>NC_089512.1:70982495-71292169 GCF_036850995.1 Saccopteryx leptura
GCACCAATTGTGTCCTCTTTGAAATCAGTAACTTCTTTATCATCAGCAATTCTTCTTGCCTCAGGCTGAACCATCTTGTAGACACAGAATTTCAGTTGCCATTTGCTCTTCAATCCATGTCTTCAATTCCTCTCTAAATCAGGCCACTTTGCTGACTTGCCTCTCATGGCCTTCTTCTGCCATGGTGTTTTCAGTAGGGTTTCTTCTTCCAAAGAAGAAGATTGATTTTTCACATTGATTTCTCAGTTGGAGGAGGACCAAACTTACGTTCAACAGCACGATTTCCATTCACTTTTGCAAATTGGATCACTTGTAACTTGAATTCAGCATTGTATGAAAATCTTTTCTGAGCCATTTCTGGGAAGAAAGTGGCAAAATGTAACTTACCATAACATACCTGTAACAAGTGTGAATAATGATGAGTGCACAAACAGCGCGAAAAAGTGAGAAATACATGTAAAAAAATCTACAACCACTGTATAAGATGTACCCGGTTTTTAGACACCACATTTTTTTTTAAATGGGTGTGTCTTATAGATGGGGAAATAAAGTGTGTGAATTATATCCAAATAAAGCATGTACTGGAGTGACGTCACGGAAATGGCGCCGTGAGCAGCGCGTCCGACAGATCTCCCCAAAATCACAACAAATTTATCAACTAGAAACAGGAAAATTTATCTTCGGAGCATTACGGAGTTCCACACAAACTGAAAGCAAAAGGACTGTTATCACTCGAATCTGAGAGACGAGGGTGTGGAGGAAGCTACCACAGGGACGTTCATTCAAGCCGCGAGGAAGTGCGCCTGTGGTAAGTCATCCCGCACTCGGGAGCCGCGAGCAGCAGCCTCGAGCCGCCGCCGCCAGCCACCGCCGCCAGCCGCCGCTGCGAGCCGCCGCCGCGAGCTGCCGCGAGCACCGCCCACACTCCGGAGCGGCGAGCAGCCGCTGGCGCGCGCCCGGTCTGGTTGCAGACCGAGTATTGCAGACCAAGCACCGCTAACGTTCCCAGCGGCCCGCACACGGGGAGCGGGAGAGGCCCCAGGGCGGTATTCCCTACTTGGGAGATTCTCTCCGCGGGTGGGGCACCTCACCCAGCCATTCAAGCTAACAATCAAGCGTTGGGGGAGGGGCGCACGCAGGCAGCCTGAAATACCTTCGGGAGCACAGCTGCGACCCAATTACTAAAATTAACTTAACCCGTGAAATCTGCGCACCCTCGGTTCTAATTGATAAGATCTCTCTCAGTTCACCGACCCAAGACAAGAGGCGTGATATTTTTTAGTGCCTCTCGCTAAAGGGGCGGGGGCAACTTCTGATTGATAGAGCCTCCATATTCAGGGATAAACGCTAACAAGAAGGACTTGGCAGATAATAAGATCTATACCACACTAGTCGCAAGCAGAGACTAGTGCCTCTTCTTACCAGCCAAAACAGGCTACAAAGTGGGGAAAGCCTGGGTTGAGAGGTCCAACTGAATGCTAGGCGCTGAACAGTCACCTTGACAACAATTGACTCCCACCCCCGCCTGATTACACTGGAGGCCCTGACTGCCAGAGCCCTTCCCAAAGTCTTGCACTGAGTGGGGATAGAGTGGGGATTTCCCAGCTCTTTGAGCCTCTTACTCCCCAGGCAGAAGCAGTTGCAGCCTTATAGCTGGATCACCAGGCTGCTAATTCAGGAAGGGGGGACTAGGAGAGAGAATCCACGAAAGCAAACTCTCTCATCGTTGGACCCTGCAAACGCCAACAAGCCTTGACTACCAGCAAGACTAAAGCCAATTATATGACATTGCCATAGAATCCCATCAACTGCAAATCCCTACCTAAATGTGACATAGGGGCAGAGCCTGGGGTACAGAGTCACCGACCAGGAAGAGGGAGAGAAAAGAAAAAGGAAGAAGTTAACATCTCAAAATCAAGAAAAATCCACAGACTTTACAACTTGTTCCACTAATTTTTTTTTGTTGTTGTTGTTGTTGTTGTTTGTTTCTTCTATCTTATTGCCTTTATTACCTCCACCTCGGTCCTTCTATTCTCTGCCCATCTTATGCTTCCCTTTTCTTGAACTACACTACCCATAAGTGTTACATTTTATTTCTCTTCTTTATCCTCACCCTCCTTTGGGGTTATATTCCAGGACACTTAACTCTCACTCTCTCCTCTTTTTTTTTTGTTTGTTTTTTTTTTTGTTTTTTGCTTTATTTTGTTTTTTTCTCTTCCATTTTTATTTCTTCCTTCGTTTTTCTCTTTTTCTTATTCTTTCCTTTCTATTCATTTTTTCTTTTCTCGTTTTACTTTCCTCCCATTTAATCCTCAATCACGAACAAATTAGTTAATTTGGGACTCAAGGTTTTTTTTTGGCTTTATTTTTCTTTTTCGCTTTTGTTTTTGTTTTTTTCTTGTTAGTTTATTTTTGTGGCATTTTGGGTCCTCCCAACCCAAGGTCTCCATTGTATTTGGTCTTCGCTCCACTTAATACAACAGATTTTTACTTATTATTTTTATTTTTTTCTTCTTTATTATTCCTTTTTTTGTCCTTTTTTCTAGTTCCCTCTTATCCCTCTCATTATATCTCTTAGTTGACCATCACCCGCAGGCAGATCAACTTATGCTTGTCTAAGATTTTCTTCCTTTTTTTTTTTTTTTTTTTTTTTTTTTTGCATTTAGTAGGTCCCTACTCCCCTTTTTTTTTGCCCCTTGAACTCTTCACCGCAAACCAGGCCCTCCATTATAGGCACGATATTTCCCTGAGGAGGGGAGAGGAGGGAAGGAGAAGAAAGAAAAAAAAAGGGGGAAATAATAAATTATTACTGCTTTTTTTTGTGGGGTGTTTTACCCTTTGGTTTTTGTTTTTTTTTTTACTTTTTACTCTTTATTAATTCTAATTAGTGCTATCAACAAGACCACCCTCAGATGCCAATAAGAAAGAGGATATCGAATATTATGGATACAAAAGAAAGAGAGGTAACACAAATAGATGTGGAAAAATCTATGGAGAAAAGACTTAACATATTGGAAGCCTTGGAGCTAAATGACAGAGAATTTAAAATAGAAATCTTAAAAATACTCAGAGATATACAAGAAAACACAGAAAGGCAATATAGGGAGATCAGAAAACAACTCAATGAACACAAAGAATATATTACCAAGGAAATTGAAACTATAAAAACAAATCAAACAGAAATGAAAAACTCAATTCACGAGCTGAAAAATGAGGTAACAAGCTTAGCTAGCAGAACAACCCAGATTGAAGATAGGATTAGTGAAATAGAAGACAAACAACTTGAGGCACAACAGAGAGAAGAAGAAAAAGACTCAAAAATAATAAAAAACGAGAAAGCCCTACAGAAATTATCTGACTCCATCAGAAAGAATAACATAAGAATAATAGGTATATCAGAGGGAGAAGAGAAAGAAAACGGAATGGAGAATATACTCAAACAAATAATAGACGAGAACTTCCCAAGCCTGTGGAAAGAACTAAAGCCTCAAATTCAAGAAGCAAACAGAACACCGAGTTTTCTTAACCCCAACAAACCCACTCCAAGGCACATCATAATAAAGATGACACAAACCAATGACAAAGAAAAAATTCTCAAGGCAGCCAGGGAAAAGAAGAGTACAACATATAAAGGAAGGCCTATTAGATTATCATCAGATTTCTCAGCAGAAACTCTACAAGCTAGAAGAGAGTGGACCCCAATATTTAAAGCCCTGAAAGAGAGGAACTTTCAGCCAAGAATACTATACCCATCAAAGCTATCCTTCAAGTATGAAGGAGATATAAAAACATTCACAAATACAGAAAAGATGAGAGAATTTATCACGAGAAAGCCCCCACTCCAGGAAATACTAAAGGGGGTTTTCCAACCAGATTCAAAGAACAAAAGAAAACAACACCACAAGTAACAGCTCCACCAAGAACACAATAAAACCAAACTTAAACTGTGACAACAAAGGAAAAAAAAGGGGGGAGAGAATGGAGATTAACAGTAGCAAAGGACGATGAAGTGCAGAAATACTTATAAGATAGGGTACTACAATGAATATGGTAGGTACCCTTTTCATTACTTAATGGTAACCACCCTAGAAAAAACTACCACAAAAACACATGACTTAAAAAAGGTAGCAACAGAGGAAAGAAGTATGGAACACAAACAAACAGAAACAAATGATAGAAAAACAAAAGAGAAGAATCAAACTAGATACAAAACTAACAGAAAGCAATTTATAAAATGGCAGTAGGGAACCCACAAGTGTCAATAATTACACTAAATGTAAATGGATTAAACTTACCAATAAAAAGACACAGAGTAGCAGAATGGATTAAAAAAGAAAATCCAACTATATGCTGCCTACAAGAAACACACCTAAGCAACAAGGATAAAAACAAATTCAAAGTGAAAGGCTGGAAAACAATACTCCAAGCAAACAACACCCCAAAAAAAGCAGGTGTAGCAATACTCATATCTGATAATGCTGACTACAAGACAGAAAAAGTACTCAGAGACAAAAATGGTCACTTCATAATGATTAAGGGGACACTGAATCAAGAAGACATAACAATCCTTAATATATATGCACCAAACCAAGGAGCACCAAAATATATAAGACAGCTACTTATTGACCTTAAAACAAAAACTAACAAAAATACAATCATACTTGGAGACCTCAATACTCCGCTGATGGCTCTAGATCGGTCATCCAAACAGAGAATCAATAAAGATATAGTGGCCTTAAATGAAATACTAGAACACCTGGATATGATAGACATCTACAGGACACTTCATCCCAAAGCGACAGAGTATACATTTTTCTCTAGTGTACATGGAACATTCTCAAGAATTGACCATATGTTGGGCCACAAAGACAATATCAGTAAATTTAGAAATATTGAAACTGTACCAAGCATATTTTCTGATCATAAAGCCTTGAAACTAGAATTCAACTGTAAAAAAGAGGGGGAAAAACCCACAAAAATGTGGAAACTAAACAACATACTTCTAAAAAATGAATGGGTCAAAGAAGAAATAAGCGCAGAGATCAAAAGATACATACAGACAAATGAAAATGAAAATACGACATATCAGAATCTCTGGGATGCAGCAAAAGCAGTAATAAGAGGAAAGTTCATATCACTTCAGGCCTATATGAACAAACAAGAGAGAACCCAAGTAAACCACTTAACTTCACACGTTAAGGAACTAGAAAAAGAAGAACAAAGACAACCCAAAACCAGCCGAAGAAAGGAGATAATAAAAATCAGAGCAGAAATAAATGAAATAGAGAACAGAAAAACTATAGAAGAAATCAATAAAACAAGGAGCTGGTTCTTTGAAAAGATCAACAAAATTGACAAACCCTTGGCAAGACTCACCAAGGAAAAAAGGCACAGGACTCAAATAAATAAAATCCAAAATGAAAGAGGAGAGATCACCACAGACATCATAGATATACAAAGAATTATGGTAGAATACTATGAAAAATTATATGCCACCAAATACAACAATCTAGAAGAAATGGATAAATTCCTAGAACAATACAACCTTCCTAGACTGAGTCATGAAGAAGCAGAAAGCCTAAACAGACCAATCAGCAGGGAGGAAATAGAAAAAACTATTAAAAACCTCCCCAAAAATAAAAGTCCAGACCCAGACGGTTATACTAGTGAATTCTATCAAACATTCACAGAAGACTTGGTTCCTATTCTACTCAAAGTCTTCCAAAAAATTGAAGAAGAAGCAATACTTCCAAACACATTTTATGAGGCCAACATAACCCTCATACCAAAACCTGGCAAGGATGGCACAAAGAAAGAAAACTACAGACCAATATCTCTAATGAATACAGATGCTAAAATTCTAAACAAAATACTGGCAAACCGAATACAACAACATATTAAAAAAATAATACATCATGATCAAGTGGGATTCATCCCAGAATCTCAAGGATGGTTCAACATACGCAAAACGGTTAACGTAATACACCATATCAACAAAACAAAAAACAAAAACCACATGATCTTATCAATAGATGCAGAAAAGGCTTTTGATAAAATACAACACAATTTTATGTTTAAGACTCTCAACAAAATGGGTATAGAAGGAAAATATCTCAACATGATAAAGGCCATATATGATAAACCATCAGCCAACATCATTTTAAACGGCATAAAACTGAGAACTTTCTACCTTAAATCAGGAACAAGACAGGGTTGTCCACTCTCTCCACTCTTATTTAACGTGGTGCTAGAAGTTCTGGCCAGAGCAATCAGACAAGACAAAGAAATAAAAGGCTTCCATATTGGAAAAGAAGAAGTAAAGGTATCACTTTTTGCTGATGATATGATTCTATACATCGAAAACCCGAAGGACTCCACAAAAAGATTATTAGAAACAATAAACCAATACAGTAAGGTCGCAGGATACAAAATTAACATACAGAAGGCCATAGCCTTTCTCTATGCCAACAATGAAATATTAGAAAACGAACTCAAAAAAATAATCCCCTTCACGATTGCAACCAAAAAAATAAAATACCTAGGAATAAACATAACAAAGAATGTAAAGGACCTATATAATGAAAATTACAAAGCATTGTTAAGGGAAATCGAAAAAGATACAATGAGATGGAAAAATATTCCTTGTTCTTGGATAGGAAGAATAAATATAATCAAAATGGCCATATTACCCAAAGCAATATACAAATTTAATGCAATTCCCATCAAAATCCCTATGAGATTTTTTAAAGAAATGGAACAAAAAATCATCAGATTTATATGGAACTATAAAAAACCCCGAATAGCCAAAACAATCCTAAGGAAAAAGAATGAAGCTGGGGGCATTACAATACCTGACTTTAAACTATATTATAGGGCCACAATAATCAAAACAGCATGGTATTGGCAGAAAAATAGACACTCAGACCAATGGAACAGAATAGAAAGCCCAGAAATAAAACCACATATATATGGTCAAATAATCTTTGATAAAGGGGCCAACAACACACAATGGAGAAAAGAAAGCCTCTTCAACAAATGGTGTTGGGAAAACTGGAAAGCCACAAGCAAAAGAATGAAACTCGACTACAGTCTGTCCCCGTGTACTAAAATTAATTCAAAATGGATCAAAGACCTAAATATAAGACCTGAAACAATAAAGTACATAGAAGAAGACATAGGTACTAAACTCATGGACCTGGGTTTTAAAGAACATTTTATGAACTTGACTCCAATGGCAAGAGAAGTGAAGGCAAAGATAAATGAATGGGACTACATCAGAATAAAAAGTTTTTGCTCAGCAAGAGAAACTGATATAAAAATAAACAGACAGCCAACTAAATGGGAAATGATATTTTCAAACAACAGCTCAGATAAGGGCCTAATTTCCAAAATTTACAAAGAACTCATAAAACTCAACAACAAACAAACAAACAATCCAATAAAAAAATGGGAAGAAGACATGAATAGACACTTCTCCCAGGAAGAGATACAAATGGCCAACAGATATATGAAAAGATGCTCAGCTTCATTAGTTATTAGAGAAATGCAAATCAAAACTACAATGAGATACCACCTCACCCCTGTTAGATTAGCTATTATCAACAAGACGGGTAATAGCAAATGTTGGAGAGGCTGTGGAGAAAAAGGAACCCTCATTCACTGTTGGTGGGACTGTAAAGTAGTACAACCATTATGGAGGAAAGTATGGTGGTTCCTCAAAAAACTGCAAATAGAACTACCTTATGACCCAGCAATCCCTCTACTGGGTATATACCCCAAAACCTCAGAAACATTGATACGTGAAGACACATGTAGCCCCATGTTCATTGCAGCACTGTTCACAGTGGCCAAGACATGGAAACAACCAAAAAGCCCTTCAATAGAAGACTGGATAAAGAAGATGTGGCACATATACACTATGGAATACTACTCAGCCATAAGAAACGATGACATCAGATCATTTACAGCAAAATGGTGGGATCTTGATAACATTATAAGGAGTGAAATAAGTAAATCAGAAAAAAACAAGAACTACATGATTCCATACATTGGTGGAACATAAAAATGAGACTAAGAGACATGGACAAGTGTGTGGTGGTTACCAGGGGTGGGGGGAGGGAGGACAGGGGGAGAGTTAGGGGGAGGGGGAGGGGCACAGAGAACTAGATAGAGGGTGGCGAAGGACAATCTGACTTTGGGCGAGGGGTATGCAACATAATTTAATGACAAGGTAACCTAGACATGTTTTCTTTGAATATATGTACCCTGATTTATTAATGTCATCCCATTACCATTAATAAAAATTTATTTTAAAAAAAAAAAGCATGTACTTGTGGTGTGCAGGATTTGGGGTTCAAAAAGTATTTCCTTCAGATTATTGCTCATTGGGCACAGAGTCACTAAGACCTATTAGCTAGGAAGTCTGCATGCAGCTCTGAGTGCAGCCAGACCCTATTACTTTAAAAGAAAAAGGAAGAAAGATAATCAGCCCCCTGAAAGAAAGCAGCACCAGATCATTTGAATGCCTGCCAGTGATGGTAATGGCCTTAGTAAGGGGACCACATCCAGATGGCTCAGCAATTTGGATGACCATGTTGCCTCCCAATACATGCTCATTGTCCTAACTCTCAAAAACAAAAGGAAGAGGGTGAAGGGAATTCAGTTCCATGAATGGGGTGCTCTTCTTCCCATGCCAGTGGATGTTGACTACAGTGAAGCCACATGGTGGAGAGGCGGCACTTAGCTTTGAAAATCTGGACTCAAAAGGAGCCTCTGCTCCCCCAAAGGAAGGGAACGAACCAAAACAAAGACCTTTAACTATCAGCTTATACTGGCCCAATTCCTTCAGGATCTTGATTACTTTCTCCCTAAACATCAGAGCAGAGGCAAAGTCTCTCTTCTCTATCTGTGACCTTCTTAACTAATGATTACTCAGGGGTGCCTCCTTGTTCTAAACCAGTGTTATCCCCAACAGTTTCAGAGCTAGAGTCTGTGGCAGCACAGAAGGGCTGGGGAACAATCTTGTGTGAAAGGACGTTTTCTCAGCCTCACCCCACATCCCCAGCTTGGGTGAGAGAATCTCAGACTTGTAGGTTGTTTTCTGCATACGTCCCAGTCCTGGTCCTACCAAGAAACCCTCTCTATGTAGGAAAGCATGCCTTGTAAGTCCACATGACAAGGACCAGAGAAATGCATAAGTGAAGATGAGGCACTAAAGGCTGGCTACTTAGGGCGGGTGGTGGGCAGGGGTGGATGGGTAAAAGGGAAGGTGGCTGTGTAATACTGCAGATGCTTCTCCTCCCTGTTCCTGAGCTTTGAAAGGTACAGGTAAGGGGTTTGAACCCTCAAGAGTTCTTTGGATCTTGGATCGGTGGTGATTTTGCTTGACACACTGCCTGAGATTGACCACAAAAGTCGAGGATTCTCCTGGGGTGTACCCACTGAGAGGATCCCTCAGGTCTGTTTTAAAAAGAAAGTAGTGATGCCTTTAGACAGGAAACAGAGGGCTTTAGACCTGGGGACAAAGTCTAAGGACACTGCATTTTTCCTACAGGGATGCAGACTTTCTCACTGGTGCACAAGAATCCGATTTTTTAAATCAGTAAGATTGCACAGGACTAGTAACAGCTTGCTTATAAAGAGCTAATTAAATTGATAAAACTTTTGGAATGGAGGTGGGATAAGTAGTGAAAGATATTTTGTTGGAGGAGTTTCAGATTCCTCATTACTAGAATTGTACAGTCATTTAGTTCTATTTTCTACTGAGAAAATGGAGGAAAGAGCTTTTTCTTGGGAAGAGAGAAGGTCTGAAAATAAACCCTTGAACCATTTCTCAACTGTGGGTCTCTGAGCAGGTCAGTTTACCTCTCCAATCTTCCATGTTTTTAAAATAGATAATAATGAAGCCTGACCAAGCAGTAGTGGAATGGATAGAGTGTCAGACTGGGACTTGGAGGACACAGTTCAAAACCTCAAGTTGCCGATTTGAGCGTAGGCTCATCTAGTTTGAATGCAGGCTCACCAGGTTGAGCGTGGGGCCGCTGGCTTCAGCATGAGATCGTAGACATGAACCCATGGTCGCTGGCTTGAGCCCAAGGTTGCTGGCTTGAGCAAAGGGTCACTTGCTCTGCTGTAGCCCCCCCAGTCAAGGCACATATGAGAAAACAATCAATTAACAAGCAATCAATGGACAACTAAGATGCCGCAACAAAGAATTGATGCTTCTCATCTCTCTCCTTTTCTGTCTATCTGTCCCTATCTGTCCTTCTTTCTGGCTCTCTCTGTCTCTGTCAAAAAAAAAAAGAGATAATAATGAAAAGAATTTCACCTGTCTTTCCCACATTATTACTATATTTAATTTATTTATTATATGTATCTACTATATAAAAATATATTATGTGTATAAGGGAAAGAAAGAAATAGTAGCATTTATTGACTGCTCCTGAGTAAAAAACTATTTTTTTTCTTCTTTTCCAAGTTGAGAAGAGGGGAGATAGCGAGACAGACTCCCACATGTGCCCTGAGTGGGACCCACTTGGCAACTCCCGTCTAGGGCCAATACTCTGCCCATCTGGTACCATGCTTGCAACCGAGCTATATTTTGTGCCTGAGGTGGAGGCTCCATGGAGCCATCTTCAGTGTCCAGGCGAATGGACTTGAACCAATCAAGCCATAACCAGGGTGTGGGGGAAGGGATAGAGGAGAGAAAATAGGGAAAAGGAGGGATGATGAATCAGATGGTCACTTTTCCTGTGTGCGCTGACCAGGAATCAAACCTGGGACACCCACACACTGGGCCAACATTCTGCCACTGAGCCAAATGGCCAGGGAAAGTAACTTTAAGTATTCTCATTATATAGATGAGCTAGTCGGCTCTCAGAAAACTCTAAGTTTTGGAAGGTCAAACACCTAAGAAGTGGCAAGACTAGGGTTCAAACCGATACTGTCAACTTTCAAAGGCTCTTTCTCCCAGTGGTCACTGTCCCTTTATTAAAAGTGCAGTATCCTCAGAGTAAAGTGTTATTTAGATCATGAAATTTTCACTTGACACTTTTTTCTCTGTCTGATCGAAGTTTTATGTTATAATCAGGAGTGCTGTTTCTTTCAACATAATTTTTACAGTGTTGCTTTTGCAATATAATTTTTCAATAGTGATGCTTTAACATCTTATTGAGTTTTTCAAGACTCTATACCATTTATAAGTAGCTGAGAGTGCTGGTAAAAATTCAGGTGGAACTTTGTCAATCTTGTAGCATCTCACAGTTAACTTTCCCTCCAATAATTGGGAATACACTAAATGAATAACTATCTTTGTTTAAACCCAACTTGGGTTTACCATGTGAGGCAACTGACTACAGAATAATAACATATTTATACAAATTATTTTAAGATTCTCTATTTCTCTTTTCCTTATTCTTCTAAGCAAGAAAGACAAAAGTTTTTGGAGAAAAAGACATTTATTTGGCTGTGGGTGACAACTTTCCTTCTTTAGGCACGTCTGTTCACATGTTCTGCTCATGGCAAATGGTACCAGATGTTAGATCATGGTCCTTGAGTTCAGCTAAGAAAGAATTCAGAGCCAAGCAACTCAAATACAATTAAAAGTTTATTTAGAAAGTCACAGGGATAGAAGATGTGAGCCATAAAAACAGTGAGCCAGAGGGGCTGTGTGGACTCAGGAAACAAGTTACAGAGGCAAGAGAAGAGCCATTAGAGCTTAGAAGAAAGAAAGACGAAGAAGACACACCTGGGGGAAGCAGAGAGCGAAAGGCATTGGCGTGCTCCAGAGAGAGCACCCTGGGGAACACAGGGGGTGAGAAAGGCGCAGGCATGCTCTCTCGCTATGCCTTCCCTCTTAAGTGATTTTATCTGTTTCCAAAAATGGGGATTTTAGCGGAGGTCTCAAGGGAAGATCTCAATATAATATTCACCACCTTCCCTGGTATGTCCTTTCCAGGTCCTGATCTCCACTGATTGGGGGATACTAAGGTAGGGGGTCATTAGTCATTACATCTGGTCCTGATGTCAGCCATGACCTCACTCTTGCTTTGCTGCTTTTCTGGGTCTGGAGCTGAGTCACAGTTGAAGCCTAGATATGATCTCTAGTCTGATCAGAACTCTGTCTCTGTGGGAACAGACCTGAGGCTGTGATCCTAAGATTATTTGATGCTGACCAAACCTCATTGTCTTGAGGGCTTAATGCTTAAGGCAGTGGTTCTCAAACTTTTTGAAGTTGGGGCACATTTAAAATCCTACAAATAACTGTAGGCGCACTATATACAAATTTCTGAGAAATATGTTATAATAATTAAGTCAAATATTTAAAAATTATAAAGTCCAAGCATGCTTTTATGGTTATTAAACATAATAAATACAAAAAAATTAAATTTATTCTGACATTAAAAAACATTTTTATGTTCCATTTTTTGTTATGCTTTTTAGAATTTGTAAAAAAAGAGGGGTTAAAAATAAAAAGACAACAACAAAGTTATCTTTTTATATATATAGATACATTCTTAGCAAGATTTAGTAAATTCGGCAGGTCCCAGAGTGAATGTGTTTTTTCATTCTTGTGTTTATGAGAAACATGAGCCTGATGTGCCCTAGTGATTTCTTCAATGTTTGGGCATATATTTGAAAAGCAAACTCTCATCTCCTCATCAATACATTGAAGAATTCTTC
The DNA here is from genome assembly GCF_036850995.1 of Saccopteryx leptura. NCBI lineage: Eukaryota > Metazoa > Chordata > Mammalia > Chiroptera > Emballonuridae > Saccopteryx > Saccopteryx leptura. Next base: position 70,995,177 of record NC_089512.1, read on the forward strand.
TCTTTTTATTCTTGTGTTGAGGGTAGAAAATCCTAATTCACATAAATAGGATGTTGAAATTGTAGTATAATGTTCAAAGCATTTTTAGATATTGCCACATATTCTTCTTTCATAAAAATCCAAAAGGCTTCAAGAGACAATTCTTATGTTTAGTCATCAATCCAAAACCCCCACCATACATATCATCTTAACTTTATACCAAACAAAGGATAGAAGAAACTTGCCTTCAGTCTCTCTGGGGAACATGGGGGTTAGTGTAAACAATTCAGCACCACAGCTTAACAGCCTTTTGCAACCTAATCAGGCAAGTGAGGTGGGGGGTTGGGCAGACTGTCAGTTTACAGCCAATTCCCCACACCTCTGTGCCCCCAAAATCTAAACTCCAAAAAACCTGTTGGTTTTTGGTCCCCAACAGGCACATATTTCTCTGAAATACCATAGGGCGCACCTGAAAATCTTCTTGGGCGCACCAGTGCCCCCTGGCCCACACTTTGAGAACCACTGGCTTAAGGGCATGGTCATGCAAGGTCTTGTATGGAATGCTTTGAGGCTATTCTCCAGCCCCCTGGTTTATTCTCTAAGGGGGTCTACTGTATGACTAGTGACATGCCAAGGGAGAGAAGGTCGGAGGTGGGTCTAAACCACATGACCAGCAATATGCTAGGAGAGGAAAGGTCACCCTGGGGGCTCACGTGAGGTCCCACCCTATAATACCTGTGTTCTCAGTTTTGCCTGTTGCTAGGCACCTGGAGTTTGCCACCGTGATGACCTTCTGTACCTGGCCTATTGTTTCTGCTCTGCTCACGTCTGTCTAACTGCCTGCTATATCAGTTCTATAAGTTAAGTGTGACTAAAAACTGCTGATTAAAAGGAATTGGTGATTATTTTATCACTTGTTTTGTATTATCCACGAGCAATTCAACCTCAGTTAACAAGAGAAGTTCAGGTTCCTTCCACAGCTAACTTAAGTATACAGTTAAAAAGTGAAAACATTCAAATTTAGACACCACAAGATTTAAAAGAAGGGAAAGGAGGGAGGTGGGAAAACTTGAAAGAGGAGCAGGGAGAAATGCATCAGTAATTTCTGTCAGGTAACATTTTCTCAGACTGGCCTGGAAGCCAAAGATGAAATAGCAATTTCTTTACTAAACAGGAATACAAAGGAGTGCTGACCTTTGATCAAATGTCCATTTATAGTTTTGACAAGGAAATTTGCATGAAAAGAAAGTATGCTGGACACATGACACGAGAAGTAAAATTCCAGCAATGCAAAGGAAGCCAGAGGTCAGGCTTCTTAAACAGCTTGTCAGATGAAAGCTGGGTTCCGTCCACGTGCACGTGGGGAGGCTTTCAAGCTGCAGAGGATGTTTAAGGAGGATCAATAAGGTATTTTCGTTCTGTGCTTCAACACAAAATAGTTTTTATCTTTTCAGGCCTGATTTTGGGCTAACAATTTTTTTTATCTTCTGTATATTAGAGGTTGGGGTGAAGAAAAGAAAAATGGTCTCATAAATATTATCAGCCATCTGCTTTGCCTTCCATAGTTCTTCTATGGCAGAATTAGTTACATACCCATCCATCCCTGCTTAGTTTCCCCTTTAAAACACTACCAGAAGACCGATTGCTGTCTTTTAAGAGTTTACTAAGAAAAAATCCATGTATGATATAATAATCCAAGTGAACATAAGAGTATTTATATATAAAATCATTGTGGTACAAAAATTAAACTATTTTTCTTATTGTTCAGAGTTTGATAGCTGGTAATGAATCGGTTTGCAGAGAGAATCTGAGCATGAAGCACAGCTGCAGTGCCAACTCAGGGGGCTTAAGATGACCCAGCACTGTTCTCCGGCTTCTCCCCCAACTCATGCTTCCATTCCAAGTACACATAGTGTTTCAAAAACTGCATTTCAGACACATAGTAGACACTTAGTAAATATTTTTAGAATAAAAGGATATTCTATGCAGTAGTAGTAGTTATTTAGAAAACATAAACAGATGGAGAATAATCTGCTTTTAGTTGGAGGAGGCAATACGTATAGGGTTATGGTCAAGTTCACATCTTAGTGCATATCCCAGGTAAACCTTATCAACTTGGTCACCTTTTGTTTAGTTAATAAGTCTCCATAAACTTCTGTTTTTTTTCTCTTTAAGATAGAAATGAGTCTCTGGCCAATTTTCTCAGTAGTAGAGCATTGGCCCGGTGTGTGGGTTCGATTTCTGGCCAAGACACACAGGAGAAGCGCCTATCTGCTTCTCCACCCTTTCCCTTCTCCTTTCTCTCCAGCTCTCTTTTCCCCTCCTGCAGCCAAGGATCCATTGGAGAAAAATTGGCCCAGGTGCTGAGGATGGCTCCATGGCCTCCATGTCAGGTGCTGGAATGGCTCTGGTTGCAATGGAGTATGGGCCCCAGATGGGCAGAGCATCGCCCCCTAGTGGGCTTTCTGGGTGGATCCTGGTCAGGAGCATGCAAGAGTCTGTCTCTCTGCCTCTCCACTTCTCACTTCAGAAAATTACCCCCCCAAACCAAAAAAAAAAAAAAAAATAGAGATGACAGCATTTGCCACATGAGACAATATATAGGAAGAGCTAGAATGTAGGGGATGTTCAGTAAGTGGCAGTAGCAGCATTTTTTAGTTTTATCAATGATCCTACATAAGTTCTCCATAAAACTCCCATCCTTAGCTCCCTCATCTTCTTCTGGCTCATGCTTTTAAATATGGCATTTTTTGTACATATCCCATCCATGTTAACACAGTCTTTCAGTGGGCTCACTGGTCCTCATTCCTGGTATGTACCCAGCACTAACCTAAGCTGATATATAGATAGTCTGCCTGATAGATAAGTTTCTGTCTCATGATGTGACTTCTCCCTATGAAGACACTGAACCTAGTCCCAATTGTCCATGAGAGGGGTCTTGAGTGGGTGAATTATTTCAAAGTGATACCATCTTTTCTAAAAATCAAGAGCTAAAGTAAATATCTAGCCCCTGAGTATTGGTTTGTTTCTACTATAAACTTGGCTATGCAAAATCCTTTTCCTTTCCTTAATATTCTCTCCAAAAGACATAAGACACCTTAAAAGAATCTTTCAGTATGTAATAACTGGGTTTTTCTAAATAGCCTTAGGCATTTTTTTCTTCTTTGTGGCTGCTTAATCTAAAAAGTCAAAAAAGAAGCGAGCAGGGAAATGGAATCTGAAATTAGAGTTAGGCCTGCAGTTCTCCATTCATGAAATATTTATTTCATTACTTATCCTCGGAAGCTCATTAGCCTTGTGTTTTGAAAGTCAGCAATCCATAATTTAGAAGTCCAGATGAACTGATCTTACAAAGACCAACATCTGGCATTGAGCGATAGGGAAGATGCTTGAATGTGCTTCCTTGATTTTTAATCAAGAGGATGAAAATCCTTGACACCTGGTACGCTTCCAAGAATTCTGGCCTATTGATGATCTTATATGACACATTGAAAACTTTGCATAATAAGACCTATTATCATTTTACTAAAGATCCTTAAAATCATTGTTCTATTGAAGAACAATTAAAGAGACAGAACTGACCAGACCTGCTGAAGGTGGTTCATTAAGACCTTCCTGAAATTTCTTAAAAACACCCTTTTCTGCAATGACTAATTACTCTGAACTCAGGTGTTGAATAATACTTTCCAGAAACTACCTCTGGATGAATTATTCTAAATAAAGCATAAAAGCATCAACATCTGTTAGTGTGAAGAAAGAGAGGAAATGTGAGTTCTGCACCATCAACACATTTGAACTGACCTGTCTGCCACAAGTTTTCTTATAAACAGCTCTATTGCAATATAACTCACATGCCAAAAAATTCACCCTTTAGTGATTCAATTTAATGATGTTTAAAGTTATGTTCACAGAGTTATGCAACAATCAGTACTATTTAATTTTAGAACATTGTCATTACTCCAAAAAGACTTGTTTTTTCCAAGATTGTTTTGGCTATTTTTGCCTCTTGTATTTTCCTAGGTATTTTAGGATCACCTTTTTCCATTTCTGTAAAAGTAGCAGCTGAGATTTTGATAGGGAATAAATTGGGTTTGTAGATCAATTTGAAGAGTTTTGCCATCTAAACAACATTAAGTCTTCTGACCAATGAATGTAGGATGTTTTTCCATTTATTTAGGTCTTCTTAAATACCTTTTTTTTTTTTTTTTTTTTTTTGTATTTTTCCGAAGCTGGAAACGGGGAGAGACAGTCAGACAGACTCCCGCATGCGCCCGACCGGGATCCACCCGGCACGCCCACCAGGGGGCGATGCTCTGCCCACCAGGGGGGCGATGCTCTGCCCCTGGGGGGGGGGTCGCTCTGTCGCTACCAGAGCCACTCTAGCGTCTGGGGCAGAGGCCAAGGAGCCATCCCCAGCGCCTGGGCCATCTTTGCTCCAATGGAGCCTCCCTGAGGGAGGGGAAGAGAGAGACAGAGAGGAAGGAGAGGGGGAGGGGTGGAGAAGCAGATGGGCGCTTCTCCTGTGTGCCCTGGCCGGGAATCAAACCCGGGACCCCTGCACGCCAGGCCGACGCTCTACCACTGAGCCAACCGGCCAGAGCAGTCTTCTTAAATTTCTTACAAAAGTATTCCATAGTTTTTGATGATAAATTATATACTTCTTTTGTTACGTTTATTCCTAAATATTTTATTATCTTTGATACTATTGTAAATATGATTATTTTTATTTTAGAATTATTCATTACTAGTATATAGAATACAATTGACTTTTCAGTTGATCTTGTATCCTGCACCCTTTCTGAACTCACTTATTAAATCTAATATTTTTTAGTGAATTCCTTGGATTTTCTATATACAGGATCATGTCATTCACACATGGAGACAGATACTTTTCTTTTTTCCTTTTCCGATCTGAATGATTTTTTTCTTGCCTAACTTCCCTGACTTAATTCTTCAGTACAACACTAAATAAAGGTGTCCAGTGGACATCTTTTCTTGTTACTGATCTTAGGAAAAGAGCATTCTTCCCTTTACCATTCAATATGATATTAAATGTGAGTTTTTCATAGATAACATTTATGAGGTTGGGAAAATTCCCATGTATTCCTCACTTATTGAATGTGTATTTTTATCATAAAAGGGTATTGAATGTTTGTCAAATGCTTTTTCTAGATTTCTTGAGATGATCATGTAGTTTTTGTTAGTTATTTTATTTATATAGCTATTAGATAGATATTTTTCATATGTTGAATTAATCTTCCATCAGTTTTTGTATAATACTTTATATCTTATTGGATTTGTTTTGCTAGTACTTGTTGAGGATTTTTGCATTTATAAATCATAAGGGATATTGTTGCATAGTTTTCTTGCCATGTCTTTGTCTGGTTTTGCTATCAGGGAAACACTGGTCACACAGAATGACTTAGGGAGTACTGTATTTACTCTTGCAGTTTTTGAAACAGTTTGTGAAATATTAGTAATAATTCTTTGTTATACATTTGGTAGATTTTATTTGAGACAACATCTGAGCCTGCTTTATCTTGTGGAATATTTTGATTGCTAATTCAATCTCTTTACTTGTTATGTATTTATTTAGACTTGATTAAGACAGTTTCAGTAGTTTGTGTCTTCCTCAGAATTTCCCCATTGCATCAGTTATCTAATTGTTGCTGTACAATTACTCACAGCATTCCTTTATAATTCCTATTATATTTCTAAGAGGGTAATTATGTACCTCTTTTATTTCTGACATAGTAATTTGAGCCTTCTCTTTTTTCCCTCTTGATCAGTCTAGCTAAGATCTTGTCATTTGTTGTTTCTTATTTCAAAAGGCCAACTTTTGGTTTTATTGATTTTTCTCTACTGTTTTTCTATTCTCTATTTCAAAATTTTTCACTGTAATCTTTATTAATTTACTTCCTTTTGCGTGGGTTGAGGTTTTCCCTTAGTTTTTTAGAAATGCAAGGTTAGATTATTAATTTGAGACATGTTTTTCCCTTTTTTTTCTTTTTTGATTTTTTAGTGAGAGGAGGGGAGGCAGAGACAGACTGCTGCATGTGCCCCAATCGGGATCCACCTGGCAAGCCCACTAGGGGGTGATGCTCTGCTCATCTGGGGCCCTTGCTGGAGACATTTTTTTTGTGTGTGTATTTTTCTGAAGCTGGAAACAGGTAGAGACAGTCAGACAGACTCCCGCATGCGCCCGACCGGGATCCACCCGGCACGCCCACCAGGGGGCGACGCTCTGCCTACCAGGGGGCGTCATTCTGTCGCAGCCAGAGCCACTCTAGCGCCTGGGGCAGAGGCCAAGGAGCCATCCCCAGTGCCCAGGCCATCTTTGCTCCAATGGAGCCTCGGCTGCGGGAGGGGAAGAGAGAGACAGAGAGGAAGGAGAGGGGGAGGGATGGAGAAGCAGATGGGCGCTTCTCCTGTGTGCCCTGGCCCGAATCGAACCCAGGACTTCTGCACGCCAGGCCGACGCTCTACCACTGAGCCAACCGGCCAGGGTGGAGACATTTTTTAGTACCTGAGGCAGAGGCCATGGAGCCATCCTCAGGACCCACGGCCAACTCACTCTAATCGAGCCATGGCTGCAGGAGGGTAGGAGGAGAGAGAAAGAGAGAGAAGCGAGAGGGGGAGGAGGTGGGGAAGCAGATGGGCACTTCTCCTGTGTGCCTTGACTGGAATCGAACCCAGAATATCCATGTGCAGGCCAACACTCTACTGCTGAGCCAACCAGCCAGGGCCATCTTCTTCCTTTTCAATGAAGGTATTTGCAACTATAAATTTTCTTCTAGGTGCTTTTTTAGCTGACTCATAAGTTTTAGTATGTTGCATTTTCATTATCCTCCTCAAAGTATTTTTTAATTTTCTTTACTTTCTTCTCGATCCATTGGCTACTTAATTGTTTAATTTCTACATACTTAAGAATTTACAGAATTTCCTTCTGTTGTTGATTTCTAATTCCATTGCTTTGTAGATAGAAAACAAACTTTTAATTTTTATTTATTTATTAAGGTTTGTTTAATAGCCTAACATATGGTGATTCTTAGTATATGTTTTACATGTATTTCAGAAAAACATATATTCTACTATTCTTGAGTGAAGTATTCTGTGTCTATTAGTTGTACTTTGCTTTATAGTGTTTTTCAAGTCTTTGTTTGCCCTGTCTATCTTCTACTTAGTTCTATTTATTGTGGAAAGGGAAGTACTGAAGTCTCTAAGTATTATTGGAATTATTACTACCTTTAGTCCTGTCAGTTTTTGCTTCATTATTTTGAAGCTCTATTGTTAGATGCATCTATGTTTATAATTGTTATGTGTTTCTGATGGATTGAACATTTTACTATTATAAAATGTCCTTTTTTGTGTTAGTAACATTTTTCATTATAAAGTATTTTCTTTGTATTAACAACTGGTATTTTGTCTAATATTATAGCCATAACAGTATTCTTTGGTTATTGTTGATTTAGCATATCTTTTTCATTCTTTTCCAATTCAAATCTTTTAATCTAAAGTGTGCCTCCTGTGAACAGCTATAGTTGAATCAGAATTTTAAATCCAGTTTTCCAGTCTCTGCCTTTTGATTGGAATTCTTAATCCACATATATTTAATGTAATTCCTGATATAGTAGAATTTATACTTGCCATATTGCTATTACTCTCTACATGTCTTATATCCTTTTATACTCCTCTGTTCCTCCATTATTGACTTCTTTTGTGTTAAATAAATATTTTCTATTATACCATTTCAATTCTTTTTTGTTTTTTTTTTAATATATTTTGAGTTATTTTCTTAGTGGTTGCCCTATGAATTACTATTAACATCTTATAAAAATCTAGTTTGGATTAACACCAACTTAATTTTAATAGCATACAGAATTTTGCTCTGATACAGTTTCATTTTCTCCCTATTTCTTTGTGCTATTATTATAATACAAATTACATCTTTATACATTATATGCTTATCTACGCAGTTTTGTACTTATTACTTTATTTAGTTGGCTTTTAGATTGGGAGAAGTAAAGTCTTATAAACTAAAAAGTCATTATGCTGTTTTTACATTTACCTATGTAGTTACCTTTCCTGGTTCTATTTCCTCATGTGGTTTCATGTTTTTGTCTGACATCCTTTTATTTTAGCCTGAATTATTCCCTTTAGTATTTATTGTAGGCCAGGCCTGCTAACAAGGAATTATGACATTTAAAAAAATCTAATAATGTTTTAAATTCTTCTTTGTTTTTGAAAGATGATTTTATTAGTTATAGAATTTTTGGTAGAAAGTATTTTTATTTCAGCACTTTGAGTGTGTCACCCATCTATTGCCTTCAGGCCTTCATGGTTTCTGATATATAAAAAAATTAGCTATTAATTTTGTTAAGGATCTACTGTACATGATGAATCATTTCTCTCTTATTATTTTCATGATTCTCTCTTTGTCACTGGATTTTGGCATTGATTATGATGTTCCAAGTGTGTATCTCTTTAAGTTTATCTTTCTGATAATTTATTGAACTTCTAGAATGTATACATTAATAATCTTCATAAAACTTGGGAAATTTTTGCCTGCCCAGGCAGTGGCACAGTGGATAGAGCATCAGACTGGGATGCCAAGGACCTGGGTTCGAGACCCCAAGGTCACCAGCTTGAGCGTGGGTTCATCTGGCTTGAGCAAAAAACTCACCAGCTTGGACCCAAGGTCGCTGGCTCGAGCAAGGGGTTGCTCAGTCTGCTAAAGGCCCACGGTTGAGACACATATGAGAAAGCAATCAATGAACAACTAAGGTGTTGCAACAAAAAACTGATGATTGATGCTTCTCATCTCTCTCCTTTCCTGCCTGTCCCTATCGATCCCTCTCTCTGACAATCTCTCTCTGTCCCTGTAAAAATACAAAACAAAAACAAAAACAAAAAAACCCAAAAACAAAAAAACACAACTTGGGAAGTTTTTAGCCATTATTTCTCCAAATACTCTTTTTGCCCCTTCTTTTATCTCCTCCCAGGGATTCCCATTATGCATATATTAGTGCATGTAGCCATATTCTGCAGATCTCTGAGACTGTTTATTATTTTTTTATTCTTTTTTACCTCTCTTCCTTGACTGGATAATTTCAACTGATTAGTTTTAAGTTTTTAATTCTTTTTTTTTTTTTTTTGTATTTTTTCCGAAGCTGGAAACGGGGAGAGACAGTCAGACAGACTCCCGCATGATCAGGATCCACCCGGCACGCCCACCAGGGGCGACGCTCTGCCCACCAGGGGATGATGCTCTGCCCCTCTGGGGTGTCGCTCTGCCGCGACCAGAGCCACTCTAGCGCCTGGGGCAGAGGCCAAGGAGCCATCCCCAGCGCCTGGGCCATCTTTGCTCCAATGGAGCCTTGGCTGCGGGAGGGGAAGAGAGAGACAGAGAGGAAGGAGGGGTGGGGGTGGAGAAGCAAATGGGTGCCTCTCCTATGTGCCCTGGCCGGGAATCAAACCCGGGTCCTCCGCACGCCAGACTGACGCTCTACCGCTGAGCCAACCGGCCAGGGCCTAATTCTTTTTTTAAAATTATTATTATTTATTTATTCATTTTAGAGAAAAGAGATAGAGAGAGTGATAGAGAGAGAGAAAAGGGGAGGGGGAGGAGCAGCAAGCATCAACTCCCGTATGTGCCTGGACCAGGCAAGCCCAGGGTTCTGAGCCTGCAACCTCAGCATTCCAGGCTGACGGTTTCTCCACTGTGCCATCACAGGTCAGGTGGGTTTGCTAACTCTTTATTTTACCAACTCATGTATGCTGTTGAACCCCTCTAGTGAATTTTTTATTGTTATTGAAATTTTTAATTCCAGAATTTTTATTTGTTTTATTTTTATAATTTCTATATTCTTATTGATAATCTCTATTTTATAGATATATGATAGACATACTTTCTTATAGGTCTTTAGATATTGTACTATTTAGTTCTTTGAATCAGCTGATTTATACTTCTTTAAGGACAGTTTCTAGTGACTGTTTCTTTCTCCATGTACAACCTATAGCTTTCTATTTCTTTATTTATGTCTCATAATAATTTTTTTTTGGTGAAAACTGAATATTTTATGTAATGTAATGTTGTAACCCATGTAATATAAACATGTTATTCAGCAAATCTAACTCTAGATGATGAGATTTACAACTTCCAAATGTTCAATGTTTCGCACATGATTACTGTTTATGCCTGGTTTTCTAATAAGAAAATCACAAGAATTTGAAGAAAAAGGTATATATTGTAACTCTTAGGGAATTTGGCATCCTTTAAAGAAAAATAATATATTTTGTCCTCATGTAAGGTAATAAAAACATAACTCTGAGGAACTATTAATTTGAATTGTTAAAGGGATATTTCTAAAGAAAATAAAGTGAAAATATGAATACTGAGGATTCTGTTTATGGATTAACTTTAAAACTTGTCTAATAACTAATATTTAGGAGATTTAGGTTTTCTTTAAGGAAAAAAATACATTTTATGCATTCATAAGCAACCACAAGTTTCTTAAAAAATAGTCAGCATTTTGTTTTGTTTTTAAGTGGGGCAGAAAGTAAATGACCTGAATGGCTTTGAAGGGAAAAAGGGAGTAAGAAACAGTGTGGTAGCATTCATAGTACAAGAGAAATAAAATAGTTCCTTTAAAATTGTGACAAATAATTGAATACCCAGAAAAGGTTATAAATCACTACACAGATCACTGTCACTGAAGAATATAGAAACAAAAAAAATATCTTAAATAACAAGCTGAACATGTTTCCAAATTGGGAGACTTTGTACCAGCTTCTAAAATAGAAAGCATTAAAAAAGAAGCACCATCTATGCCTTATTTATATTTTTAAGATAGAAAGTAGTAAAGAAGGAATAGATTTGATTCAGCCAATGGTATTCAGTGCTGAAGAAAAGTGGACCATTAAAGGGAATAAAGAGGGTCCATCAGTGGTGTGGAATGCTCAAAGCATGAGGAACTAAGTGGCTATGACACCTAGTTATCCTTTTCTGACTTCTGGTCCAGGACCTATTATGATGTTCTAATTATAGAAGTCATTGCTAATGGTTAAAGAAATACTGCTGTTTGAGTTATTTAGAATAAGAGTGTCACTATTTAAGTACAATGCCATTTATAAAAAGTTTATTGTGTTTCCTAATACATTGAAACTAACACAGGACTGCTGAGAAAGAGATATATTTATAAAAATTATTTTTTCTTCATTGATTTTAGAGATATAGAAGAAGGGAAAGAGAGAAAGAGACAATGAGTTGTTTTTTCACTGATTTATGCATTCGGTGGTTGATTCTTATATGTGCCCTGACAGAGAACCAAACCCACAACCTCTGGGTGTTTAGACAATGCTCTAACCAACTGAGCCACCCAGCCAGGGTTAAAAAACATTTCTTAAAGCCTAGATGGCTTTTCCCTCCCCTTCTACCCACAAATCTGTCCAGATTGCTTTGAACTTGCTCTTTTGTTTTTAACTAAGTTATCTTACAAGTATTCTTATTATTTGTGCATCTCCTTTTGATTTCTACTTCTGGTTTTATCACCTTACTCATTTGAGATATATTTGACTTAATGTCACTATTATGTTATAGGTTTATCTGAAGTCTTTATGATGAAAATTTTTCTATTTTTATCTGTTGTTTTGTTTATTTGCTGACTTTTGCTTATGATAGGTCAGTTTCTCCTATGTTTTGTTATGGATAGTTGTGTATTAGTTTTCAATAGGGCTTGTTTTGTGTAGATGCATGTAAATCCCATGTGGTATGGATCATTAAAGTGCCCTTTCAGGATGGGCTTTATGGCCTGTTCTCAGATAATCCAGGTACCACTAGACCATACAGATTTGTACCAGTTTTTTCAGTGGTAGGTGGTATCTATTCCACTTGAGAAGTAAACAGCTTGACTCAAAATCCACAAGGGGTATAAATTCAGAATTGGTTTTTTTCCCTCCAGTTTTATTGAGATATAATTGACATAAAACATTGTGTAAGTTTGACATGTATATATACTACAAAATGTTTACCACAATAAATGTTAATACTTCTGTCACCTCACATAATTACCATATTGTTGTTATGGTAAGAGTTCTCTCAGATCAACTTTTAAATATACATTAAAGTATTGAAAACTATAATCACCATGCTGTATATTAGATCTCTAGGCAAATTCAGAGTTTTGATATCACCAGAAAATTTTAATTAAATCTTTTTCTATTCAAAGCCAAGACACAGAAATAAGCTCTCTGTGCCATCTTTGAGCTAGTGAGTCGAGATTATGTGTCCTCTTTGCACTGGAGTTATACTTTTTCAGGGCCCAGCTTCCTCCAGGGATTTGGTTCTCTCTCCAAGTTTATCATGCCCGAGGATTTATTTCTATTCTATGGTATTAAGAGTCACACTGAGAGCTGCTACCATTTCAGAAATCTCCTAGTGTTAGTGCAGCCAACTCACTTGCCTGGTGCTTTGATTCTCTAAAATCTGTGTTGTTGTTTATTCTGTACATGGATATTTGCCTTTCTTTCTTACCATCTCAACTATACACCACAAGTAATCACAGTCCATTGGGGATGGTTTAACAAAATGGAATAGACTTAATGGCTTAAATAACCAACACTTATTCCTCATAGTTCTAGAGTCTAGTAAGACCAAGATTAAGGTGCTGCCAGATTTGGTGTCTGGTAAGTGTCCTTTTTCTGGTTTGCAGTCATCACTTTCTCACTGTGTTCTTGCATGGTGGAGAGAGAGAAATTTATCTCTTTCTCTTATAAAGACATTAACTCCATCATAGGGGCTCTCCCCTTATGACCTCATCTAAACCTAATTACCTACTAACCATCCACGTAAAAATAGTACCACATTCGGAATTAGAGTTCAACATATAATAGGGCAGAAGGAAAGGCAGGACACAAATGTAGTACAACATTATATCACTCACTTTCTCTAGACATAGCAGCTGAGTGCACTACCTTGCCAGAACCTTAAACTGCCTAGATTCCCAAATTTTTATTCTCATGCCAGTCAGTAGCAGTATATTTGTAGACGAATGTCTTTAGGTCTAACTGGAGATTCCCAGAGTATTCACATTCTTTATACAATATCAAAGGGTACTCTAATCTTTTCCTTCCTTAGATGGTTCATTCATATTGTACAATCACATTCAAGAAATTTATAAGGTTACAGAATACAAAATCAAATTAATTATATTTCTATGTACTATCAATGAGAAATCCAAAAAATGAAATCAAGAAAACAGTTTTATTTACAATAGCATCAAAAAGAATACAATACCTAGGAATATATATACCAAAAGGAGTACAAAACTTATACACTGAATGGTATAAGACATCATTCAAGGCAATTAAAAAAAATCTAAAGAAATTCCAGGTTCACAAATCAAAATACCTAATGTTGATAAAATGGTAATTCCTTAAACTGTTTATTGACCCAATGGAATGCCTATCAAAATTTAGTTGTCATTTTTGCAAAAGCTCATTCTAAAATTTATGTAAAATGCAAAGGCCTACAGTGGTTAAAACAATCTTTAAAAAGATCAAAGCTTGAGAATTCACATTTCCCAATTTCAGAACTTACCATAAAGCTACAGTATCCAAGACAATACGCTATTTCATAAGGATAGAAATAAGGATCAATAGAATAGAATCAAAAGTCCAGAACTAAACCCTTTTACTTATAGCCAATTGACTTTTGACAAGAATGCAAAAGATAATCTTTTCAAAGAAAATTTGATACCCACTTACACAAGAATAACATTGAATCCCTTCATCACACCATACCCAAAAACTAAATAAAAATATATGATACACCTAAATTTAAGAGTTCAAATTATAAAGTTTAGAAAAAAACATAGGATTAAGTCTTCATGACCTTGAATTTCTTAAATATGACATTAAAAACACAAGTAACAAAAGAAAAAAATAAATTAAATATCATTAACATTAAAAATTTGTGGTTTTCAAAGGACATCATCCATATAACTCATGAAATGGAAAAAATATATGCAAATCATAGATTTGAGATGAGACTTGTATCGAAAACATGTAAATATCTCTTACAAATCAATAATAAAACTATAACTGAATGCATAAAGGATTTGAATAGACTTTTCTCCAAAGAAGACATACAAATGAACAATGAACACATGAATAAAACCACTCAACATTATTAATCGTTAGGGAAATGCAAACCAAAACCATGAGATACCATTTCACACAAAAAATGTCTAAAAAGTACAGACAATAACAAGTGTGATACCAAGGATCTGGAAAAATTGGAATACCCCACAGATTGTTAGCAGGATTATAAAATGCTACCACTACTTTAGAAAAGAGTTTGACAGACCATCAAAAAAAGTTAAGCATAGAAAGATCTGGTTAAGAGGGCAGAGTAAGCAAACACTGTGCTGACTTTCCCATGACCACATCATTACAACTAAGCTATAGAACAATCAACTTGTAGAACCATCTGAAAGTTAGCTGAACAGAAGCTATATAACTAAGTACTGTATATGAAGAAGAAACCACATTGAGACTGGTAGAAGAGGTGGAGACCCAAAACAGGTTGACCCCAAACCTATGTGTGACTGTTGAGAATTAGGAGGGCTTTAAAAAATCACTCTTACAAAACTGTACCTTTAGATAAAAGTAAAAAAACAGCCTCACAATTACCTCATGAGTTAAAAACTCTCCTAGGAATAGTTTAATGTGTTCCTGCTTGTTTTTTATTATTATTTATATTTATATAAGTAATATAAATATAAATGTGTGTTTATTTTTATTATTTGCATATATGTTTATTATTATTATTTTTTTACAGGGACAGAGAGAGAGTCAGAGAGAGGGATAGATAGGGACAGACAGACAGGAATGGAGAAAGATGAGAAGCATCAATCATCAGTTTTTCGTTGCAACACTTTAGTTGTTCATTGACTGCTTTCTCATATGTGCCTTGACCGTGGGCCTTCAGCAGACCGAATAACCCCTTGCTTGAGCCAGTGACCTTGGGTCCAAGCTGGTGAGCTTTTGCTCAAACTAGATGAGCCTGCACTCAAGCTGGCGACCTCGAGGTCTCAAACCTGGGTCTTCCGCATCCCAGTCCGAAGCTCTATCCACTGCGCCACCGCCTGGTCAGGCTATATGTTTAATTTTTTAATACTTTATATTAATCCTAAGTGATTTTGTTCATTTTCCCTCCTGGTCTTGATAACTACCATCAACAAAAACCACTTTATTTCTACAAGTGGATATACCACCTTTTACTTAATAGTTCCTCTATTTGCAACTTGATTTGTTTCCATTTCTTTACTATTATAAAAATGCAGCAATGAATATCATTGTGTATATAGTTTTTCCTCAGTGTGTTGATTATTTCCTTAAAGTAGTTTTTAAAAAGCAAAGTTTAATGCTGTGTCAAAGGCTATGAACATTTCCTGATGCTAGTGAATATTGCCAAATTTCCTTCTAAAAGAGTTTCTTTGTCATTCCATTAAGTATTATGTAGTCAGGTAACTGTTTGTTACCACTGATATTATACCCAGAGGATTTTCTGCAGCCCCTACATGTGCAAATTCACCCCAGGCCTTCAAGAAATTGGCCATGTGCCATGAACAGGGTGAGAGCAAGCATGGAATTGGTTATGAACAGGTGCAGCACACAACTGATTATCCAAGCTTCAGTCTCTTCTATAATGAATCACAGACTCTTTAAAAGAGTCTTGTTGCAGAGGAAGCTCACCACTTACAGAGCCAGGAAGGCTCATGGTGCCAGGAATTAGGAGAGAATGGAGGTTAAGCATGAACAGAAGTAGAGAAAACAGGTCAGAATGTCATTTTGGAGCAAGTCTGTCACTGTGCCCTTGGGGGTTTCACATCATAGCAATCTCCTGAACTGCTTCCTGTCTAAGCATTTAAATCATCAGAGTATGACCCTGTTTTCTTTGAAGGACTCTGTAGTTACTGAAGGAGCCAGGTTCCTTTGTGTCAGGTCCCTCTGGGCTTTGTAAGTCACCTTTGGAAAAACACCCATGCGACCCCTAGTCAAGAGTTTTCTACAAACTGCTTTTATAATGGAGAATTTGGTTATTGGCTTAAGTTTTTCTGGCCATGAATATCATCTGTTGGTCCACAAGCTTCTTCAAAGCTAATAAATAAGGCATTTTCTTACTTTTAATGTAGAACTGTATCTAAGATCCAGTTCTAGGTCCACCAAAAGCAAATAATAGTGTTGAATTGAACAACTGGCATCATTTGCAAGATGAGCTCTCAGGCAGAGAAGCTTAAGGCAAATCACCAGCTGGCAGAGCATTCTAATTTCTGACAGATGTATTAATCACAGCTTTTTATTTCCACATACCCTCACCCTCGCTTCACCCTTGCATGCATAATTTATGTGCTTAGTTCATAGTTCACATTGGTTAAATGTCCAGAGTGGATTCAGTTAGAGTTTTGATTGACTTACATCCAAAGTACTTATATTCTCATGAATCTTTAAGACTCAGTCTAGAAGTCTGCATTTCTGCTCTAATGTTTTACCTGTTCCTGCTTCTTTTTACTTATAGTTTGAAAGACTATGGTTCATACGTTCTTATCATCACAACTTTTTGGGAAGGTTCTTATAACACTAGGGAACAATTTTTTATTAATTTTTTGTTACATGAGGTTTTAGAACTTTTTATATATATATATCTGCATTGCTGATTCCAAATCTGAAATCCGTTTTTTGGTGCATGCTCTAGTTTTTATGCAATTTTAATTTCTTTTTGTTACAGTTAATGGCATGCATTGGTTTTAAAATTGGAATTAAAGGGCGACTCTTGGATTGAACATAACCACAAGGCAATTAATGTTTTACAAACATCACTTTTACATCATTGTAGTTGTTTTAAAATGTAAAAAATTATTATATGATAAAAACACCCTCTTATTTTGTTTTAAGATTGAATCATGGCTTCTTCGATTAGGCGTAAATGTAAGAATAGTCCTGACACCTTCTGTTATATATGTGGCTGTTATGCACTTCAACATCAAAGGCACAATATTTCATCATTTGTGACACGTGCATATATTGCCTATTTTCAAGTTCCCCTTGGCGATCAAGACAGGAATTGGGCTCCTCGTATTGTGTGTCATAATTGTGAGGAAATGCTTCATGACTGGACAAAAGGAAAACGCAAAGGAATGCCTTTTGGTATTCCCATGGTTTGGCGTGAACCTAAAGACCACAGCAGGGACTGTTATTTCTGTCTGATCCATACAAAGGGCATCAGCAAGAAAAAATGGCATATGATCACCTAACCTAATATTCCTTCAGCAATGTGACCTATCCCACACTCTGAGACACTCCCAGTTCCAGTTTTCAATGGTTTTATTTCTTCTAAGGATGAAAAAAGTGAACATGGTGATCAAGTGTATTTTGATAAGATGCATCAGAAAATGGTTGTAGAATCTGAAGGTTCTTCTTCTGATGCCAAGCAGTCATTAACCCCTCAGCAGTTTAGCCAACCCAAATTGAATGATTTACTAAGAGATTTGGGCCTATCAAGTAAGTAGCTAAGTTATTAGCCTCCAGGCTTCAAGAAAAGAATGTACTTCACTGGTCAGCTAAAGTATCCCATTTCAGGAAGTGTGAACTAATTTTTGTGGACTTTTTTTTTTCCCAAGACAAACACTTTGTTTACTGTCAGGATATCAGTAGTCTTCTCAGCCAGCTAGGTGTTACCACTTACAGTCCAACAGAATGGCAGCTATTTCTTGACAGCTCTAAACGGAGTCTGAAATGTGTTCTCCTACACAACAGTAACATTTATGCAGTGGTTTCAATTGGTTATTCAAATCATCTGCGAGAAGATTATAATGACATAAAAATTGTTCTTGACTTTCTGAAGTATGAGTAGCATAACTGGATCATTTGTGTGGATCTTAAAATGGTAAATTTCCTGCTAGGAAAACAGAGAGGTTTCACAAAGTATCCTTGCTTTCTGTGTTTGTGGGACAGCCGAGCTCAGGAGAAACACTGGACATAGAAGGAGTGGCCAAAACGTAAAAAATGCAAAATATTGTGAATGAACCTGTAGTTAATCAAGACAGGATCATTTTTCCTTCACTTCACATCAAACTTGGCTTAATGAAGCAGTTTGTTCAGGCTTTGAATAGAGAAAGTGAATGCTTTCAACATATTATTTCTGCTTTTCCTGCCTTGTCTTTTGAGAAGATAAAAGCAGGTGTATTTCATGATCCTCAAATTTGAACCCTCATACGTGATGAAGAATTTGCCAGGAAGATGAATAAGGAGAAGAAAAAAGCATGGCAGTCTTTTGTGGCAGTTACAAAGAACTTTCTTGGCAACAAAAAAGCAGAAAACTATGAACTTCCAGTTCAAAAGATGCTGTCGGCTTTCTGAGACATTGGATGTAACATGAGCATTAAGATTCACTTCCTGAACAGTCACCTTGATAAGTTTCCCGAAAATCTTGGAGCTGTTAGTGATGAGCAGGGAGAACGCTTTCATCAAGATCTGAAGACAATTCACAAGCGTTATCAGGGGCGATGGGACAGAAATATGATGGCAGACTACTGCTGGAGCATCAAACAAGATTGTCCTCAACAATACACAAATGCAAGTACTACAAATGCAAATTTTTGCCTGAATAAAATTTAAATAAGTTTTGTGCAAATTTTATGATTAAAATAAGTGTTTTAATATGTTCTATTTTGAAATTGTAGACAAATTCTGATGCAATCATATCTTTTAGTGTATTAGTGTACTTACTGCATTATATAATTATATTTTCACAGAGATGATGCCCAAAAGACATTTTACTTCATTATCTTAAACTAAATGTTGAAAATTTTACAATAAAATGAAAGCCTAAAATCTTGAATTGCAAAATAACTGTAGCTTACAGGGGAAAACTAATGTCAGATTTTATATCAGCACACTCAAATTAGATAAGAACAAGTGTTTTTGTGAATGCAACAAAAATTTTGTTCCCCAGTGTAATTCATCCACTAATTCCCTTTGTTTATAATGTAGTTGTCTGGCATTCTTCATGTTATCAGAATCCACATTGTATCTATATCTTTAACTATATTTATTTTAAATTCTTCTCCAACAGTCCTGTTCCATAGCTTTTTTTCATTCATTTCAAACTTGTTCATATTTATCTGCTAACAAAAAAATCATTTTCAAACTCTAATATAATAATAGCAATAACTATAATATTTTAATGACATATCAACTTATTTATATTTATTTATTCAACAGTGTTTTAAATCAGGGCCTATTATGATTCCTGTGCTTTGTTGAGCAGTGGGGAGCCAGCAGTGAACAAAAGAAATCATACTTCTGCTTTCATGGAACTTAGAGTCTAGTAGAGCTGCCAGAGAAGTAAAAAAAAAAAAAAAAAAAAGAGGCAAACTTTGAGCATATTTGCCTCTTTTGCTGGAAGAAGAGCATGGGTTTCCTAAGATTCTCAGAGAGGTGAAGTACCGGTATGAGCACAGCATTTTCTAAAACCACTAAGCTGAACTACTAAATATCAAAGCAACATTTTGCTAGTCCTGAACTGAACTTGTTTTTCACTTTGACGCCTTGATTTTATGACTTATCAAAAAATCTCCAGTGATTGTTGTTGGTGGCTCTGCACTGCTTTAATCTGAGAAACAAAAGATCCCATAAAAATCTCTTTAAAGTATTGTTTTTTCTTAATCAAATCAGAAAATACAAATGAGTATGACCCAAAGCAGTAATAATTATGCCATAGCCAGGCTCGGGAGGACATTGACCACCAAAGGATAGTGAAAGCAAATGTCACATTGAATCCAAATTGACACGCAGGTGGGCAGATTAATATGTGATGACTAGAGCAGGCACGGTGGTGGGAGCTTCAGCACAGGAAAGCCTGGGGGGCTCTTTGGCAGCATTTGGGAGGATTGGTCACTGTCTGACTCACCCTGCCTCCGGATGAATGTGAATTCCCCCAGGAACCCCTCAGAGGGAAGCTCATCACAAATGGTGGCGCTGCAAAGACTTTGTATCTGACACTCTTTAATTTCATCTGGCATCCTATGCAGTTTACTAGCTTTGCTGAAAGAATTGAAATTGGCCTCCACAGCTGTTGCTACCACTGTGGGTTTCTAAAATATCAACACCTGGCACCACACAGTTGCTCTCTCACAACAAGGAGTTATTGCTTTGCCCAAAAGGGTAAATTGTGGCAACAGCAAGCATGTGCGCTGTGGCTGGCAAATGGCTTGTGTCAAGTTCTCTGGAGAGAAATATGTGGCCCCCCTGAGGAGACTGTACAGGTGGACCCCTTACAAATGCAGTCTCTAGTCAGCGCCAACAGTGGTGATTGTCCAAAAATGTCTTGGTGTGGGTCACAACATCTCCAGCTTTTACCTCTCAGTAACAAGGAGCCAACATTACTGATGCAACCTCCCTTCCCCTCTCAACCAGGAAGATCCCAGACTGTTGAGTCAAATGCAAAATCAGGAGGTCTGCTGGTGGCTCTTGGACAAAACATCAGGTGTCATGCACACAGTAGCATCCATAACTGCTAACAATGCCATTTAAAGAGCAAAATACTTTTTTCCCTTTGGCATAGTATTCAGTTGATTTTTCAAGAATCCAAAGTCTGCTTTCTTTTTTCCTCAGATTCTTCTTAAATTTGTTAATGTGACAGAGTAACTAAAATAATTAACCTTAATAGGCTTAATTGTGAATTCTAGCTCTGCCCCTACCTGCTAAGGAACCTTGGCCATGTACTCTATGACTCTGAGGCTCCATTCCCTTATCAGAGAAAGGCAATAATATAGTATCTGATTTAAAAGGCGGTGAGATCAAATGGTGGGATTTAAATACAATTCACCACAGTGCCTGGTTCAATGTCAGAACTCAGGATTTGATAGCTATTGTAAAACCCAAAGTTATGCTAATGGATTTTTACATACATATCTTATTTAATCTTAATCTTGATGCCAGTGGATGAAATCAGAGAAAAAAAGAAGCAGTTGGGGGAAAGCATGTCATCTGCAATTATTTTTGAAAGAAAAACTACATAGGTATAAGAGTATATGTCAGTAATTCTTATGTTTTATAAGTCTGTGTATTTAAATTTTTATGACACTTGGAAGAAGTAAACCTTTCCCATTAGTTTTTCTCATCCAGCCTGGTGGATTTAGCTCTAGATGGAATTGATCTGAATCATTTGATATTTAACCTTTCACCATGACCACAGCACTGACCACAGACACTGACCACAACAATGAGAAATTATGTCATTAAATTGCAAAAGGAGTGAACTTTAGAACAAATAGAAGTAGGTTAGGAGTAGCTCTAGGAAATGTGGTTTGGGTGGCTTTTTGAAGTCAGAGCAGTATAAGATGAAAAAATATAATGAAAAGATAAATACATTTCAGGACTCAAACGGGTTATTTCAAATGAGAGATGTAATTTTTTTGTTTCTCTGTAATGACATACTTGAGCCTTCAAACTATAAAAATTGAATAGTTATCAATAAAATAATCCAATAAGCTTTATGATTAATTTTGCTTCAACAAAGTTCCTTTGAAGATTTAAATGAATCTAAAACTCACTTATTGATAGCTAAGAATAAAATTATATTTGTTGCTGACCTCCTTGGGGTTGGTCCATAACAATATTTCAGTTAAATGACAGAAGAGCTATTTAATAATCTTGAACTCTGCAGCCCTTCTATTAAACGGTAAGATCATTACAGGCACAAGAAAGATACTGGATCCTTTGTAACATGCATACCATAGATCCCTACTTCAAAAAGCCCAATTGGAACTCAATTCCTTTTTACCAATCCATGTGAGTAAAACATCTGTTTTCAGGGGGAAAAATATGTCTTAAGATTCATCTACTCTATTCTTCAGTAATTTATTTATTTGTTTGTTTTTGAGAGAGAGAGTGAGAGAAACAGACAGGGACAGACAGACAGGAAGAGAGTGAGATGAGAAGCCACACAATATAAGACTAAAGTGGTTCTGGGTGACCTATCTCCAAACATATCTCCAGCTCCAATTAGTGCAACAAGACACAGCTGAAAATAAGAAGTGGGGAGTAGGGGCAGTAACTCAGGTCTCCATGGATATCTGAGCTACACCTCCCCCAACTGAAGCTGAGAAAACACCCCGCCCCCAGAGAGAGTAACTGGCAGATCAGGCCTTCAGAGTCTCAAGTTATACCCACTGCATTCCTGGATACAATTTCAAATAAGCCCCCTGCTGAGATCAGTAAACAAGTTTTTTTACCACCATGGTAAAAAAACTGAGAAGAAAACAAATAAATCAAGACTTCAAAGTGGCTCTACTAGAAAAGCCAAATCTGACAGTGGATTACAAATAACAGCTGATGCCAACCCAAGAAGACCTAAAAATAACACAACTGAAAATTAGAGGCAGACAACACCAAGCCTAGACTCAACCAGCTCTACAAAAAATACACCCAAACATAGACATAATGAGAAGACAGAGAAGTGCAATCCAAGTGAAACCACAAGAGAAACCTCCAGTAAATGTACTAAGTGATATGGAAATAATCAAACTTCCAAATGCAGAGTATAAAATAGTGATTGTTAGGATGCTTAGGGATCTTAGAACAATAATGGATGGTCATTATAAACACCTAAATAAAAAAATAGCAAGTACAAAAATGGACATTGAAATATTAAAAAAGAATCAGTCAGAGATGACAAATACAATATCAGAAATGAAGACCACAATGGAAGGAATTAAAAACAAGATGGATGAAGTTGAAGATCAAATCAGCGAGTTGGAAGACAAGTTGAATGAAGGCATGGAAGCACAGCAGAAAAAAGAAAAGAGACTCAAAAAGTCTGAGGAAACCCTTAGAGAGCTCTGTGACAACACAAAGAGAAATAACATCCACATCACAGAGATTTCTGAAGAAGAAGAGAAAAAACAAGGGATAGAAACTTTGTTCAATTATATCGTAGCTAAAAACTTCCCTAAATTAATGCAGGAAAAACTCTCACAAGTTCAAGAAACATAGAGAACTCCATTAAAGAGAAAACCAAAGAAATCTACAACAAGACACATCATAATTAAAATACCAAAGCTAAGTGATAAAGAGAAAATATTAAAAGCTGCTAGAGAAAAATAGGCTATCACCTACAAAGGAGCCCTCATAAGGATGACATCCAACTTCTCAACAGAAACACTTGAGGCCAGAAGGGAATGGCAAGAAATATTCAAAGTAAAGCACAACAAGAAACTACAACAACCAGGACTATTTTATCCGGCAAGGCTATCATTTAAAATTGAAGGAGAAAAAAAGCTTCTCAGACAAAAAAAAAAAACAAAAAAAAAAAACTAAAGAAATTTATTACAACCAAACCAATGCTGCAGGAAATGTTAAGGGGCCTGTTGTAAACAGATCAAAGGGGAAAAAGAACACAGCAAAGGAGGAACACAGCTTTAAAGAATAAAATGACAATAAAAAACTACATATCAATAATAACCTTAAATGTAAATGGATTAAATGATTCTATCAAAAGACATAGAGTAGCCACATGAATAAGAAAACAGGACCTATAAATATGCTGTCTACAAGAGACACACCTGAAAACAAAAAATGCACATAGACTGAAGGGAAAAGGCTAGAAAAAATATTTCACACAAATGGAAATGAAAGAAAAAGCTTAAGTAGCAATACTTATATCAGACAAAATGGACTTTAAAACAAAGGCTATAGTAAGAGATAAAAAAAGCCACTACATAGTGATAAAGGGAGCAATCCAACAGGAAGATATAACCATTATAAATATCTACACACCGAACATAGGAGCACCTAAATATATAAAGCAGACTTTGATGGTTATAAAGTGTGAGATCAACAGCAATACTATACTAGTAAGGGATTTCAATACACCACTAACATCAATAGATAGATCCTCAAGAATGAAAATTAGCAAAGAAACAGCAGGCTTAAAGGTCACACTAGATAAACTGGATTTAATAGATATCTTCAGAACCTTTCACCCTAAAGCAGCAGAATATACATTCTTTTCAAATGCTCATGGTACATTCTCTAGGATAGACCACATGTTAGGGCACAAAAATGGTCTCAACAAAATTAAGAAGAATGAAATCATATCAAGCACTTTCTCTGATCACAATGGCATTAAACTAGAAATCAACCACAACAGAAAAACTAAAAAATTCTCAAACACATGGAAACTAAATAGCAAGTTGTTAAATAATAAATGGATTAACCATGAGATCAAAGAAGAAATAAAAAAATTCCTAGAAACAAATGATAATGAGCATACAACAACTCAAAATTTATTAGACACAGAAAAAGCAGTCCTGAGAGGGAAGTTCATAGCACTACAGGCATACCTTAAGAAGCTTGAAAAAGCTCAAATAAACAACTTAACCATGTATATAAAAGAACTAAAAAAAAAAAGCAAGTAAAGCCCAGATGTAGTAGAAGGAAGAAAATAATAAAGATCAGAGCAGAAATAATTGACATAGAGGCTAAAGAAACAATACAGTGGATCAATGAAACCAGGAGCTGGTTCTTTGAAAAGGTAAACAAGATCAATGAATCATTAACCAGACTCACCAAGAAAAAAAGAGAGGACTCAAATAAATAAAATCAGAAATGAGAGTGGAGAAATAACAACTGACACAACAGAAATACAAAATATTGTAAGAAAATATTATGAAGAACTGTATGCCAAAAAATTAGACAACCTAGATGAAATGGAAAAATTCCTTAAAACATACAATCTTCCAAAAATCAGTCTGGAGGAATCAGAAAACCTAAACAGATCAATTACAACAAATGAGATCAAAACGATTATCAAAAAACTCCCAATAAAGAAAAGTTCTGGGCCTGATGACTTCACAAGTGATTTCTACCAAATCTTCAAAGAAGAGCTAACTTCTATCCTTCTCAAGCTATTTCAAAAAATTCAAGAGAAAGGAAGAATTCCCAGCTCCTTTTATGAGGTGAGCAATATTCTGATTCCAAAACCAGGCAAAAATAACACAAAGAAAGAAAATTATAGGCAAATATTCCTGATGAATATAGATGCTAAAATTCTCAATAAAATATTAGCAAACCGTATCCAGCAATATATGAAAAAAATCATACACCATGACCAAGTGAGATTTATTCTTGGAAGGAAAGACTGGTACAATATTCACAAATCAATCAATGTGATTCATCACATAAACAAAAGGAAGGAGAAAAACCACATGATAATTTCAATAGATTCAGAAAAAGCATTTGATAAAATCCAGCACCCATTCATGATCAAAACTCTCAGCAAAGTGGGAATACAGGGAACATACCTCAACATGATAAAGGCCATCTATGACAAACCCACAGCC
Organism: Saccopteryx leptura; assembly: GCF_036850995.1. Taxonomy (NCBI): domain Eukaryota; kingdom Metazoa; phylum Chordata; class Mammalia; order Chiroptera; family Emballonuridae; genus Saccopteryx; species Saccopteryx leptura. The sequence continues at coordinate 71,020,562 of NC_089512.1, forward strand.
AACATCATACTCAATGGGCAAAAATTAAAAGCAATCCCCTTAAGATCAGGAACAAGGCAGGGGTGCCCCCTTTCACCACTCTTATTCAACATAGTTCTGGAAGTCCTAGCCACAGCAATCAGACAAGAAAAAAAATAAAAGGGATCCAAATTGGAAAAGAAGACATAAAACTATCATTATTTGCAGATGATATGATACTGTATATAGAAATCCCTAAAGTCACAGTAAAAAAACTACTAGACCTGATAAATGAATTCAGCAAAGCGGCAAGATATAAAGTTAATACTCAGAAATCAGAGGCATTTTTATGTGCTAACAATGAACTGTCAGAAAGAGAAATTAAGGAAGCAATCCCCTTTACCATTGCAACCAAAAAAATAAAGTATCTAGAAATAAACTTAACCAGGGAAATTAAAGACTTGTACTCGGAAAATTATAAAACATTGATAAAAGAAATCAGGGAAGGCCCTGGCCAGTTGGCTCAGTGGTAGAGCATCGGCCTGGTGTGTAGGAGTCCCAGGTTCGATTCCTGGCCAGGGCACACAGGAAAAGTGCCCATCTGCTTCTCCACCCCTCCCCCTCTCCTTCCTCTCTGTCTCTCTCTATCCCCTCCCACAGCCAAGGCTACATTGGAGCAAAGATGGCCCAGGCGCTGAGGATGGCTCTGTGGCCTCTGCCTCAGGTGCTAGAATGGCTCTGGATGCAACAGAGTGATGCCCAGAGGGGCAGAGCATCGCCCCCTGGTGGGCATGCCGGGTGGATCCCGGTTGGGAGCATGCAGGAGTCTGTCTGACTGCCTCCTGTTTCGAGCTTAGGAAAAATGCAAAAAAAAAATTTTTTTTTAATGCAAAAAAAAAAAAAAGAAATCAGGGAAGATACAAACAAGTGGAAGCATATACCGTGCTCATGCTTAGGAAGAATAAACATCATTAAAATATCCATATTACTCAAAGCAATTTATAAATTTAATGCAATACCAATTAAAATACCAGTGACATACTTCAAAAATATAGAACACATATTCCAAAAATTTATATGGAACCAAAAAAGAACATGAATACCCTCAGCAATCTTAAAAAGAAAGAATAAAGCTGTTGGTATCGCACTTTCCAATATCAAGTTATACTACAAGGCCATTGTACTCAAAACAGCCTGGTTCTGGCATATAGATCCATACAACAGAACAAAGAACCCAGAAATAAACCCACAGCTTTATGGACAACTGATATTTGACAAAGGAGGTAAGAGCATACATTGGAGTAAAGACAGTCTCTTTAATAAATGTGTTGGGAAAATTGGACATCTACCTGCAAAAAAAATATGAAACTAGACCACCAACTTATACCATCCACAAAAATAAACTCAAAATGGATAAAAGACTTAAATGTAAGCCATGAAACCATAAGCATGTTAGAAGAAAACATAGGCTATAATCTCTCCGACATCTCTCGCATCAATATATTTGCCAATTTAACTCCATGGGCAAGTGAAATAAAAGATAAGATAAACAAATGGGACTATATCAAAGTAAAAAGCTTCTGCACAGCTAAAGACAATAAGAACAGAATAAAAAGACAAACTACACAATGGCAGAACATATTTGACAATACGTCTGATAAGGGGTTAATAACCAAAATTTATAAAGAACTTATAAAACTCAACACCAGGAAGACAAACAATCCAATCAAAAAATGGGCAAAAGAAATGAACAGACACTTCTCCAAAGAGGACATAAAGATGGCCAATAGGCATATGAAAAAATGTTCAACCTCACTAATTATTAGAGAAATGCAAATTAAAACCACAATGAGATATCACCTCACACCTGTCAGAATGGCGCTCATCAACAGAACAACACAGAATAAGTGCTGGCAAGGATGTGGAGAAAAGGGAACCCTCCTGCACTGCTGGTGGGAATGCAGACTGCTGCAGCCACTGTGGAAAACAATATGGAGATTCCTCAAAAAATTGAAAATTGAACTGCCTTTTGACCCTGTTATATCACTTTTAGGAATATACCCCAAGAACACCATAGCACTGTTTGAAAAGGAGAAATGCATCCCCATGTTTATGGTAGCATTGTTCACAATAGCGAAGATCTGGAAACAGCCCAAGTGCCTCTCAGTGGATGAGTGGATTAAAAAGCATTGGTATATATATACTATAGAATACTACTCAGCCATAAGAAATGATGACATTGGATCATTTACAACAACATGGATGGGCCTTAATAGCATTATACTGAGTGAAATAAATAAATCAGAAAAAACTAAGAAGTATATGAACCCGTACATAGATGGGACATAAAAATGAGACTCAGAGACATGGACAAGAGTGTGATGGTTACAGGACGGGGAGAAATGAGTGGGAGGGGGGAGGGGAGGGGCACAAATAAAATCAGATAGAAGGTGATGGAAGACAATTTGAATTTGAGAGAGGTGTATGCAACATAATCAAATGTCAAAATAACCTGGAGATATTTTCTCTGAACATATGTACCCTGATTTATCAATATCACCCCACTAAAATTAATTAAAATACAAAAGAGAGAAACGAGAAGCATTAATTCTTCATTGCAGTACCTTAGTTGTTCATTGATTGCTTTCTCATATGTACCTTGACTGGGGACTCCAAACAAGCCAGTGACACCTTACTCAAGTCCACAACCTTGAGCTCAAGCCAGCGACCATGGGATCATGTTTATAATTCCATGCTCAAGCCAGCAACTCCACACTTAAGTTGGTGACCTTGGGGTTTCAAACCTGGGTTTTCTGTGTCCCAGGCCAATGCTCTATTCATTGCTCCACAACCTGGTCAGGCTCTTCAGTAATTTCTGAAACATAAATTTTTTATTTAAAACCTTAGAAACTCTGACATGAATAAAATACTCAAGGACCCTCCCTACCTTAATTTCACAGATGTGAAATAAGCTCAGAGAGTGTAAGTAATGTACTCAAGGACACCTGTCTTTTTGTGATTGAGCTGGATCTAGCAGTAAGGTCTTTGCATTTTTGATTCAGTGCTCAGTAAAGTTAATAGAATGACTTAAAATGCTATGTTTCTTAAAAAGTATGGCCACATTGACTTTCATCAGCAAGTTTTTTAAATCTTATCTGATCACTCCCCTTTGTGACAAACAGAGTGCTTCTGTAAAGTGACTTGAGATGTGTGTAGTTCAATATTAACTGATCTATAGAATACCTGAATATGTAATTTTGGTGTAACAGTTAGGGTTATGTGGTTACAAGCAGCAGAAACTGGGCAACTTAGACCCAAAATGAATTTGTTAAGACAGACGGGAGCTCACACAGAATCCAAGCAGCAGTGAAGAGCAAGACTCGGAAGGGGATACACTAGGTAGCAATCAAATCAATGCCTTCTCCAAGTGATATAGAGTTTGTGGTGATGTTAATAGATATAAATATTTTGTCATCATATTGCTCTGCCCAGATTTGACTTCCCAAGAGGAAGACTCCAAGTGTATTAGTTCTAATCCCTTATTTACCCCATCACATCAAAACAGAAAGGTGCATTTTGGGTGAATGGGAGATTAGAGGCTTCAAAAGAAGTTCAGGATACTGCTAACAATGGAAGAGCTAAAGGGTGCTGGGCTGTAGAGAATACCACCACCATCTTCAGCTCTCCTCTCTGGGGGGTCATACAGTCTTCCTGCTGAGGCTTCTCAAAGTTTAGGAATCTTTAGTTCAAACATATATTTTAAAAGATATAACATATGTGTCCTTTCCCATCACCCTCTGTCCTCTCCAGTGCCACAACAAGGACTAACAAAGCACTTACTATATGACTGACTTGGACTGAACCAATTCAGCTAAATTCACCCATCTGTTTAAGCAATAGAATATTAGTCTTATGGAATATTAGAGCTGAGAGAACAACTTTATAGATGGTGGAAGTAGTGCCACTATATAAACTCAGTATTTAGTGTTCTAGCATCATCATTATTAATGCTAAGAGGAATTAAAAGCATAAGTGAATTGAAGCATTATTCACAACAGCTAAGATATGGAAGCAACACAAGTCTCAGTCAATGGATGAATGGATAAAGAAGATGTGATATATATATATATGTGTGTGTATATATACATATATAAGTATATATGTATATATATAATATATACATACATATATGTAAATACATATGTATTTATACATATACACATGATAGAATATTATGCAGCCATGAGAAAAAAGAAAATCCTTCCATTTGCAACAATATGGATGGGCCTAGAGGGTACTATGTCAGACAGAGAAAGATAAATATTGCATGATTTCCCTTATACATGGAATCTAAAAAAGCCAAACTGGTATAAACAGAGTAAAAGTGGTTTCCAAGAGTTTGTGGGTGAGGGAAATTGGAAGATGTTGTTTAAAAAGAACAAACTTCCAGATGTCAGAGAAATGGCGCTGTGAAGGATGCTCCTGATATCCCTCCCTGAAACTTCAAAAAATTCAACAACTAGAGACAGAAAAACAATCTCAGGAGCATCTGAAATACACATACATCAAACAAAGGTATAATTGGGCAAAAAGGTGGCTGAATATATAACCCACTCTGAAGGAAATAAGATGGAGAACAGAGTATTCCGCTTTTCTCACTGACCTGAGCAAGGGCTGTTTTCATATGGAACTGAGAGAAAGCGAGGGCTGGGAGCACAGAAAAAGCTGAGCTAGGGCAGAGATATTCTAGCCAAGGAGAGAGTGTGCCTGTGGCTCAGCCCACGTGGAACTAACGCCAGCAGCAGACCCTGGCAGAGGTGGGCAAGCAGTTGCCTTGTATACTCCCGGTATCCCAATTGACGAGTGTGGGCAGTGTGCAAGTGAATCCACCTGGTGCTTCGGACATGGGTGCCGGCATTCCTGGATGGAAGGGCTGTGTCAGAGACTGTCAATAGTGACCCTCTGTGTGAGCTATGACCAGAGTTTCTGAATAATCCCAGCTTCCCAAACAACAGCACACAGAAGTGCACAAAAGCCCACACCTGAACCTGTCTGGGTGCAACACCTCCGCCAGCCACACAGGCTAACAAAGCACATTCCCAGGGGAGAGAACTGTGGAAGTGGTGGGGGGAAGGGTGCACAGATAGCTTGCAGACAGCCTCTGGAGAGCAGATCTGCAGAGTGCTAAGGCATACTAGACATGCCCAGAGGCTCATAGAAAGACACCTGAAAGGCATTCAGCTCCCAGCCCTGCCTAATTACACTGGTAGCTCTGGCTGGCAAAGCCTTACCCAGAACCCTGTGCTGAGTGGGATAGAGGGGGAATTTGGAAGCTCTTAGAGCCTCTTACTCTCCAGGAAGTGGCTGGGGAAACTTCACAGCTGGGTCCCCCAGGCTGCTGGTTTAGGAAGGAGAGATTTGGGGAAAGGCTCTGGGAAAATGGACTCTCCCATTGTTGGAGCCTGCAAACGCTAATAAGCCCCACCTACAAATGGGACTGAGGCCTAGTTTATGTCATCACCATAGCAACACAATAGCAAATCTCTGCTTAAGAGTGCCACAGGGGCAGAACCTGGGGTACAGCATCACCGGCCAAAAAGAAAGAAAAGGAAGAAGATAACTTCTCAAAACCAGGAAAAATCCACAGTCTTTAGAACTTTTCCCATTTTTTTCTTGTATTTTTTATCTTTTTTTTCCTTCCACCTTGGTCATTTTATCCTTTTTCCATTTTATTCTTTTCTTTTCAATTTGAACATTATTACTCATAGGTGTTACATTTTCCTTTTTTATTTCAATGAGTGATACATTCCAAAAAACTTAACTCAAATTTTTTCTCTTTCTCTTTTTCTTTATTCTTTTCTCTTTCAATTTTTTTCTCATTCAAATCTCACAAACAAACAAATTATTTTATTCTGAATTCAAATTTTTTCTTGGTGGCATTTTGTGTGCTTTTTACTTTGCTTTTTATTTCTTTAGCATTTCCCCCAACTCCAACTCTCCAGTCTATAGTTTTTGTGCCACTTAATAAAATAGAACTTTTATTTTCACTGTATTTTTTTTCTTTTTTCTATTTTTCTTTTTTTCTTTTCTCTTACACTATTTTCCTCATTCAACCATCATTTACAAATAAATTATTTTATCCTTGATCCAAATTTTTTTCTTGTGGTGTTTTTTAGGTTCTTGCCTCATTTTTTGCCTCTTTGTCACTCCCCCCAACCCAGGCCTGCCATTCTACATATTTTTGTTCCACTTAGCACAATAGAATTTTCAGTATTTCACTGCATTTTCTCAAATAATTTTTTATCAACTATTATTTGTGTTATTAACAATACCACTCTCAAATGCCATTAAAGAAAAAGAAACCGAATATCATGGATACAAAAGACAGTGATGTTGCTCAGATAGATGATAAAAAATCTATTAAAAAATTACAATAGCTTAGAAACCTTGGAGTTAAATGACAGAGAATTTAAAAATTGAAGTCCTAAAATACTCAGGGATATACAAGAAAGCATAGAAAGGCAATTTACAGAGCTCCCAAAACAATTCAATGAACAGAAAGAATACTTCACCAAGAAAATTGAAACTATAAAAACGAATCAAACAGACATGAAAAACTCAATTCATAAACTGATAAACGAGGTAACAAGCCTAGCAAATAGAACAAGCCAGATAGAGGAGAGAATTAGTGACATAAAAGACAGGCAACTAGAGGTACTACAGAAGAAGAGGAGAGAGACTCATGAATTTAAAAAAAAATAAGATAGCCCTACAGGAATTGTCTGGCTCCATCAGAAAGAGCAACATAAGGAGAGAGACAAGATGGCGCTGGAGTAGGCGGACGTACCAGCATCTACCTCCCAGAACCAAAGTGGATTACAAACTAATTTTATGAACTATCAGCTGGAAAAACCAAATTGGACTAAACTAAAAGGACTCTTCAACCAAGGAACGCTGAAGAAGCCACACCGAGACTGGTAGAAAAAGCGGAAACGCGGAGAGGGCTGCCCAGCTCCTCGGAGTGAACGGCAGCAGGGAGAGACTCGCATGGTGGGAAGTGAGTTTAGCAGAGGGGAAAGGGTCCTGAACCCCAGGAACAAAGCCCCAGCCTGCAGCCCCAGAGCCCAGAAGAGGCGTAAGGTCAGTATTTAGCCGGAAACAAGTCAGGATACTGTTTGTGAGAGAGTCTGATTTCTCAGACCCAGGATCCTTCTTAAAGGGACCACGCAGAACATCTTTCTCACAAACACTCACCCGGGGCTCCTGGAGACGGAGGGAGAGGGGAGAGAACCACAGTAACAGGAAGAGAGTATAATCTAGGAGGCACAGGGAGAAACATTTTGGGAGATAGCCACCCTAACCCCTGGGATGAGTCACTCCCCAAAGCTGAAGTGAATATTTCCCCCGGAAACAGTAATACCAGCAAAGGGAAGCAGCAGAGCAGCCAAACAAGCTCCCCCGCAGCATTCAGAGCAGAGTCGCATAGAAGGAGGTAGCTTTCGGGTCTACAGTAGTGAGTCTTAGGGTCCGAGCTGCAACGCCCCCACCCACACGGCTGAGGGCGAGCCGGAGGGCGGGTGGCAGCGGGAGAAAAAAGCGCGGTTCTGCTGGCAGGGGCGGAAACCAGCTGGCCACCACTCGGCTCAGGTGTGAGCTCAATCTTGCCCGGCTAGGGAGAAGGGGGCGTGCAAAAGCGGCCAAGCTCAGCTGCCGGCAGCCTGTAATCCAGCCTCCGGGAGAAGGGCGGGAAACCCAGAAAGGGTAGAAACCAGTCCCGGAGCAAGGGCAGAGGAGCACATCCCTGCCCCGCCCGTGAAACTCAGGCTTGTGGTCTGACTTGGTAGCCGGTTCCTCCCGCGGGGGTGGAGCCAAAAGCCCAGAAGAGGCGGAGTTCCGCTACGGAGCTGAGCTTGGGCACGCAGCCCTGCCTGGTGGTAGAGCCAAGGCTAGCAGCTGTTCCTTGAGTGGGATCATCCTGCAAAGGCAGGGCGAAAGCTCGGAAACAGACGGAGACCCACAGCTGAGCAAAGGTGCTCGCCAGTGCCCTCAGGACTGAGCATAATGTCACACACGGGGGCGGGGCAAAGGCCAAGGCCACCAACCCTTGTGCACCCGCGCACATGATCACAGCCACTCCTGTGAAGAGAAAATGCGGAGGCAGAGAAATACAACACAAATACACCAAGAGAAATCCCCAGAAAAGGACCTAAGTGAATCAGATATAACCAAATTACCAGATGCAGAGTTTAAAATAACGATTGTTAGGATGCTCAAAGATATTAGAACCACCATAGAGGGCCATTACAAAAACCTAAATAAAGAGATAACAAATATAAAAAAGGACATTGAAATAATAAAAAAGAATCAGACAGAAATGACAAATACAATATCTGAAATAAAGAATACAGTGGAAGGAATTAAAAGCAGGATGGATGAAGCAGAAAATCGAATCAGTGAGTTAGAGGACACAATAAATAAAGGCACGGAAGCAGAGCAGAAAAAAGAAAAGAGACTCAAAAAGTCTGAGGAAACTTTAAGAGAGCTCTGTGACAACATGAAGAGAAATAACATCCGCATCATAGGGGTTCCTGAAGAAGAAGAGAAAGAACAAGGGATAGAGACATTGTTCAAACATATTATAACGGAAAACTTCCCCCAATTAAGGCAGGAAAATGTCTCACATGTTCAGGAAGCACAGAGAACTCCATTAAGGAGATACCCAAAGAAACCAACACCAAGACACATCATAATTAAATTACCAAAGCTAAATGATAAAGAGAAAATATTAAAAGCTGTGAGAGAAAAAAAGACTATCACCTACAAAGGAGCCCCCATAAGGATGACGTCTGACTTCTCAACAGAAACACTTGAGGCCAGAAGGGAATGGCAAGAAATATTCAAAGTAATGCAGAACAAGAACCTACAACCAAGACTACTTTATCCAGCAAGGCTATCATTTAAAATTGAAGGAGAAATAAAAAGCTTTACAGTCAAAAAAAACTCAAGGATTTCACTGCAACCAAACCAAGGCTGCAAGAAATGCTAAGGGACCTGTTGTAAACAGGTCAAAGGAAAAAAAGAATATAGCAAAAGAGAAAAACAGTTTTAAAGAAAAAAAATGGCAATAAACAATTACATATCAGTAATAACCTTAAATGTTAATGGATTAAACGATCCGATCAAGAGACATAGGGTAGCTGCGTGGATAAGAAAACAGGACCCATACATATGCTGTCTACAAGAGACACACCTTAAATCAAAAGATGCACACAGACTGAAGATAAAGGGATGGAAAAAAATATTTCACGCAAATGGAAATGAAAAAAAAGCTGGGGTAGCAATACTTATATCAGACAAAATGGACTTTAGAACAAAGACCATAGTTAGAGATAAAGAAGGTCACTACATAATGATAAAGGGAGCAATCCAAAAGGAAGATATAACCATTATAAATATCTACGCACCTAATATAGGAGCACCTAAATATATAAAGCAGACTTTGATAGACTTAAAGGGCAAGATCAACAGCAATACTATAATAGTAGGAGATTTCAATACCCCATTAACATCATTAGATAGATCCTCAAGAAAGAAAATTAACAAAGAAACAGCAGACTTAAAGGACATATTAGATCAACTCGATTTAATAGATATCTTCAGAACCTTTCATCCTAAAGCAGCAGAATATACATTCTTTTCAAGCGCTCATGGTACATTCTCGAGAATAGACCACATGTTAGGGCACAAAAGCGGGCTCAACAAATTTAAGAAGATTGAAATCATATCGAGCACTTTCTCTGATCACAATGGCATTAAACTAGAAATAAACCACAATAGAAAAATTGAAAAACATTCAAATACTTGGAAACTAAATAGCACGTTATTAAACAATGAATGGGTTAACATTGAGATCAAAGAAGAAATTTAAAAATTCCTAGAAACAAATGATAATGAGCATACATCAACTCAAAATTTATGGGACACAGCAAAAGCAGTCCTGAGAGGGAAGTTTATAGCATTACAGGCATACCTCAAGAAGCTAGAAAAAGCTCAAATAAACAACTTAACCCTGCATCTAAAAGAACTAGAAAAAGAACAGCAAGTAAAGCCCAGAGCTAGTAGAAGGAAGGAAATAATAAAGATCAGAGCAGAAATAAATGACATAGAGGCTAAAGAAACAATACAGAGGATCAATGAAACCAGGAGCTGGTTCTTTGAAAAGGTAAACAAGATCGATGAACCTTTAACAAGACTCACCAAGAAAAAAAGAGAGAGGACTCAAATAAATAAAATTAGAAACGAGAGTGGAGAAATAACAACTGACACAACAGAAATACAAAATATTGTAAGAAAATACTATGAAGAACTGTACGCCAAAAAACTAGACAACCTAGATGAAATGGACAAATTCCTTGAATCATATAATCTTCCAAAAATCAATCTGGAAGAATCAGAAAACCTAAACAGACCAATTACAACAAATGAGATTGAAACAGCTATCAAAAAACTCCCAAAAAAGAAAAGTCCTGGGCCTGATGGCTTCACAAGTGAATTCTACCAAATATTCAAAAAAGAACTAACTCCTATCCTTCTCAAGCTATTTCAAAAAATTCAAGAGGAAGGAAGACTCCCAAACTCCTTTTATGAGGCGAGCATAATTCTGATTCCAAAACCAGGCAAAGACAACACAAAAAAAGAAAATTATAGGCCAATATCCCTGATGAACTTAGATGCAAAAATCCTCAACAAAATATTAGCAAGCCGGATCCAGCAATATATGGAAAAAAATCATACACAATGATCAAGTAGGATTTATTCTTGGGAGGCAAGGCTGGTACAATATTCGCAAATCAATCAATGTGATTCATCACATAAACAAAAGAAAGGAGAAAAACCACATGATAATTTCAATAGATGCAGAAAAAGCATTTGATAAAGTCCAGCACCCATTCATGATCAAAACTCTCAGCAAAGTGGGAATACAGGGAACATACCTCAACATGATAAAGGCCATCTATGACAAACCCACAGCCAACATCATACTCAATGGGCAAAAATTAAAAGCAATCCCCTTAAGATCAGGAACAAGGCAGGGGTGCCCCCTTTCACCACTCTTATTCAACATAGTTCTGGAAGTCCTAGCCACAGCAATCAGACAAGAAAAAGAAATAAAAGGCATCCAAATTGGAAAAGAAGAAGTAAAACTATCATTATTTGCAGATGACATGATATTGTATATAGAAAACCCCAAAGTCTCAGTCAAAAAACTACTAGACCTGGTCAAAGAATTTGGCAAGGTGGCAGGATATAAAATCAACACTCAGAAATCAGAGGCATTTTTATACACTAATAATGAACTGTCAGAAAGAGAAATCAGGGAATCAATCCCCTTTACCATTGCAACCAAAAAAATAAAGTACCTAGGAATAAATCTAATCAAGGAGATTAAAGACTTGTACTTGGAAAATTATAAAACATTGATAAAAAAAATCAGGGAAGATACGAATAAGTGGAGGCATATACCATGCTCATGGTTAGGAAGAATAAACATCATTAAAATGTCTATATTGCCCAAAGCAATTTATAAATTCAATGCAATACCAATGAAAATACCAATGACTTACTTCAAAGACATAGAACACATATTCCAAAAATTTATATGGAACCAAAAAAGAACACGAATAGCCTCAGCAATCCTGAAAAGGAAGAAAAAAGCGGGAGGTATCACACTTCCAGATATCAAGTTATACCACAAGGCCATTGTACTCAAAACAGCATGGTACTGGCATAAGAACAGGCACATAGATCAATGGAACAGAACAGAGAACTCAGAAATAAACCCACAGCTCTATGGACAACTGATATTTGACAAAGGAGGTAAGACAATACAATGGAATAAAGACAGCCTCTTCAACAAATGGTGTTGGGAAAACTGGACAGCTACCTGCAAAAAAATGAAACTAGACCACCAACTTACACCACTCACAAAAATAAACTCAAAATGGATAAAAGACTTGAATGTAAGCCATGAAACCATAAGCATCTTAGAAGAAAACATAGGCAGTAAGCTCTCTGACATCTCTCGCAGCAATATATTTGCTGATTTGTCTCCACAGGCAAGTGAAATAAAAGACAGGATAAACAAATGGGACTTTATCAAACTAAAAAGCTTCTGCACAGCTAAAGACAATAAGAACAGAATAAAAAGACAAACTACACAATGGGAGAATATATTTGACATAGCGTCTGACAAGGGGTTAATAACCAAAATTTATAAAGAACTTGTAAAACTTAATACCAGGAAGACAAACAATCCAATCCAAAAATGGGCAAAAGAAATGAATAGACACTTCTCCAAAGAGGACACACAGATGGCCAATAGGCATATGAAAAAATGTTCAACATCACTAATGATTAGAGAAATGCAAATTAAAACCACAATGAGATATCACCTCACACCAGTCAGAATGGCGCTCATCAATAAAACAACACAGAATAAGTGCTGGCGAGGATGTGGAGAAAAGGGAACCCTCCTGCACTGCTGGTGGGAATGCAGACTGGTGCAGCCATTGTGGAAAACAGTATGGAGATTCCTCAAGAAATTAAAAATCGAACTGCCTTTTGACCCAGCTATACCACTGTTAGGAATATACCCCAAGAACACCATAGCACTGTTTGAAAAGAAGAAATGCACCCCCATGTTTATGGCAGCATTGTTCACAATAGCAAAGATGTGGAAACAGCCCAAGTGTCCATCAGAGGACGAGTGGATTAAAAAGCTTTGGTATATATATACTATGGAATACTACTCAGCCATAAGAAATGATGACATAGGATCTTTTACAACAACATGGATGGGCCTTGATAACGTTATACTGAGTGAAAGAAGTAAATCAGAAAAAACTAAGAACTATATGTTTCCATACATAGGTGGGACATAAAGATGAGACTCAGAGACATGAACAACAGTGTTGGGGTTACAGGGTGGGGGGAGGAGAGGGAGGGGGTTGGGGGAGGGGAGGGTCACAAAGATCATGACTTTTCAGCATTTGCCATATTCCCCCCTTAATCTATAGACAGACAGCAAATATTTACGTATGGTGTTCCCACTACAAAGACTGCTGTCTTAGGGACAAATGCTGATAAACTACTTCAGCAGTTCCTCCTTCTTCAAAGACTTATATGTAAACATAGAGCTCCATGTTTCATAGGACATACTCAAGCTCACTCCATGCTCCCTGGAGCTTTAGCACAAGGGAATGCCCCCTCCCCCCTTTTTTTATTTTATTTTATTTTTGTTTTGTTTTATTTTATTATTTTTTTTTTTAGTATTTTTTCTTTTATTTATTTATTTTTTGTATATTTCTGAGGATGGGGATGGGGAGGCAGTCAGACAGACTCCTGCATGTGCCTGACTGGGATCCACCTGGCATGACTACCGGGGGGAATGCTCTGCCCATCTGGGATGTTGCTCTGTTGCAACCTGAGCCATTCTGGCAACTGGGGCAGAGGCCGTGGGGCCATCCTTAGTGCCCAGGGTGGATTTGCTCTGGTGGAGCCTTGGCTGCGGGCAGGAGGAGAGAAACGAAGAGGAAGGAGAGAGGGAGGAGTGGAGAGGTAGATGGGCACTTCTCCTGTGTGCTCTGGCCAGGAATCGAACCCAGGAATCCTGCACACCAGACCAATGACTCCGACGGGTCTACCATATCATGCTTTTTACTTAAAAAAAAAAAAATTTACATTTCTTTTGAATGCTGATGAACAGGAGACACCAAATCTTTTTCGTCTGCAAACTACTACCTTCTTTATTAGATCTAGCCAATAACACTGTTCTATCTTTTTTCCAAACAGCTCCAGATATATGGAAAAGATTTATATAGGCGGATGGGGATCCTCAAACCCCTCAGCGAGATCTTCTGAGCATGGCTTTTAAGATACCTAGAGGCAGAAAAAGCCCAATAGAGATCAGGGAAACTACCAGCTTTTAGGATACACCCTTAAAGGCTCCAACACCCCAAAGGGGTCTCATAGGATGCCATCTGGGTCCTGCTTCAGTAGTGGAAAGGAAGGTCATTGAGCTAAAGCCTGCCAGGCTTACACGCCTCTGCTGCGAGGAAACAGGGACACTGGAAGGTGGGCTTCCCCCTCGCTCCTCTAAGAGAGGGTTCAGTCTCTTCCAGTCCTGCTCCAGCCACCTATGACCTAACCTTGCCCAGAATGCTGGGGTTTGCCACTGAAGGCTGAAGGTGCCCAGGGCCATCGGTCCCATCTACGACACTGTGGACGAGCCTAGGGTATTTCTTCCAAGAAGCAGGTAAACTGATCTCATTCGCACAAGGGCCACTTAACTATGTTTTGCCTGAATAGTCAGGTTTTTTATTCTTCCCACAAAGATCTCTGCTGTGGGTGTTGATAGTCCTATTTTCTGCTGCTTTGCTTAATATATAGTGTTTCCTTTATCCCTCCTACCTCAATGCCCCACTCATATTTCAGGCTGGGACCTACTCCTAACTTAGAGCTCTCTTTCCTCCTTTTGCCAACTTGTATTATGAATTTACCTTTGCCACCCAGCTTAGTGTATCCCAAGGTTCTCTTTACCAGGCCACAGTCACAGAGCTCCAGGAAAAAGCAACCTGGTCTCAACTCTCCAGGCAGAGGAGAACAGAAGCTTCATATCCACGCATGCTGCAAATGGCTTTTTCCAGTCTACCTGAATCATTACCAGCTAGAAGCAGCGGTCATTGGGACTTGGACATGAGCTGCAAAGTATAGAATGGTGACAACAATTCCAGTGCCATGCGGACTTTTCCTGTGGGGAACTTTCCTGGACTCCTGCTCCCTGTGACAGCTCCTAACAGACTGAACTGTGGTTGGGTTGCATTTTTCAGGGATTTGGCATGGTGATGTGGCCAACTTGGACTTGGGGAACATGTTAAGGACACTACTCTTTTAGGGATTCTTGCTGTATTGGCCAAGAGTTTGCTTAAAGGCTTTTAATCACTGTAAAAAAAAATAGAGGACTGGATGAAGAAGATGGGGCACATATACTCCATGGTATATTATTCAGCTAGGAGAAATGGTGACATCGGATCACTTATAGAGGAATGGTGGAGTCTTGGTAGCATTGTGCGGGGTGAAATAAGCGAATCAGAAAAAAACAGGAACTGCAGGATTCCATACATTGGTGGGACATAAAAGCGAGACTAAGAGGCATGGACAGGAGTGTGGTGGCTATGGGGGGTGGGGGGAGGGAAGGAGGGAGAGGGGGAGGGGGAGGGGGAGGGGTACAGAGAGAACTGGATGGAGGGTGGCGGAGGACGATCTCTCTTCGGGTGATGGGTATGCAACAGAACTAAATGACAAGATAACCTGGAAATGTTTTCTTTGAATGTATGTACCCTGATTTATTGATGTCACCCCATTAAAATAAAAATTTATTTAAAAAAAAAAAAAGAAAGAGCAACATAAGAATAATGGGTATATCAGAAGGAGAAGAGAGATAAAATGGAATGGAGAACATATTCAAACAAATAATACATGAGAACTACCCAAGGCTGTGCAAAGAACTAAAGCTTCAAATTCAAGAAGAAAACAGAACACTGAGTTGTCTTAACTCTAACAAGCCTACTTTAAGGCACATCATAAAGAAATTGGCACAAACTAATGACAAAGAAAAAATTCTCAAGGCAGCCAGAAAAGAGAAGAATACAACATATAAAGGAAGGTCCATTAGATTATCAACAGATTTCTCAGCAGAAACTCTATAAGCTAGAAGAGCATGGACCCCAATATCTAAAGTTCTGAAAGAGAGAAACTTCCAGCCAAGAATACTATACCCATCAAAGCTATTCTTCAAATATGAAGGAGAAATAAAAACATTCACAAATACAGAAAAGATGAGGAAATTTATCACCAGAAAACCCCCACTTCATGAAATACTAAAGAGGGTTTTCCAACCAGACACAAAGAACAAGACAAAACAAAACTACAAGTAAAAGCTCCATCAAGATAGCAATAAAAACAAGATTAATCTGTGACAAAAAAACAAAAAAGGAGAGAGGACAAAGATTAACAATAGCAAAGGAGGATGAAGTACAGAAGCACTCATGAGATAATGTACTACAATGAACATGATATATATGCTTTTCATTACTTAATGCTAACAACCCCTGAAAAAACCAACACAGAAATACATGGCTTGAAAAGGGAAGTAACACAGGAAAAAAAGTATGGATTACAACCAAACAAAAACAAATAATTGAAAAATAAAAAATAACCAAACAAGATACAAAACTAACAGAAAGCAATATATAAAATGGAAATAGAAAACACTCAAATGTCAATAATTACACTAAACATAAATGAATTGAACTCACCAATAAAAAGACACAGAGTAGCAGAATGGAGTATGCTGCCTACAAGAAACACATCTAAGCTACAAGGATAAAAATAAATTCAAAGTGAAAGTTTGGAAAACAATTCTTCAAGCAAATATCAAAAAAAAAGCAGGTGTAGCAATACTCATATCTAACAATGCTGACTACAAGACAGTAAAGGTAATCAGAGACAAAAACGATCATTTCATAATGAATAAGGGGACATTGAATCAAGAAGACATAACACTTCTTAATATATATGCACCAAACCAACGAGCACCAAAATATATAAGACAGCTACTGACTGACCTAAAAAAAAACAACTGACAAAAATACAATCATATTTGGAGACCTCAATACACTGCTGACGGCTCTAGATTGTTCATCCAAACAGAAAATCAATAAAGAAATATTGGCCTTAAATGAAACACTAGAACAAATGGATATAATAGACATCTATAGGACATATACATCTACAGGACATTTTATTCCAAAGTGCCAGAGTATACATTTTTCTCTAGTGTACATGGAACATTCTCAAGAGTTGACCATATCTTGGGCCACAAAAATAACATCAACAAATTCAGAAAAATTGAAATTATAACAAGCATATTTTCTGATCATAAAGCCTTGAAACTAGAATTCAACTACAAAAAAGAAGTAAAAAAAACTCCACAAAAATGTGGAAACTAAACAACATACTTCTAAAAAATGAGTGGGTCAAAGAAGAAATAAGCACAAAGATCAAAAGATAAATACAAACAAACGAAAATAACAATACGACATATCAGAATCTCTGGGATGCAGCAAAAGCAGTAATAAGAGGGAAATTCATATCACTACAGGCCTATATGAACAAACACGAGAGAGCCCAAGTAAACCACTTAACTTAACATCTTAAGAAACTAGAAAAAGAAGAACAAAGACAATCCAAAACCAGCAGAAGAAAGGAAATAATAAAAATCAGAGCAGAAATAAACAAAATAGAGAACAGAAAAACTATAGAAAAAATTAATGAAACAAGGAGCTGGTTCTTTGAAAAGATCAACAATATTGACAAACCCTTGGCAAGACTCACCAAGGAAAAAAGAGAAAGAACTCATATAAACAAAATCCAAAGTGAAAGAGGAGAAATCACCACAGATATTATAGCTATACAAAGAATTTCTGTTGAATACTCTGAAAAACTATATGCCACCAAATTAAACAATCTAGAAGAAATGGATAAATTCCTAGAACAATACAATTTTTCTAGACTGAGTCATGAAGAAGCAGAAAGCCTAAACAAACTCATGAGCAGGGAGGAAATAGAAAAAACTATTAAAACCTCACTAAAAATAAAAGTCCAGGGCCAGACAGCTATACTAGTGAATTCTATCAAACATTTAAAGAAGACTTGGTTCCTATTCTACTCAAAGTCTTCCAAAAAATTGAAGAAGAAGCAATACTTCCAAACACATTTTATGAGGCCAACATAACCTTCATACTGAAACCTAGCAATGATGGCACAAAAAAAGAAAACTACAGACCAATATCTCTAATGAATACAGATGCTGAAATACTAAGCAAAATACTAGCAAATCAAATACAACAACACATTAAAAAAATAATTCATCATGATCAGGTGGGATTCATCCCAGAATTATAAGGATGGTTCAATATATGTAAAACAGTTAACGTAATACACCATATCAACAAAACAAAGAACAAAAACCATATGATCTTATCAATAGATGCACAAAAGACATTCGATAAAATACATCATTTTATGTTTAAAACACTCAACAAAATGGGTATAGAAGGAAGATATCTCCACATAATAAAGGCCATTTATGATAAACCATCAGCTAACATCATACTAAATGGCATAGCATAAAACGAGGACTTTTCCCCTAAAATCAGGAACAAAACAAGGTTGTCCACTCTCTCCACTCTTATTGAACATAATACTGGAAGTTCTAGCCAAAGCAATCAGACAAGAGAAAGAAATAAAAGGCATTCATATTGGGAAAGAAGAAGTAAAGGTTTTACTTTTTGCAGATGATATGATCCTGTACATCAAAAACCCCAAGAACTCCACAAAAAGACTACTAGAAACAAGAAACCAATACAGTAAGGTTGCAGGATACAAAATTAATATACAAAAGTTCATTGCCTTCCTATATGCCAACAATGAAACATCAGAAAAACGAGCTCAAAAAAAACAATCCCCTTCATGGTTGCAACAAAAAAATAAAATAAAATACCTAGGAATAAACATAACAAAGAATGTAAAGAAGGACCTATATAATGAAAACTATAAAGCATTGTTAAGGGAAATCAAAAAGATATAATGAAATGGAAAAATATTCCTTGTTCTTGGGTAGGAAGAATAAATATAGTCTAAATGACTATATTACCCAAAGTGATATACAAATTTAATGCAATTCCCATCAAAATTCCAATGTCATTTTTTTAAAGAAATGGAACAATAAATCATCAGCTTTATATGGAACTACAAAAAAACACAAATAGCCAGAGCAATCCTAAGCACAAAGATCGAAGCTGGGGGCATTACAATACCTGACTTCAAATTATATAATAGAGCCACGATAATCAAAACAGCATGGTATTGGCAGAAAAATAGACACTCAGACCAATGGAACAGAATGAAAATCCGAGAAATAAAATGACATATATATGGTCAAATAATTTTTGATAAAGGGGCCAACAACACACAATGGAGAAAAAAAAGCCTCTTCAACAAATGGTGCTGGGAAAACTGGAAAACCACATGCAAAAGAATGAAACTCAACTACAGTTTGTCCCCTTGTACTAAAATTAATTCAAAATGGATCAAAGACCTAAATATAAGACCTGAAACAATAAAGTACATAGAAGAAGACATAGGTACTAAACTCATGGACCTTGGTTTCAAAGAGCACTTTATGAATTTGACTCCAAAGTCAAGGGAAGTGAAGGCAAAGATAAATGAATAGGACTACATCAGGATAAGAAGCTTTTGCACAGCAAGAGAAACTGACAACAAAACAGACAGCCAACTAAATGGGAGATGATATTTTCAAACAACAGCTCAGATAAGGGCCTAATATCCAAAATATACAAAGAACTCATAAAACTCAACAACAAACAAACAAACAAACAATCCAATAAAAAAATGGGAAGAGGACATGAACAGACACTTCTCCAAGGAAGAAATACAAATGGCCAACAGATATATGAAAAGATGCTCATCTTCACTAGCTATTTGAGAAATGCAAATCAAAACTACAATGAGATACCACCTCACACCTGTTAGATTAGCTATTATCAACAAGACAGGTAATAACAAGTGTTGGAGAGGCTGTGGAGAAAAAGGAACCCTCATCCACTGTTGGTGGGAATGTAAAGTAGTACAACCACTATGGAAGAAAGTATGGTGGTTCCTCAAAAACTTAAAAATAAAGCTACCATATGACCCAGCAATCCCTTTACTGGGTATATACCCCCATAACTAAAACGCACTGGTACGTAAAGACACATGCAGCCCCATGTTCATTGCAGCACTGTTCACAGTGGCCAAGACATGGAAACAACCAAAAAGTCCTTCAATAGATGATTGAATAAAGAAGATGTGATACATATATACTATGGAATACTACTCAGCCATAAGAAATGATGACATCAGATCATTTACAACAACATGGATGGACCTTAATAACATTATCCTGAGTGAAATAAGTAAATCAGAAAAAACTAAGAACTGTATGCTATCATACATAGGTGGGAAATAAAAATGAGACTCTGGGACATGGACAAGAGTGTGGTGGTTACGTGGGTGGGGGTGATTGTGGGGGGAGAGGATGGGCACAAAAAAACCAGATAGAAGGTGACAGAAGACTATATATGACTTTGGGTGATGGGTATGCAACATAATCAAATGTCAAAATAACCTGGAGATGTTTTCTCTGAACCTATGTAAACTGATTGATTAATATCACCCCATTAAAATTAAAAAAAAAAAGAACAAACTTCCAGTTAGAAGATGAATGAGTTCTAGAGATCCTACACACAACATGGCAATTATTCTGTATTCTGTTTGAAAGTAGCTAAGAGTAGATTTTAAATGTTTTCACCACACACAAAAAAAGGCATATGATTATGTGATATGATAGAGGCATTAGCTAATGCTATGGTGGTATCTGGATTGTAATATGTAAATGTATCAAATCAATACATTTTACACAAATGTACATCATGTTAGATGTCAGTTATACCTCAGTAACACTGGGGTGGGGGAAGCAGACGTCCTGGAGCCACAGTACCTGAGTTTGAGCACGTTGTTCCACTCACCAACTGTGTGACTTCAGGCAAGTTATTTAAACTCAAATTCCTCATTTTTAAAAATGAAAGTTAAATAATAATCAGTTTTGTATTGTCATGAGGAATAAACAACTTAATAGATGAGGAATACTTAGAGTGCCCAGTGGAGGGCAACTTAGTTGTTATCGTCATCATCCTATCATCACACAGACTGTCAGGCAGCATTGATGTTTTGATAAAGATGGGTGCTTTTTCCTGCTTTCATGGCCCCTGTTGGTATAGTGGCAAAAGATGAATTGTAACAATCAAGACTGTGTTCAGTAAGCCAAGTGCATTCAGAATGTGAACTAAAGGCTTGCTCTTCCCATGTGTCTCTTAACTACTTTTCACTTTCTTTAAAAATATGGTGCTTACAAGCAAACTCAGCCAAACTCTAGAAAGGTCTGCATTTATTTCTATCTAAGAATTTGAGTCTGCATTTACAATGGCTACAAACTTCATCAGAGAATTATTCTGTGATTATTCACTGCCCATTAATCAGTTTGCCCCCTTAAAAAGTGGCAAATGGGGTTCCTTCCAGGTTTCAAAGAGGCCAGCTAAATCTGGGACTTCTGTTGCTTTGTAGGGAAAGCAAAGGCCTGGAACTGTTCTTCACTGCCCTTTGTTGCTCCAAGGTCATGGGAAAGTAGATGTGAGGTTGCTAGGGTGATTCATCATTGCCTGATGAGTAGTGTGACATCTAGGCACAGCATTCTCAGTGACGGCACTCTCATTCTCTGTCTGTGATATGATCTGCTCCCAAGTACCTGCAGCAGTGACTCTGAGCAGGAAAGGTCATATGTGGTCACACCTGGGGCTACAGCTATCCCTGCCTAGAGTCACTTAAGTGACAGAGTTGATTGGGCTTTTCAACCCTATTTTGTGTCTGTGTCTGTGTCTGTGTCTGTGTCCGTGCAGCACTTCCCAAGGCCTTCCTCCTTCTCCAGTCTCCTTTTTTCAGGCATCAGCAGTAACGGCCATAGTTAACTGCCCAAGTTACACCTGCATTCTGTCAAAGAACAGCCTACTCTAAAATAAGGTGTAAAAAATGGCTTTGTGCGTGTCTGTGTCCTATAGATCCTTATGCGTACAGCAGATGTTGTATGATGAATTTCATTACACAATAAATACTGTTATTCTCTTGGAACTGATGTTTGATGAATTTAAGTCTCTTTATTGGTGATTGACAGGGTAACTTCTATTTCCTCCCTTTTTCTGGCTCAGGGAAAGGAGCCTTGCTAGAACCCCAAAGAGGAAGGAAATTTTCATCTTTTTAAACAGAAAAGTACCTGGAAATTATCTGAGCAAGTTCCCTCAAAAAGGTACCTGGAAAAACAGCTCCATGCCTTCAGAGGAAAGGCCCTTGCTTTTCTAGTGTGCCTTCACTCCTCCCACTCTCCCTCCCATCTTTCTTTCCTTCCTTCCTTCTTTCCATTTAATAAGCATTTACTGTCAACTTTTACGTGTCTTCTTTGTACTAAGCCCCTGGGAAATAGAATCAAACAAGTCCTGTTCCTGTCTTCGGTTTGCACAGAGATAGGTAAGTAAACTAATAATTATAATAGAAGAGATTCAAGTCTCAATATTCCAAGAGTAGTCCCCTGGGAACTTGTTATAAATACAGAATTTCAGTCCCACCTAGACCTACTGAGTGAGAGTCAACATTTTTACAACATCCCCAAGTAATTTGAAAGTACCTTAAAATGCTGTTTGAGTCATACGCAATGTACCATGTAAAGCTCAGTACAGAGGGGCATGTGAGGGCACAGGGAGGCAGATTCTTCTAACTCCATAATACCCTGGCCTTGCTTTTCATGTTCCCATAGCAAACCTTCTGGCCACTGGGGCACTCCATTTGCAGTTATGCTGTGCTAAAAGTGTGCAACAAATAGACACAGTTGTGCGGACTGCAAGCCAAAACTGCAGGGAATGTGAATTGTGACATCTTAGCTTTAATACCATGGTCCTGAATCAAAGAATAAGCATTTTGCTCTTCTACAGAAGGAAGGGGAAACTTAGGCCAATGATCAAAGGCTTCTGAGTAGCAGGTGAAGCAAGATTGACCTGATTATATGTGTTTCTCTGATTATATTTCTGGTTTTGTCCTGCACTTTTCTAACTTTGAAGATCAGATGAAAGCCATGTACCAGTTCCCAAACACTCACATAGAGAAGACACAAATCTGTGGTTTCTTCTGCATTTTCTACTTGACTGAGTGTATCATTTTTACTCACCTCTTAAATTTAATCACATATTTAGAGGGAGAGGTTTGCCTGACCAGGCGGTGGTGCAGTGGATAGAGCATTGGCCTGGGATGCAGAGGACCAAGGTTTGAAACCCTGAGGTTGCCAGCTTGAGTATGGGCTCATCTGGCTTGAATACAGGCTCGCCAGCTTTATGGCAGGGTTGCTGGCTTGAGCATGGGATCATAGACATGACCCCATGGTCGCTGGCTTGAGCCCAAAGATCACTGGCTTGAAGCCCAAGGTCTCCGGCTTGAGCCCAAAGTCATTGGCTTAAGCAAGGGATCACTCACTCTGCTGAAGCCCCTGGGTCAAGGCACATATGAGAAAGCAGTCAATGAACAACTAAGGTGCCACAACGAAGAATTGGTGCTTCTCATCTCTCTCCCTTATTGTCTGTCTGTCCCTATCTGTACTTCTCTCTGACTCTGTCTCTGTCAAAAAAAAAAGTAGGAGAGGTTTTTGATGGGTAGGTGTTCTGCATAATAACTTTACAAGATCAATAAATCAAACATGCTAACCATTTCTCACTTTAAAATACTTTGAGTTGTAATGTCAAATTTAAGAGATTCTACTGCCATTATTTTTACTGTTTATTGACAATGGTCCTCTAGCTACTCAATAAATTTTTGTTTCAGTATTGCAACACAGTATTATCATTTTAGAAGACATTGTAGGCAACTGTTAGGTGTCCGAGTTTTAGGTAAAAGTCAAATGATCACCCTAACTAAGGTGTACCTTCTAGAAATGGTTCACTTAATATACAAGGGGGGATGACTATATCACAATTTATTCTTATTCCTTGAAGGTTTCTTTTAACATCAATTGTAATATACTCAACTTCCAAAACATTAAATGTAGAAGGAAAGATTTGCATCTTAGAATATAAAAAATGTGGTAATCATAAATTCTCATTTAATATTGTCATTTAGCTTTTGTAAATTATATTCTTCCTGTTTAAGAAGAAGGACTATAAGTTATATTTCTTTGTACTTCACAGAAGGCCTAACATAGTGCACAAATATATATGGACCCACAGAATCACATAATGCCATGGTGAGAAAGGAAAACTAACTTCCTTTGGTCTAGTCCTCATATTGCTCGGGCAGAGAGGTACACAAAAAGAGATATCTTGCCCAGATTCATTTAGTCTTTTCAGAGTCAGGATTTGATTCTTGGTGTTAATTTTAATTGAGTGCACCATTGTCAGATCTGGGAAAGGACATTTCAAAATCTCCCCATGA
This sequence comes from Saccopteryx leptura, assembly GCF_036850995.1. NCBI lineage: Eukaryota > Metazoa > Chordata > Mammalia > Chiroptera > Emballonuridae > Saccopteryx > Saccopteryx leptura. The sequence goes on from NC_089512.1 coordinate 71,044,724, forward strand.
AATTATTATTTTTTATGAAAGAGACATATAGAAGGACAGATAGGGACAGACAGACAGGAAGGGAGAGAGATGAGAAGCATCGATTCTTCATTGCGGTTTCTTAGTTGATTGCTCTCTCATATGTGCCTTGACCAGGGGCTACAGCAGACAGAGCAACCCCTTGCTCAAGCCGGCGACCTTGAGCTCAAACCAGTGACCATAGGGTCATGTCTATGATCCCACGCTCAAGCTGGTGAGCCTGAACTCAAGCCGGATGAGCCCTGGCAACCTCGGGGTTTTGAACCTGGGTCCTCTGCATCCCAGTCTGATGCTCTCTATCCACTGCACCACAGTCTGGTCAGGCTGCCCATGAAATTCTTATATGCACTAGAGTTTAATTTGCTGCACACAGGATTTTACACTATTGATCTTCCCAGTTTCAATAATTCAAAAGAATGTAGTGGACATATGGATACAATTGCTTATATACTGCTCACAAAAATTAGGGGATATTTCAAAATAAATATAAAGCAATAAAAAGAAGCATTTGATTTTTTTTTTTGTATTTTTCTGAAGCTGGAAACAGGGAGAGACAGTCAGACAGACTCCTGCATGCGCCCGACCGGGATCCACCCGGCACGCCCACCAGGAGCGACACTCTGCCCACCAGGGGGCGATGCTCTGCCCCTCCGGGGCGTCGCTCTGCCGTGACCAGAGCCACTCCAGCGCCTGGGGCAGAGGCCAAGGAGCCATCCCCAGTGCCCGGGCCATCTTTGCTCCAATGGAGCCTTGGCTGTGGGAGGGGAAGAGAGAGACAGAGAGGAAGGAGGGGGGGTGGAGAAGCAAATGGGCACTTCTCCTATGTGCCCTGGCCAGGAATCGAACCCGGGTCCCCCGCATGCCAGGCTGACGCTCTACCGCTGAGCCAACTGGCCAGGGCCTGATTTTTTTTATTAAATAAGAAAATTAGAAAAGCAAACAACAAGTCAAAGAAAGTTGTTAGATTATGTAAATGAGATACAAAACCAACTTTTATTTCACTAGTGAAAATGCACTATACAAAAAGCTGAAAGTACTGGAATATATGCACGTTCCCTAATCCCCTAATTTTTGTGAGCAGTGTAATTTTGCTGAGCCATTTAGAGGAATTATACACAGGCCACAGAACCAGTATTTGGACAAGAGTCAATTACCTAGTGACTGAGGCTTACTGATCACCTTATGTTCACAGTTAAATCTGCTTCCTTCTTTCCTTGTTCATTCACCCATTCTGTTCTTTATTTAAGCTCCTCACTTTACTAGGCACTATTCTGAGATTCAGACCCTGCTGTGAGGATTCAGCACTGGATAAAACTGGCAAATTTCCTAGCTTCTGGTGTGGAGAAAACAAACAATGACCAAGTAAACAGGTAATTAGTAAGACAGACAAACAATACTACAATTGCAAACTTCAGTAAAGATTGTGAAGGAAAATAATGCAAGTTCTATTTATCCTGAAACTTGAAAGATAAGCAGAAATCATAGGTGAAGAATAACTCCTATCTGATGATGTCATCTCAATATTTAATTTGGACACAAACCCAGTGTAATAGCAATATTTAATATTATCAAATGTCAGCTCTGTGTGTGCATGTATAGTATTCTTTTTATTTAGGCGATTAAATTTAACAGGGTGACATTGGTCAACTAGAATACAACGATTTTGGGCAAATATCTCCACATCATTTGGACAGTCAGTTATGTTGTATACCCAACACCCAAGTCAGATTATCCTGTCACCTTATATTTGTCCCTCCCCCTCTCCACCCTCTCCCTTTCAGCCCTCCCCTCTCCCCCTGGTAACCATTGCACTCCTACTTATGTCCATGAGTCTCAATTTTGTGTCCAACCTATGTATGGAATCATACAGTTCTTAGTTTTTTCTGATATACTTATTTCACTCAGTATAATGTCATCAAGGTCTATCCATGTGTTGTAAATGATACTGTCATCGTTTCTTATGTCTGAATAGTGTTCTATAGTATATATATACATCTTCTTTATCCAATCCTCTATTGAAGGTCTTTTTGGTTGTTTCCCTGTCTTTGCCACTGTGAATAAGGCTGTGATTAACATGGGAGTATATACCCAGTAGAGAAATTGCTGGGTCATATGGTAGTTCTATTCTTAATTTTTTTTAGGAACCACTATACTTTCTTCCACAGTGGTTGTACTAATTTATACTCACACCAACAGTGAATGAGGATTCCTTTTTCTTCACAACCTCTCCAACACTTGTTATTACCTGTCTTATTGATAATAGCTAATCTAACAGGTATGAGGTGGTATCTCATTGTAGTTTTGATTTGCATTTCTCAAATAGCTAGTGAAGATGAGCATCTTTTCATATATCTATTGGCCATTTGTATTTCTTCCTCGGAGAAGTGTCTGTTCATGGCCTCTCCCCATTTTTTTATTGGAGTGTTTGCTTGTTTGTTGCTGAGTTTTGTGAGTTCTTTATATATTTTGGATATTAACCTCTTATCAGAGCTGTTGTTTGAAAATATCATCTCCCATTTAGTTGGCTTTCTGTTTGTTTTGTTGTCAGATTCTTTTGCTTCATTGTGCAGAAGCTTCTTAGTTTGATATGGTCACATTCATTTATCTTTGCCTTTACTTCCTTTGCCTTTGGAGTCAAATTCATAAAATGTTCTCTCCTGCCAAAGTCAATGAGTTTAATACCTGTTTTCTTCTAAGTAATTCATTGTTTAAGGTCTTATATTTAGGCCTTTGATCCATTTTGAATTAATTTTTGTGCAAGGGGACAAATTGTAGTCAAGTTTTATTCTTTTGCATGTGGCTTTTCAATTTTCCCAGCATCATTTATTAAAGAGGCTTTCTTTTCTCCATTGTGCACTTTTGGCTCCTTTATCAAAGATGATTTGCCCATATATATGTGGTTTTATTTCTGGGCTCTCTATTCTGTTCCACTGGTCTATGTGCCTATTTTTTCTGCCAATACCATGCTGTTTTGATTACCATGGTTCTGGAGTATAATTTGAAATCAGGTATTGTAATGCCTCCAGCTTTGTATTTTGTTGTTTTTCCTCTGGATTACTTTGGTTATTCAGGGGTTTTTATGGTTCTATACAAACCTGATGTTTTTTTGTTCCATTTCTTTACAAAATGACATTGAAATTTTGATGCATTAAATTTGTATATTGCTTTGGGTAATATGGCCATTTTAACTATATTTATTCTTCTTATCCAAGAACATGGGATATTTTTCCATTTCATTGTGTCTTTTTTGATTTCTTTTAATAATGCCCTGTAGTTTTCAGTATATAGATCCTTTACATTCTTTGTTATGTTTATTCCTAGGTATTTTTTGTTGTTGCAACTATAAAAGGATTTTTTTTAGTTCATTTTCATTGTTGGCGTATATGAAAGCAATAGATTTCTGTATATTAATTTTGTATCCTGTGACTTTACCACATTGGTTTATTGTTTCTAATAGCCTTTCTGTGGAGTCTTTGGGTTTTTCTATATACATGATTATGTTATCTTAAAAATTGAAACCTTTACTTCTTCTTTCCCGAAATATAACAACACCTTATATTCCTTTCTCTTGTCTCATTGCTCTGGCTAGAACTTTCAGCACTGTGTTGAGTAGGAGTGGACAGAGTGGGTAACCTTGTCTTGTTTTTAATTTTAGAGAAAAAGTTTTCAGCTTTTTACCATTTAGTATGTTAGCTGATAGTTTGTTATACATAGCCTTTATTATGTTGAGGTATTTTCCTTCTATACCCATTTTGTTGAGTGTTTCAAACATAAAATGATGTTGTATTTTATCAAATGCCTTTTCTGCATCTATTGATAGGATCATATGGTTTTTGTTCTTTATTTTGTTGATATGCTGTATTACATTTATCGTTTTACATTTGTTGAACCATCCTTCTGCATCTGGGATGAATCCCACTTGATTGTGATGTATTCTTTTTTTAATGTATTGTTATATTTGATTTGCTAGTATTTTGTTTAGAATTTTTGCATCTGTATTCATTAGAGATATTGGTCTGTAATTTTCTTTTTTGTGTGTTGTCCTTGCCAGGTTTTGGTATGAGGGTTATGTTGGCCTCATAAAATGTGTTTGGAAGTATTGCTTCTTCTTCAGTTTTTTGGAACACTTTGTGAGGATAGGAATTCTGAATATTTGGTAGAATTCACTAGCATAGCCATCTGGCCCCAGACTTTTATTTTTGGGGAGGTTTTTGATAGTTGTTTCTATTTCCTCCCTGCTTATGGGTCTATTTAAGCTTTCTACTTCTTTGTGATTCAGTCTAGGAAGATTGTATTGTGTTAGGAATTTATCCATTTCTTCTAGATTGTTGAGTTTTGTGGCATATAGTTTTTCATAGTATTCTACAATAATCCTTTATATATTATGATATCTGTGGTGATTTCTCCTCTTTCTTTTTGGATTTTGTTTATATGGGCCCTTTCTAATTTTTCCTTAAGGAGTCTTGCCAAGGGTTTGTCAATTTTATTGATCTTTTCAAAGAACAAACTCTTTGTTGTATTGATTTTTCCTATGGTTTTTCTGTTTTCTATTTCATTTATTTCTGCACTAATTATTATTATTTCCTTTCTTCTGTTGGTTTTGAGTTGCCTTTGTTTTTTTTTTATTCCTTAGGATGTGATGTTAAGTTATTTACTTGGGGTCTCTCTTGTTTTTTCATATGAGCCTGTAATAATATGAACTTTCCTCTTATTACTGCTTTTGCTGCATCCCAGAGATTCTGATATGCCATGTTGCTATTTTCATTTGTCTGTATATATCTTTTGATCTCTGCTTTTATTTTTTCTTTAACCCAGTCATTTTTTAGAAGTATGCTGTTTAATTTCCACATTTTGGTGGGTTTGTTTACTTCTTTATTGCAGTTGAATTTTAGTTTCAAAGACTTATGGTCAGAGAATATACTTGGTATAATTTCATTCTTTCTGATGTTAGCTTTGTGGCCCAACATATGGTCCATTCTTGAGAATGTTTCATGTACACTGGAGAAAAATGTATACTCTGACGTTCTTGGATGAAATGTCCTGTAGATGTTTATTATATCCATTTGTTCTAGTGTTTCATTTAAGGCCAATATTTCTTTATTGAGTTTCTGTTTGGATGAATGATCTAGAACCATCAGTGGTGTTTTGAGATCTCCAAGTATGATTATATTTTTATTGGTTTCTATTTTTAGATCAGTTTGTAGATTTCTTATATATTTTGGTGCTCCCTGATTTAGTGCATATATATTTTTTTTCTCTCTTTTTTTTTTTTTGTATTTTTCTGAAGCTGGAAACGAGGAGAGACAGACAGACTCCTGCATGCGCCCAACCGGGATCCACCCGGCACGCCCACCAGAGGTGACACTCTGCCCACCAGGGGGCAGTGCTCTGCCCCTTCGGGGCGTCGCTCTGCCACGACCAGAGCCACTCTAGCGCCTGGGGCAGAGGCCAAGGAGCCATCCCCAGCGCCCGGGCCATCTTTGCTCCAATGGAGCCTTGGCTGCGGGAGGGGAAGAGAGAGACAGAGAGGAAGGAGGGGGGGTGGAGAAGCAAATGGGCACTTTTCCTATGTGCCCTGGCCGGGAATCGAACCCGGGTCCCCCGCACGCCAGGCCGACGCTCTACTGCTGAGCCAACCGGCCAGGGCCGTGCATATATATTAAGAAGTGTTATGTCTTCTTGATACAATGTCCCCTTTATTATTATGAAATGACCATCTTCGTCTCTGGTTACCTTTGTTGTCTTGTAGTCAGCATTGTCAGATGGCTACACCTGTGTTTCTTTGGATATTATTTGCTTGGAGAATCATTCTCTAACCTTTCACTTTGAAACTATATTTATCCTTGTAGCTTAGGTGTGTTTCTTGAAAGCAGTATACAGTTGAGTTTTGCTTCTTGAACCAATCTGCTACTACGTACCTCTTTATTGGTGAGTTCAATCCATTTACATTTAATGTAATTAATAACACTTGAGGGTTTTCTATTGCCATCTTATATATTGCTTTCTGATAGTTCTGTGACTTTTTGGTTCTTCTCTTCTATTTTTCTGTCATTTGTTTTTGTTTGGTGGTATTTCATTCTTCTTTTCTCTGCTTCTTCTTTTACAAAGCTATGTATTTTAGTAGTGCATTTTCAAGATTGGTTATCATTAGGTTATAAAAAGAAAAATTATTCATTAGAGTCCATTATCTCATAAGCGCTTTGCACTCCATTTTCCTTTACTACTGCTGATCTTTGTCCTCTCCTCTTTTATGTTATTGTTGTCACAGATTATCCTTCTTTTTATTGCAATCTTGTTGGAACTCTTCCTTGTACTTTTGGTTGGATAACTCCCTTTAGTATATCCTGAAGTGGAGGTTTCCTTGTGATAAATTTTCTCAGCTTCTCTATGTCTATAAATGTTTTTATTTCCCCTTCATACTTAAAAAATAGCTTTGATGAATATAGTATTCTTGGCTGGTAGTTCCTCTCTTTCAGTATTTTAAATGTTGGAGTCCACTTTCTTCTGGCTTGTAGAGTTTCTGCTGAGAAATCTGATGATAACCTAATTGGCCTTCCTTTATATGTTATAGTCTTCTTTTCCATAGCTGCCTTGATAATTTTTTTCTTTGTCATTGATTTGTGATATTTTCATTATGATATGCCTGGAGTAGGTCTGTTTGGGTTGAGGTAACTCGGTGCTTTGTTTGCTTCTTGTATTTGAGGTTTTAACTCTTTCCACAGGCTTAGGAAGTTCTCATTGATTATTTGTTTGAATATGTTCTCCATTCCCTTTTCCCTCATCTATTCTTTTGATATACTCATTATTCTTATATTGCTCTTTCTGATGGAGTCAGACAATTATTCTAGGACTTTCTCATTTTATTTAAATTTGTGAGTTTCTCTCTTCTCTCTATATTATCTCTTGTTGCCTGTCTTCAATGTCACTAATTCTCTCCTCTTTTTGGCCTGTTCTATTAGCTAATCTTGTTACCACATTTTTCAGTTTGTGTACTGAGTTTTTCATCTCAACTTGGTTCTTTTTTATAGTTTCAATTTCCTTGATGATGTACTCTTTTTGTTCATTAAATTGTTTTTTGAGCTCAGTATATTGCTTTTCAATGTTTTCTTGTATCTCATTGAGTATTTTTAGAACTTCAGTTTTGAATTCTCTGTCATTTAGCTTTAATGTTTCCATGAAATTGAGACTTTTTTCTGGAGATATTTCGTCATCTATCTGAGCTACGTCTCTGTCTTATGTATCCATGATATTCGATATCTTTTTCTTTGATGGCATTTGAGAATGATATTGTTAATAACACTAACAAGAGATAACTAAAAAATTAAAATTATAAATTGGAAAAATAAAATTTCTACATATAATGATAGATAGAAAAAAAACTACAGCAAATAAGGAGCAGGAACTTAGGAAAAATGAAAAAATTAAAAAAAAGCAAAATGTCATAGAACCTGGCCGGATGGCTCAGCAGTAGAGCATTGGACCAGTGTATTGATGTCCCAGGTTTCATTCCCAGTCAGGGCACATAGGAGAGGCACCCATATGCTTCTCCACCTTTCCCCCTGTTCTTTCTCTTTATCTCTCTCTTCCTCTCCTGCAACCAAGACTTCATTGGAGCAAAGTTGGCCCGGGTGCTGAGGATGGCTCCATGGCCTCTGTTTCAGGCACTGAGGATGGCTCCAGTCACAGAGAGCTATGCCCCAGATGGGCAGAGCATTGCCCCTAGTGGGCATGCTGGGTGGATCCTGGTTGGGCACATGTGAGAGTCTGTCTGTCTGCCTCCCCACTTCTCACTTCAGAAAAATATAAAAAAAATTTTTAAAAGCAAATGCCACCAAAAAAAGTATGAGTCCAAAATATAATTTGATAAAAATATGACATTCAGATGACAGGGAAAAAAGAAAGAAAGAAAGAAAGGAGAAGAAAAGGGAAGAGAAAAGAAGAAGTAAAAGAGAACATGTCAGAAATGAAACCCTCACCAAAAAAAAGAATAAAAAATATAACAACTAAAGACCATGAAATTCAAATGAGAAAAAGAAAGAAGAAAAAGGAAAGAAGAGAAACTGAGAAAAAGCAAAAAATAATCTATTTTCCAGTTCTGAAAAGTAACTTTTCTCTTTTTCTGGCAGGAGGCACTGTACTACAAACTTAAACTCTGTGAGGTTCTTGGGCAGAGTTCTGCTGAGGCATCATGGTGGTAATAATGTAGGCAGGGCTGCAATCATGTTGGTAGGAGGAGCTTGTTGTTAGGGCTTTGCAATTTTATGGCTGTCTCAGGTCTTCCTGTGCCTCTCCTCACATTTCAACAGAGCAGGGGATCAACCTGGCACCTCTGCCTCTTTCAGGGGTGAGTAGCCCCAGAGACTCAGCTGTAGAGGATCTTCTACTGCTACTGTTTGCACATCAAGGGAGCTATGTGGGATTTGGGAGATTGAAGGAGACACAGCAAGTCCTTCCTCCAATACCACTCAAAGCTGGGTCCTAGACAGGGCAGGGGCTGTGCACCGGGAGCTGGCAACTGAGCTTCAGGAGTTGGTGGGTGGGGCACAGACCTCAGATCAAGCAGCCTTTGTGTCATGCAGGCCAAACTCCATGGGCCGGGCACGCAGATCGAGCAAGCCTCGGCACCTTACAGGCTGATCTCTATGGGCTATTCACATGCTGATCTCGGGAGCATGCTGCAGGCTATGTGTGTGACCAGTATCTGCGATCGCAGATGGAGCCCAGCGATACAGGCACATGCCATGAACAGCCATGTTCCTGCTCTTGGTTAGGTGCCTGCCTTAATTAAGCTCCTTCTCCTCTGCCCTGTCTCTCCACTTCTCCCAGCTCTGAAACTAACCCTACCTTAAAAGTGCTTCCCTCCTTCAAATCATTGAGGAAAGAGAAAAACTCCATCCCCCAGCTTTTTTCTTCTGTGAGCAGATTCTATCTTCAGCCTGCCTTCTCACTAAATCATACCTTAACTAGTAGTGTATGTATATTTCAGGTGCTCCTGAGGTTTTTTCTCGCTTATAGGTGTTGAGTTTGTTGTAATTTCAGGAGGAGATATCAGAAATATCTCTCGGACCTGGCCGGTTGGCTCAGTGGTAGAGCGTCAGCCTGGCGTGCGGGGGACCCGGGTTTGATTCCCGGCCAGGGCACATAGGAGAAGCACCCATTTGCTTCTCCACCCCCCTCTCCTTCCTCTCTGTCTCTCTCTTCCCCTCCCGCAGCCAAGGCTCCATTGGAGCAAAGATGGCCCGGGTGCTGGGGATGGCTCCTTGGCCTCTGCCCCAGGCGCTAGAGTGGCTCTGGTCCTGGCAGAGCGACGCCCCAGCGGGGCAGAGCATCGCCCCCTGGTGGGCAGAGTGTCGCTCCTGGTGGGCGTGCTGGGTGGATCCCGGTCGGGTGCATGTGGAAGTCTGTCTGACTGTCTCACCCCATTTCCAGCTTCAGAAAAATTAAAAAAATAATAAAATAAAATAAAAATAAAAATAAAAGAAAGAAATATCTCTCATGCCACCATTTCTCTTGTATGATATTTTTATTTAGCTTGATTACTCTGATGAATTTGATATAGTGAGGATAGCTGAATTATGTGACAATCTGAGTTCAGACTCTGCCACACACTGGCCTCTTGACAGTTGGTACACTGAAAGAGATTTGATGTTATATCACTGTATGATATGTGATGTGATATGATGATATATTATAAAGGGAAAAGAAATTGTTTCCTCTCTTTGTAAGTAATTTAATTTAATCTGTCAATGAGGGAAAAAAGTAAAGGATTTGTAGGCTCTTTGATATTTTCTCTTTCCTGAGTGCAAGGCCAAAGCAGTGGATAAAGATGTTTTATGTGTTTGGTTTGGGCTCTAGAACCCAAAGTAATTCTGGGAATCTGGAGAAGACATTGGCCTTGGCAGTTTAAGCAACTAATTGGGCCTCTCTAGAAGCCAGAGACTGCTGTTGGTGTTATTACAGAAAACAGAATACCTAGAGTTACCCTATGAGCTTTCCTACATCATGATTAATATCTTCATAAAATATTTAAGTAATAACATTTGTCAGTATATAGCATTAATTAGTATACAGTTAACACTGATTGTTTTAAAAGGAAGTAAAGGAACAAAAGAAGACCAAGATCTTTTAGTTTTTGTAACCTTAAAAAATCTTGGGAATATAAAGCTCATTCTGCCAAAATATCTCATTTTTATTATAAAATAATTTCTGACATCAAAGTATGCAGTTATAATAGACTGCATGTTGACTAAACAAGAGTAACAACATTTTTATTACAACCTGTTATTTCATAACTAATCATTAATAACTATGTCTTACACTTTTATTATAATTTTTTTCAAAGTAACTTCTTCAGTTAGCTCCTCTTAACAACCTTGAAAAGTTGATAAGACGGGTATTTTTAGGATGGAAACTAGCACGTGAGAAGAAGAGCTTATTTTTCCCTTCTCATTCATAGGCAAAACTCAGTAGCTGAGCCTAGTCTAGGATACTGTCTCTTTCAACTCAGGTAGAATTAAGCACAGTGTTTTGTCTGCTGAAAAGATTCTTGTCATTTACATTATTTGTTACTCTTTATAAATTTTATGAGCTGGCATTCATTTCTTCTTATGGGAAATAATAATACATTGTTAGAAAATACAAACACAAGAATAAAATAATTATCCAAGATAATTTGTTAGTTTTCTGGTTTTTTCCTGTGCATAGAGAGACATAACATTTATTTTAGAAAATTGGAATATTATGAAATACTGTCTTTTTCCATTTACTGTATTGAGAAAACTATTCCATGTTATTAAGATTTTGAAAACATAGTACTTAATGGCTGTTTAATATTCCATCATGTGAGTAGACTAAAATTAATGTATGTCATTCTTATTGTACTTTTATTCTTTTTATATTTTTATGCTATTATTGGTAATGCAGTACTGAACATCCTCAATGCACATCTCTGATCATTTCCTCAGAATAATTTTATTTAAGTAAAATTAACATATCAAAGAGTTGTCTACACAATTTTAAATACTATCTTATAGAGTTTTATTAATAGACAAAGATTTGAAGAGTTTACTAGCTACAAGATCCAGGCCTTTCTGAGCTTTTATAAAATACATTAACTAAAATGCTATCTTTCTTGTTATACATTTTGCATGGCAGGGATAAAGTAAGACTTTCATGACATAACCTCAAAGTGTCATCTATACCTTACAAATGTACATTAAAATAATTAAATGGAACCTAAATGTGTTTTGAAAATTTTATAATATCCTTTGAGGTGATGAACATGTATTAACACCAAGTTTGAGAATTATTAGCTTAGGGCTCAAATATCACCAGAGGATTTAGGCTTGTGACTTTGCTAAAAGATTTTTAAAACTGTTTCACTTGGCATTGCTAATTTCCAACAACTATCACATTTTTGTAAACTGTCTGCTCAACAGAGGTAAGTACTGAACCCTCTGCTCAATTATATAAATCTAGTGTTATAATTCAGGCAGTTTAACATGAAAGAGTGCCAAAAAGCTTAATATGGTTGAGTTTATTTCATAAGATAACTGATGACCATTAAAACATTATGATGTTGGCCCTCACCAGTTGGCTCAGCGGTAGAGCATCAGCCCAGCATGTGGAAGTCTGGGTTCAATTACTGGTCAGGGCACACAAGAGAAGTGCCCATCTGCTTCTCCACCCTTCTCCATCTCCTTCCTCTCTATCTCTCTCTTCCCCTCCTGCAGCCAAGGCTCCATTGGAGCAAAAGTTGGCCCAAGCACTGAGGATGGCTCCATGGCCTCCTCCTCAGGTGCTAGAATGGCTCTGGCCACAATGAAGCAAAACCCCAGATGGGAAGAGCATCACCCCCTAGTGGGCATGCCAGGTGGATCCCAGTCAGGCACATGCAAGAGTCTGTCTGACTGCCTCCTCACTTCTAACTTTGGAAAAATACAAAAAAAATTATAATGTTTATTTCAGTTGAGATAAAATGACTTACTAACTGAGAGCTGAGTGATAGAGTTGACATTGAAGTGGCTTGCTTCTCCCTTAACAAAAAGAGCAGGTTCTGTTTCCTGGATACCAATAGTGTATTATTTGGGATTTTTAGTTGAGTATTGCAGACATGCACTGGAGTATGTCATCAAGAATAGAAATGCAGCTGGCCTAAAATTTGAGCTAAAGTCAGAGCCTCCAGTACCAGAGGCAGCCCTGGAAACTTCTTCATTGCTCATTCCTGTTTCTACTTTGTTTTTTAAGATTATGTTGTTGGTCAAATAAGTTTGTAAATATGCTGTATATGTTTACTCTCTTATAGTTTGTATTGGGTGTGGGAGACAGGCTGTAAGCTGGCAAAGTTCTTATAGCCTAAGGCTTAGGACTTTCCCACCCTTTTAATACTAAGATCTTTTCAACATCCTTCTAATACTAAGACCTTCTCAAAACTAAGCGTTTCTCCACACTCTTGACTGTTGCATGATAGGGGGTGGTGCACTCTTATGAGGAATCCCATTTATGTCTCAGATAAGTGGTTTTGTATCAGAAACTTCCTTATTTGTATATTGGCTTAAAGGCTTTAATTTTCTACACTATAAAATAAAGCAGACTGGGGACTCTCTCTCTTGGTTCCTGCCATCAGCATTGCAGAGAAGAGGCAACCAAGATGGTGAAGTGCTGAAGGAGAAGCAAGTTTTGTGCAGAGTTTTTGCAAAGAGAAGGAGATGGGGAACAGAGATGAATAAGGCTGGTGGGGCCTTTGATTCTAGGACAAGTCAGATGAGTCAATGGCTTTGGAAGCCCTGAATGGAAAGGGATGTGTTTTCCCACTGTGTGTATTTACTCGCTTGCTGGGTGCAAGATAGAATTAAAGGTAATGGCTCATCAGTTCTTGGCTCTGTTGTTTCATTACCATCTGTCTGAATCAAATGTGAACATGCATGAGCCAGGCTGCTCTGATGGTGGCCATGACTACTGGCTTTACATATGTTATGGCTTTTTGTACATCTGCCACAAAGCAAAAAATGGCCACTAACATTAGCTAGATTTACATTTCTGCCATCCAAGAAACTACATAAACTGAGGGTGAGATTGCTTATTTTAAGTTTCCAAGATGCAATTTACAATAGCATCAAGAATAAAATACATTTAACAAAAGATGTACAAACTTGTCTTCTGGAAACTATAAAACATTATGAAAGTAATTTGAAAAGATAAAAATAAGTAGAAATGCACCTCATCTTTCTCCAGCTCTTCATAGATGAGGCATTATTTGAGATGGTTGTTCCCAAGTGAATCTACTGATTCATCACAGCCCCTGTCAAAATTCTAGATACTATCATTGCAGAAATTCACAAGCTTATCCTAAAATCCATAAGGAAATATAACTTACCCAATTATAGCCAAAAACAACCTTGAAATAAAAGAAAAAAGAGGACTACCTTTCCTGATTTTAAAATTTACTACAAAGCTACAATAATCAGGAGAGTATGGTACTGGCATAAGGCAGATGTGTAGATAAATTAAATAAAGTTAAAAATTCAGAAATAACCCTTTATACTTATAGTTTGTTGCCTTTCTACAAAGGCAGTAAATATTTTCATGGGGGGAAATGGTCTTTTCAACAAATGGTACTGGGACACCAACATGCAAAAGAATGAAATTAAACCTCTACATGACACTAACACAAAAATTAACTCAAAATGAATCAAAGACCTAAATGTAAGAGCTAAAACTAGGAAACTTTTAGAAGAAAACACATGAGTACATTTTTATGATATTGAGTTAGGCAATGTTTTCTTTATAGACATAAAAAACACAAGTGACAAAAGAAAAAAAATAGATAAATTAGACTAAATCAAAACAAACATTTCTTCTGAAAGAAAGTGAAAAGACAATAAATGAGAGAAAATATACTCTATTTACTTGATTAAAGACTATACAAATAACTTACAACTCAATAATAAAAAGACATAATTAAAAGTTGCCTAAATAATTTAAACAAACATTTATACAAAAAAGATATACAAATAGCCAATAAGCACATAGAAATTTGATCAACATCATTTGTTGTTAGGGCAATGCAAGTTAATATCACAATAAGAAGCCACTTCATACCCACTAGGATAGTTAAAACAAAAATGATGGACAATAACAAAGAATGGTGAGGATGTGGTGAAATTAGAACCCTCATTTATTGCTGATGAGTGTACAATGAGACAGCCATTTTGGAAAACAGTTTGACAGTTCCTCAAAACATATGACCCACCAATTCTACACCTTAGGTATGTACCTGTAGGGAATCACCCATAAAACCTTGAGCCCTCTATGACTTGGGTTGGGGAACTTTAGTTAAAAGCGCTGAGTGAATGTCTCTTGGATGCAAACACCAAGAAACTGTGTGAGTGGGTGATCTCTGTGCAGACACAACTTTTAGAAGAAAACACATGAGTACATTTTTATGATATTGAGTTAGGCAATGTTTTCTTTATAGACATAAAAAACACAAGTGACAAAAGAAAAAAAATAGATAAATTAGACTAAATCAAAAGAATGCATGTGAACAGGCTTTAGAAAATTGGCTTAGAGGTTCTAGATAGCCCTTTTTCCATGTCAGCAAAACAACCATTATTCATTCTTTCCCCTTGTCACCTGACCCCCCTCCCTTGTAATCCTGTTACCTCTGTTTTGCTTCTGGTCTATAAAGCTGAGGGAGGAGATTCAGGAGGTCTTCTTTGCCTCCCTCGACAGGGCTCCTTCTCTCTTCCTCTTCACAGAGCTCGTGTCTTGAGTAAGTTTTTTCCACATGGCACTGGTAGTTCCCAGGGGGTTGGAAGACTACATATACCTAGACAAATAAAAATACACATCCATACAAAAATGTACATGTGAATGTTCATAGCTAGTAGCATGAATTCAAAAATGAAAACAACCCAAATTCCCACCAACTGATGAATGAGTAAAAAAAATATTGCATATCCATCTAGTGAAATAATATTTAGCTATAAAGACAAATAAATACTGATACATTGAAGATAAGCCTCAAAAATATTATGCTGAGAAAACAAGATGGCACTGGAGTAGGCAGACCTACCAACAACCACCTCCCAGAACCAAAGTAGATTACAAACTAATTTTAAGAGCTATCATCTGGAAAAACCAACTTTGGACTAAACTAAGAGGACTCTTCAACCAAGGAACACTGAAGAAGCCACACTGAGACTGGTAGGAAGAGTGGAAATGCAGAGAGGGCTTCCCAGCTCCCCAAAGTGAACGGCAGCTAAGAGAGACTCACGTGGCAGGAAGTGAGTTTAGCAGAGAGAAGAGGGTCCTAAGCCCCAGGAACAAAGCCGCAGCCTGCAGCCCCAGAGCCTAGAAGAGGTGTACGGTCAGTATTTAGCTGGAAACAAGTCAGGATACTGTTTGTGAGAAAGAGTCTGATTTCTCAGACTCAGGATTCTTCTTAAAGGGACCGTGCAGAAAACCTCTCTCACAACCACTCACCCAAGGATCCAGTGGATGGGGAGAGAGGAGAGGACTGGAGTAGCAGGAAGAGAGTGTAATCTAGGAGGCACAGGAAGAATCATTTTGAGAGACAGCCACCCTAACCCCTGGGACGGGTCACTCCCCAAATCTGAAGTAAATATTTCCCCCCAGAAACAGAAATACCAGCAAAGGGAAGCAGGACGCCAGCCAAACAAGCTCTCCCATGGCACTCAGAGCAGAGTCGCATAGAAGGAGGGAGCTTTCAGGTCTACAGTAGTGAGTCTTAGGGTAGGAACTGCAGTGCACACATCCCACACAGCTGAAGGTCGCCAGAGGGTGGGCGGTGGCAGGACGCGAAGGCGAAGTTCTGTCGGCAGGGGCGGAAGCCAGCTGGCCACCACTGGGTTCAGATGTGAGCTCAGTCTTGCCCAGCTGGGAAAGAGGGGGCGTGCAAAAATAGTCAAGCACAGCTGCAGGCCGCCTGTAATCCAGCCTGCGGGGGAAGGGTGGGAACCCCAGAAGGGGTGGAGACCAGCTCTTGAGCAAGGGTGCAGGAGCACAGCCTTGGTCGCCTGCAGAACTGAGACTTGTGGCCTGACTTGGGAGCTGGCTCCTCCCGGGGGGGTGGAGCCAAAACCCAAAACAGTCAAAGGCCCACTACTGAGTGTGGGCATGCATTCCCACCTGGCCTGTG
Source organism: Saccopteryx leptura (assembly GCF_036850995.1). Taxonomy (NCBI): domain Eukaryota; kingdom Metazoa; phylum Chordata; class Mammalia; order Chiroptera; family Emballonuridae; genus Saccopteryx; species Saccopteryx leptura. The sequence continues at coordinate 71,060,904 of NC_089512.1, forward strand.
GAGCCAAGGCTAGCAGCCATTCTACAAGAGGGCTCCTCCTCCAAGGGCAAACCAAAAGCCTGGAAACAGGTGGAGACCCGCAGCTAAGCAAAGGTGCTCGCCACTACCCTTAGGGCCGAGCATAATGCCACCCATGGGGGCAGGGCAAAGGCCAAGGCCACCAAGGTTTGTACACCTGAGCACGTGATCACAGTCACTCCCAGTGAAGGAGAAGTGGAAACCACAGCAACAGCCCAATTGGGCAGGCACCGGCAATGACCAAACCCAAAAGCCCTAGGCAGCAACAGAAGAGGGGGTGGCAGGCCTGCAGACAGACCATACCTAGGGAACAGAGGCAATACCCAGTAGACTCCAGAGGCCAAAACTTTCCTTTACACAGAGAAAATGCAAAGGCAGAGAAATGCAACACAAATGAACCAAGAAAAATCCCCAGAAAAGGACCTGAGTGAATCAGATATAACCAAATTACCAGACGCAGAGTTTAAAATAATGATTGTTAGAATGCTCAAAGATATTAGAACAACAATAGATGGTCATTACAAACACCTAAATAAAGAGATAGAAAATATAAAGAAGGACATTGAAATAATAAAAAAGAATCAGTCAGAAATGACAAATACAATATCTGAAATAAAGAACACAATGGAAGAAATTAAAAGTAGGATGGATGAAGCAGAGAATCAAATCAGCAAGTTAGAGGACACAATAAATAAAGGCATGGAAGCAGAGCAGAAAAAAGAAAAGAGACTCAAAAAGTCTGAGGAAAATATAAGAGAGTTCGGTGACAACATGAAGAGAAATAACATCCGCATCAAAAGGGTTCCTGAAGAAGAAGAGAAAGAACAAGGGATAGAGACTTTGTTCAAGCATATCATAGCTGAAAACTTCCCTCAATTAAGGCAGGAAAACATCTCACATGTTCAAAAAGGACAGAGAACTCCACTAAAGAGAAACCCAAAGAAACCAACACCAAGACACATCATAATTAAAATACCAAAGCTAAGTGATAAAGAGAAAATATTAAAAGCTGCTAGAGAAAAAAAGACTATCACCTACAAAGGAACCCCCATAAGGACGACTTCCGACTTCTCCACAGAAACACTTGAAGCCAGAAGGGAATGGCAAGAAATATTCAAAGTAATGCCGAACAAGAGCCTACAACCAAGACTACTTTATCCAGCAAAGCTATCATTTAAAATTGAAGGAGAAATAAAAAGCTTTCCAGACAAAAACAAACTCAAAAAATTGACTACAACCAAACCAATGCTGCAAAAAATGCTAAGGGGCCTGTTGTAAACAGATAAAAGAAGAAAAAGAATATAGCAAAAGAGAAATACAGTTTTAAAGAATAAAATGGCAATAAATAATTACGTATCAATAATAACCTTAAATGTAAATAGATTAAATGATCCGATCAAAAGACATAGGGTAGCTACATGGATAAGAAAACAGGACCCATACATATGCTGTCTACAACAGACACACCTTAAATCAAAAGATGCACATAGACTAAAGATAAAAGAATGGAAAAAAATATTTCACGCAAATGGAAATGAAAAAAAAGCTGAGGTAGCAATACTTATATCAGACAAAATGGACTTCAAAACAAAGACTATAGTTAGAGATAAAGAAGGTCACTACATAATGATAAAGGGAGCAATCCAACAGGAAGATATAATCATTATAAATATCTAAGCACCTAATATAGGAGCACCTAAATATATAAAGAAGACTTTGATGGATTTAAAGGTCGAGATCAACAGCAATACTATAATAGTAGGGGATTTCAATAAGCCACTAGATAAATCCTCAAGAAAGAAAATTAACAAAGAAACAGCAGACTTAAAGGACATACTAGATCAACTGGACTTAATAGATATCTTCAGAACTTTTCACCCTAAAACAGCAGAATATACATTCTTCTCAAGTGCTCATGGTACATTCTCTAGAATAGACCACATGTTAGGGCACAAAAGTGGTCTCAACAAATTTAAGAAGATTGAAATCATATCAAGCACTTTCTCTGATCACAATGGCATTAAACTAGAAATCAACCACAACAGAAAAACTGAAAAATACTCAAACACTTGGAAACTAAATAGCATGTTATTAAATAATGAATGGGTTAACAATGAGATCAAAGAAGAAATTAAAAAATTCCTAGAAACAAATGATAATGAGCATACATCAACTCAAAATTTATGGAACACACCAAAAGCAGTCCTGAGAGGGAAGTTCATAGCATTACAGGCATACCTCAGGAAACTAGAAAAAGCTCAAATAAACAACTTGACCCTATATCTAAAAGAACTAGAAAAAGAACAGCAAGTAAAGCCCAAAGCTAGTAGAAGAAAGGAAATAATAAATATCAGAGCAGAAATAAATGACATAGAGGCTAAAGAAACAATACAGTGGATCAATGAAACCAGGAGCTGGTTCTTTGAAAAGGTAAACATGATCGATGAACCTTTAACCAGACTCACCAAGAAAAAAAGAGAGAGGACTCAAATAAATAAAATCAGAAACTAGAATGGAGAAGTAACAACTGACACAACAGAAATAACAGAAATACAAAATATTGTAAGAAAATACTATGAAGAACTGTACACCAAAAAACTAGACAACCTAGATGAAATGGACAAATTCCTTGAAGCAGAGAATATTCCCAAAATTAATCTGAAAGAATCAGAAAACCTAAAATTACAACAAATGAGATTGAAACAGTCATCAAAAAACTCCCCCCCCCACCAAAAAAAATCCCTGGGCCTGATAGCTTCACAAGTGAATTCTACCAAATATTCAAAGAAGAACTAACTCCTATCCTTCTCAAGCAATTTCAAAAAATTCAAGAGGAAGGAAGTCTTCCAAGCTTTTTTTATGAGGCGAGTATAATTCTGAATCCAAAACCAGGCAAAGACAACACAAAGAAAGAAAACTATAGGCCAGGGGTCCCCAAACTACGGCCCGCGGGCCACATGCGGCCCCCTGAGGCCATTTATCCGGTCCCCACTGCACTTCCAGAAGGGGCACCTCTTTCATTGGTGGTCAGTGAGAGGAGCATAGTTCCCATTGAAATACTGGTCAGTTTGTTGATTTAAATTTACTTGTTCTTTATTTTAAATGTTATATTTGTTCCCGTTTTGTTTTTTTACTTTAAAATAAGATATGTGCAGTGTGCATAGGGATTTGTTCATAGTTTATTTTTATAGTCCAGCCCTCCAATGGTCTGAGGGACAGTGAACTAGCCACCTGTGTAAAAAGTTTGGGGACCCCTGCTATAGGCCAATATCCCCGATGAATTTAGATGCTACAATTCTCAACAAAATATTCACAAACCGAATCCAGCAATATATGAAAAAAAAATCATACACCATGATCAAGTGAGATTTATTCTGGGAAGGCAAGGCTTGTATAATATTCGCAAATCAATCAATGTGATTCATCACATAAACAAAAGAAAGGGGAAAAAACCACATGATAATTTCAATAGATTCAGAAATAGCATTTGCTAAAATCCAGCACTCATTTATGATCAAAACTCTCAGCAAAGTGGGAATGCAGGGAACATACCACAACATGCTAAAGGCCATCTCTGACAAACCCACAGCCAACATCATTCTCAATGGGCAAAATTAAAAGCAATCCCCTTATGATCAGGAAAAAGGCAGGGGTGCCCCCTTTCACCACTCTTATTTAACATAGTCCTGGAAGTCCTAGCCACAGCAATCAGACAAGAAGAAAAAATAAAAGGCATTCAAGTTGGAAAAGAAGTAAAACTATCATTATTTGCAGATGATATGATATTGTATATAGAAAACCCTAAAGTCACAGTCAAAAAACTACTAGACCTGATAAATGAATTCAGCAAGGTGGCAGAATATAAAATTAATACTCAGAAATCAGAGGCATTTTTATACACTAACAATAAACTGTCAGAAAGAGAAATTAAGGAAACAATCCCCTTTACCATTGCAATCAAAAAAATAAAGTAACTAGGAATAAATTTAACCATGGAGATTAAAGACTTGTACTCAAAAAATTATAAAACATTGATAAAAGAAATCAGGGAAGATACAAACAAGTGGAGGCATATACCATGTTCATGGTTAGGAAGAATAAACATCATTAAAATGTCTATATTAACCAAAGCAATTTATAAATTCAATGCAATACCAATTAAAATACCAATGATATATTTCAAAGATATAGAACACATATTCCAAAAATTTGTATGGAACCAAAATAGAACACGAATAGCCTCAGCAATCTTGAAACAGAAGAATAAAGTGGGAGTATCACACTTTCGGATATCAAGTTATATTATAAGGCCATTGTACTCAAAACAGCCTGGTACTGGCATAAGAACAGGCGTATAGATCAATGGAACAGAACTGAGAACCCAGAAATAAACCCACACTTTTATGGACAACTGATATTTGACAAAGTAGGTATGAGCATACATTGGAGTAAAGACAGCCTCTTCAACAAATGGTGTTGGGAAAATTGGACAGCTACTTGCAAAAAAATGAAACTAGACCACCAATTTACACCATTCACAAATAAACTCAAAATGGATAAAAGACTGAAATGTAAGCCGTGAAACCATAAGCATCTTAGAAAAAAACATAGGCAGTAAGCTCTCTGACATCTGTCGCAGCAATATATTTTCCAATTTGTCTCCACAGGCAAATGAAATAAAAGACAGGATAAACAAATGAAACTTTTTCAAACTAAAAAGCTTTTGCACAGCTAAAGACAATAAGAACAGAATAAAAAGACAAACTACACAATGGGAGAATATATTTGACAGTGAGTCTGATAAGGGGTTAATAACCAAAATTTATAAAGAACTTGTAAAACTTAATACCAGGAAGACAAACAATCCAATCCAATAATGGGAAAAAGAAATGAATAGACACTTCTCCAAAGAGGACATACAGATGGCCAATAGGCATATGAAAAAATGCTCAACATCACTAATCATTAGACAAATGCAAATTAAAACCACAATGAGATATCACCTCAAACCTGTAGAATGGCACTCATCAACAAAACAACACAGAATAAGTGCTGGTGAGGATGTGGAGAAAAGGGAACCCTCCTGCACTGCTGGTGGGAATGCAGACTGGTGCAGCCACTGTGGAGAACAGTATGGAAATTCCTCAAGAAATTAAAAATCGAATTGCCTTTTGACCAGTGTTAGGAATATACCCCAAGAGCACCATAGCACTGTTTGAAAAGAAGAAATGCACCCCCATGTTTATGGCAACATTTTTCACAATAGCAAAGATCTGGAAACAACCCAAGTGTCCATCAGAGGACGAGTGGATTAAAAAGCTTTGATACATATATACTATGGAATACTATTCAGCCATAAGAAATGATGGCATCAGATTTTTTAAAACAACATGGATGGACCTTGATAACATTATACTGAGCCAAATAAGTAAATCAGAAAAAACTAAAAACTATATGATTCCATACATAGGTGGGACATAAAAATGAGACTCAGAGACATGGACAACTGTGTTGGGGTTACAGGGTGGAGGGGAGGAGAGGGAGGGGGTTGGGGGAGGTGAGGGGCACAAAGAAAACCAGTTAGAAGGTGATGGAAGACAATTTTATCAATGTCACCCCACTAAAATAAATAATAAAAAAAAAGAATTTATATCAGGGCTAATTCAGGCAGTTAGAAGAATAGTATAAGGATGCTAACTCTGCTTCTCAGGCCACATCCTGCAAAAGGGCCCTAAGAAAATTGGTGATTTGGCTCCTCTGATTTTGCCAATTGGGTTTAAAAAAATAGGTCAGGAACACCCTGAAATGGAACTAACAATACATGGGCATAAATTTAAAGGACTGTTAGATACTGGAGCTGATGTATCTGTTATTGCTAAGCTACATTGGCCTCCTTCCTGGCCCACTCATGCAGCAGCCACAGAATTACAAGGTATAGGGCAGAGTAAATCCCCTCAACAAAGTTCTAGTTTTCTACCATTGGGAAGATTAAGGTCATTCTGGATTTCTTAAGCCTTATGTGCTCCCTGGATGGCCAGTTAATTTGTGGGGTAGAGATGTTTTGAAAAATATGGGAGCATTGCTTGTCAGTCTTAATGGTTTAGTCAGTACTCAGATGCTTGATCGGGGATTTCAGAGACTTGTATTGTCAACATAGAGCTCCATGTTTTATAGAACATACTCGAGCTCACTCCATGCTCCCTGGAGCTTTAGCACAAAGGAATGCCCTTGTTGATCAAGCTACCCAAAAGAAAATTATTTGGAGCAACCATAACAGATCAAGCAATTCAGTCTCATACTATTCATCACCAGAACACTGCAGCCCTGTGTAAACATTTTCCACTTTCTCGGGAAGCAGCACGGCAGATTGGAAAATCCTGTCCAAGGCGTCCTATACTACAGTCTGTCCCTTCATTAGGAGTTAACCCTCAAAAACTCCTATCAGGACAATCTTGGCAAATGGATGTTACTCATATACCTTCATTTGGCAAACAGTCCTATGTCCATGTTACAGTGGATACATATTCTGGATTTATAGTAACCTCTGTCAGAACAGGAGAGGCTGCTAAGCATGTTATAGCTCATTGTCTGTATGCTTTGTTCTATTATTGGATTTCCTAAACTGGTTAAACTGACAATGCTCCTGCATATGTAGCAAAAGCATTTACTGTATTTTGTCAAACCTTTGGAATTATGGGTATTCCTTACAATCTTTAAAGTCAAGGTATTATTAAAGTGTACCCAGAAAATATTTTAAGGTCAATTTAAAAAAACTTAAAAGGGGGAAGTCATATCCTGGAACTCCTATGGGTCTACCATATCATGCTTTTTACTTAAAAATTTTTAAATTTCTTTTGAATGCTGATGAACAGAAGATGCCAAATCCTTTTCTCCTGCAAACTTCTACCTTCTTTTATTTGATCCAGCTAATAATACTGTTTTTTCTTTTTCCAAATAGCTCCAGATATACAGAAAAGGTTTATATAGGTGGATGGGGATCCTCAAACCCCTCCGCGAGATCTTCTGAGCATGGCTTTTAAGATACCAAGAGGCAGAAAAAGCCCAATAGAGATCAGGTGAACTACCAGCTTTTAGGATACACCCTTAAAGACTCCAACATCCCAAAGGGGTCTCATAGGATGCTATCTGGGTCCTGTTTCAATAGTGGAAAGGAAGGTCATTGAGCTAAAGCCTGCCAGACTTACATGCCTCTCCTGTGAGGGAACAGGGACACTGGAAGGTAGGCTTCCCCCTCGCTCCTCTAAGGGAGGGTTCAGTCTCTTCCAGCCCTGCTCCAGCCACCTATGACCTAACCTTGCCCAGAATGCTGGGGTTTGCCACTGAAGGCTGAAGGTGCCCAGGGCCGTCGGCCCCATCTACGACACTGTGGACGAGCCTAGGGTATTTCTTCCAAGAAGCAGGTAAACTGATCTCATTTGCACAAGGGCCACTTAACTATGTCTTGCCTAAATAGTCAGGTTTTTTATTCTTCCCTCGAAGATCTCTGTTGTGGGTGTTGATGGTCCTATTTTCTTCTGCTTTGTTTAATACAGTGTTTTTCAACCAGTGTGTCACGGCACACTAGTGTGCCGTGAGACATGGTCAGGTGTGCCATGGGGAAATTAAACATGGGTCCCCAAACTATGGCCCCCGTGCCAGATACGGCCCACAAAGGCTGTTTATCTGGCCTGCCGCCAGCCACCTCCATCCTTACATAAACTTTCCCCTCACAATTCCTCCAGCTATCAGCGACAGGAAGAGTGGAGGCACAGGGAATGCTCACTGACCAATGACCTTCTAGTATTCATCCCGACCACTAGTGATGAACCAATAGTAGGCCGCCTCTCATCCACACCCAGGAAGGTCCCTGCTCAGGCTGCCACGCACTTGTCATTGTGTGGCCGCAGTGAGTAGTTGAAACTGCTATTCCTCCGCATGGTCCCGATTTCTAATCCTGGTCAGGACTGGAGGTAATGTTGCCACCACTAGATGAAGCCTCAGCCTCAGCTGGTTATGTCTATCCTGATGGTGTATATAGATATTTGACCTTTTTCTTTTTAAAAGAGGCCCCCACAGAGGGTGATATACAATGTATCACAATGTTATCTATATTATATATGGCCTCCTGAAGGGTCATCTTCTTAAAGAGCTCAAATCTCTATATACACCATCAAAACAGACAGATCCAAGGTCCCTACATCCAGCTAACCATGGGATTTGAACCCACAACCTCAGGGAGAACTCTAGTATTTATCAGAATCTTTACCTAGAAAGCAAACTTCTCAATCTGACAGTAGAGAGGCTCTGAGGATTTATGATGTTACACAAGTACCCAACATTTTCTAAAATTGATTTTGTCCTGTCTTTATATAGAGAGAGTATTTGCCAAATTGATTTGAACCCACAACCTTGATGAAAGCTCCAGTATCTATTAACGGGACTGTATATATGAGGGGATACATGGGACTGTATATATGAGGTTACATGGGACTGTTTATGAGGGGTTGTTATGTGGGACTGTATATGAGGGGATGTTACATGGGACTGTATATATGAGGGATGTTACATGGGACTGTATATATGAGGGATGTTAAATGGGACTGTATATATGAAGGGGTTATCCTTTTTAATTAAACTTTTTTTTTTAATAAATGTAATTTATTTAAAGGACCTCTGCCAGGCATATTTCACTCTTGTGACAGTTTGGGATCTCAGCAAGATGAGCAAGTGACAGTGATGGAGAAGTTTTTGAGAAGGGAAAATGCAAATGCCAAACAGGGCCCTGGACAAAATTCTGACCCAGATGAAGGCCCTAGTATGAGTGGTCGACAAAAGAAAAAAGACAAGACGGTGAGCTCAAGGCAATACAGAGAAAGCTATCTTTCATTTGGATTTACTTTCACCAGGGGTGAGACAACACCGACTCCACTGTGCTTGGTGTGTGGTGCCAAGCAAGCTTAAACGCCATCTCCAAATGAAACACCCTTCCATTCAAAACAAGCCAATGGACTATTTTGTACGCTTACATACAAACAATGAGAAACGGGCAACTTTTTTGAGAAAAACCACAAAGGTAAATGAGAGAGCCCTCAAAGCTAGCTACCTTGTTGCTGAACTCATAGCTAAATCAAAAAAGTCCCACACTGTGGCAGAAACATTAATACTGCCAGCTTGTAAAGCCATTGTAAATGAGATGCTTGGCCCTACCATGGCCAAAGAGATAGCTAAATTGCCTCTCTCAGATAACACAATTGCCAGATGTATTGATGACATGTCTGCAGACATTGAAAGTGTTGTTTTGGAAAAGGTGTGCATCAGTAAGAAATTTGCCTTGCAACTTGATGAGTCGACAGATATTAGTGGACATTGTCAGCTCTTGGCCAACGTGCATTTTGTGGATGGAGAAGCCATTAGAGATAACTTTCTATTTTGCAAGGCACTGCCAGAAAAATCAACAGGAGAGGAAATATTTTGGGTCACATCGAAATATCTTTTTTTTTTTTTTCTCAAGCTGGAAACGGGGAAGCAGTCAGACAGACTCCCACATGCACCCAACCAGGATCCACCCGGCATGCCCACCAGGGGGCGATGCTCTGCCCATCTGGGGCATCGCTCTGTCATGACCAGAGCCACTCTAGTGCCTGGGGCAGAGGCCAAGGAGCCATCCCCAGCGCCCGGGCCATCTTTTGCTCCAATGGAGCCTCGGCTGTGGGAGGGGAAGAGAGAGACAGAGAGGAAGGAGAGGGGGAGGGGTGGAGAAGCAGATGGGCGCCTCTCCTGTGTGCCCTGGCTGAGAATCGAACCCGGGACTTCCACACGCCAGGCCGATGCTCTACCACTGAGCCAACTGGCCAGGGCCCACATCGGAATATCTTGATAAAAGCGGGCTTACATGGGAAAACTGCACAGGTGTCTGCACTGATGGAGCCGCAGCCATGGTCGGGCGCATCAAAGGCTTCGTAAGTAGGGTCAAAGAAAGAAACCCAGATGTTATTGTTACACCATGAGGCCCTTGTTGCAAAGACCTTACCAGCAGATCTAGCTCCTGTGTTGGATGATGTTGTGAGCATAGTGAACTTTGTGAAGATGCAACCTTTGAGATGTCACTTATTTGCGTCTTTGTGTAAAGAAATGGGAGCGGAATATAAAATCTTATTGCTCCACAGGGAGGTCTGGTGGCTGTTGTGCGGCAAAGTGCTGGCCCTTGTGTATGAGTTGCAAGAGGAACTTAAAGTATTTCTGACAAACGAGAGGTCCAATTACTCAAAGCTGCTTGCAAGTGATGAGTGGTGTGCAAAGCTGCATACCTGGCTGATATATTTCATTATTTGAATGAACTGAACACATGGATGCAAGGCTGAAATGAAAACCTGCTTACAAGCACTGATAAAATGAACAGATTCCATTTAAAGGTGCAGCTCTGGCAACAACATGTACAGCGTGGCAACCTTGAGATGTTCCCGCTCACCGAGAAACAGCATGATGGCAACACTGCTGCAATGTGCAAGGTGATTGGCAGACATTTGAAAACTCTTGAGAAGACGTTGTCATTTTCTTTCTCTTCAGCCTTCACAGAATGCCTTGACTGGGTTAGGGACCCATACAGCTCAGTATCCGTTGCTGGAAAGGACATGACTTTAAAGAAGCAAGAGGAACTCATTGAACTGAAACAAGATCGTGGTTTAAAGCTAAAGTTTGCTGATCTTCCTTTGGACAGTTTTTGGTTATCTGTTGCCAAGGAGTTCCCCATTCTGGCCAACAAAGCTATTTTGACATTGCTCCCATTTTCAACCATGTATCTATGTGAGCTGAGCTTCTCAAACTTGACTGCGATAAAAACTAAAAACAGAGAGAGACTGAGAACTGTTGAGGAAGAGCTTCAATGTGTGTCTTTCTACCATTCCTGCCAGGATATGCCTTTTGTGTTCATCGAAACAGGCCCAGGTTTCACACTAAGTGAGTATAAATACATTTAGAAACTATATTATTAACTATATGTATAATATGTACTGTGTTAGAGTGTCATTTTGTGTCATTTTGGTAGGTGGTGTGCCCCAGGATTTTGTAAATGTAAAAAATGTGCCGCAGCTCAAAAAAGGTTGAAAATCACTGGTTTAATATATAGTGTTTCCTTTATTCCTCCTACCTCAATGCCCCACTCATATTTCAGGCTGGGACCTACTCCTAATTTAGAGCTCTCTTTCCCCCCTTTGCCAACTTCTATTATGAATTTACCTCTGCCACCCAGCTTAGTGTATCCCAAGGTTCTCTTTATCATGCCACAGTCGCAGAGCTCCAGGGAAAAGCAACCTGGTCTCATCTCTCCAGGCAGAGGAGAACAGAAGCTCCATCTCCACACATGCTGCAGATGGCTTTTCCAGTCTACCTGAATCATTACCAGCTAGAAGCAGCTGTCATTGGGACTTGGACGTGAGCTGCAAAGTATAGAATTGTGACAACAATTCCAGTGCCATGTGGACTTTTCCTGGATGTGGACTTTTCCTAGACTCCTGCTCCTTGTGACAGCTCCTAACAGACTGAACTGGGGTTGGGTTGCATTTGCAGGGATTTGGAATGGTGTTGGTGCCAACTTGGACTTGGTGAACATGTTAAGGACACTACTCTTTTATGGATTCTTGCTGTATTGGCCAAGAGTTTGCTTAAAGGCTTTAATCACTGTAAAAAAAAAATAGAAGACTGGATAAAGAAGATATGGCACATATACACTATGGTATACTACTCAGCCATAAGAAATGATGACATCAGATCATTTACAACAAAATGGTGGGATCTTGATAACATTGTACGGAGTGAGGTGGGTGGGTCGGAAAAAACTGGGAACTGCAGGATTCCATACATTGGTGGAACATAAGGACAAGACTAAGAGACATGGATGGGAGTGTGGTGGTTATGGGGGGGGGGAGGAGGGAGAGGGGGAGGGAGAAGGGGAGGGACACAAAGAAAACTAGATAGAAGGTGACAGAGGACAATCTGACTTTGGCTGATGAGTATGCAACATAATTGAATGACAAGATAACTTGGACATTTTTTCTTTGAATATATGTACCCTGATTTATTGATGTCACCCCATTAAAATTAATAAAAATTAAAAACAACAACAACAACAAAACCATTATGCTAAGTGAAAGTGAGCAGTCACAAAAGACCACATACTGTAGGACTACATTTTTGTCCAGACTAGGCAAATCTGTAGAAACATCAAGTAGTTTAGCAATTGCCTAGGCCTAGAGTAGGGGAGGAGGAGGAGAAAGGAAGGGTATAAATTTTTTTTGTATTTTTTTAAGTCTTTATTCATTTTTTAGAGAGTGAGAGAGAGAGAGAGAAAGAGAGAGAGAGAGAGAGAGAGAGAGAGTAGAAGGGGAGGAGGAGGAAGCATCAACTCCCATATGTGCCTTGACTAGACAAGTGCAGGGTTTTGAACTGGCAACCTCAGTGTTTCAGGTGGATGCTTTTATCCACTGTGTCACCACAGGTCAGGCTGGATTTTTTTTTTTTTGAGAGATAAAAATGTTCTAAAGTTGACTATGGTGATAATTGTACACTCTGTGGATATTCTAAAAAACACTGAAATGAAAAAAAAGTTCTTCAGGGAACAATTCTGAGTGCCTTAGGGCTATGTACCTACCCTTGGGCCCATCAGCCATGGCCAGAAGAGAGAAGCAATTTTTTGTTACTATGTCTGTTTCCATAAGTGTGTGGAGGGAAGTACAGGGAAGGGCAGGAGACAGTTTTTCAGAAGAGCTGCCTGGCTGGATGGAGAAAACAGCAGATGGTTCATAACTAAATGCCCCTCAAACATGGCACACTAGTGAAGAAGTATGGCAGACAAGAATACTTTCTGGGTATCTTTCAATTACAGTTTACATTCAGTGTTATTTTATAGTAGTTTCATATGTATAGCATGTGATTAGACAACCATATACTTTACAGAGTGCCGTGATTTTAGTACCCACCTAGCCCCATACATTGTTGATACAATATTATTGACTATATTCCCATGACTATTTTGTAACTGCCAATTTGTATTTCTTAATCCCTTCACCTTTTACACCCAGTGCCCCAACACCCCTGCTCTCTGATGTAAATTCTTTGATTTGGTCCATTTGGAAGGTACTTAGAACTTGCTTCTTAAAAACATTATCAGATATAATAAGCAATATCTTGACTTAAGGACAAGTTTGACTCACTATTTCTTTTTTGTTTTGTCTCGAAAGGGACTTTTTAACCAAAGGCTTTAGCAAAGAGGCAACTAACATTTGCTTTATTTGCCTGTCCTCTCAAACACAAATATTTTTATATGAAAAGACACATGTTGACAGTGGCCATGGCCCATGAATTTAATTAGTAACTAATTTATAGCTGGCAAAATCAGTTCTTGAAGTATCTAAGCTCATCAGTCTTCTCTTGCAATGATAATCAATTGTTCTGCAGTCAATCTTTGGCTTAATTACTTTTTAAATTTTAATTGATTTTAATTTATTGTGTTTACATAGATTGAAGTGTCCCACTGTATATATCTCCACCCCCCACCCCGCTGTTCCCCTCGACATTGCCCTTGTTCCCCACTCCCCAATGCCTTCCCTCCTTCCCTCCAGGATTTGCTTTTCTGCTCTCTATAATGCTGTGTTATGTATATATAATTTCACTAAACGTTTTCCCTTCTCTGATCCCATCCTCTCAGCCCCTTTCCCTCTGTCCGCTTTCCCTCTGGTCCCTTTGATTCTGTCTCTGCCTCAATTCTGCTCCTCAGTTCAAATTGTTCATTAGATTCCTCAAAGGAGTGAAGTCATATGATATTTTTCCTTCTCTGCCTGGTTTATTTCACTTAGCATAATAGTTTCCAGGTCCATCCATGTTGTTGCAAAAGGTAAGGTTTCCTTCTTTTTCACGATCATGTAGTATTCCATTGTGTATATGTATCACTGCTTTTTAATCCACTCATCCACTGACAGACACTGGGCTGTTTCCAGATCTTGAGTATTGTAAACAATGCTGCAATAAACATGGGGGTGCATTTCTTCTTTTGAATCAGTGATTTGGTGTTCTTAGGATAAAGGCAGTTCTATTTTTTATTTTTTGAGGAATCTCCACACTGTTTTCCACAGTGGCTGCACCAGTCTGCATTCCCACCAGCAGTGCAGGAGGGTTCCCTTTTCTCCACATCCTCACCAGCACTTATTATGTGTTGTTTTGTTAATGAGCACCATTCTGACAGGTATGAAGTGGTATCTCATTGTGATTTTAATTTGCATTTCTCTAATGACTAGTGATATTCAACATTTTTTCATCTGCCTATTGGCCATATGTATGTCCTCTTTGGAGAAGTGTCTATTCATTTCTTTTGCCCATTTTTTGATTGGATTGTTTGTCTTCCTGGTGTTGAGTGTTACGAGTTCTTTATAAATTTTGATTATTAATTCCTTATCAGACATATTGTCAAATATGTTGTCCCCTTCTGTGGTTTGTCTTTTTATTTTCTTCATATTGTCTTTAGCTGTGCAAAAAATTTTTAGTTTGATATAGTCCCATTTGTTCACCCTGTCCTTTATTTCACTTGCCCATAGAGGTAAATCAGCAAATCTAATGCTGCAAGAGATGTTAGAGAGTTTACTGCCTATGTTTTCTTCCAAGATGATTATAGTTTCATGACTTACATTTCAGTCTTTTATCCATTTTGAGTTTATTTTTGTGAATGGTGTAAGTTGGTGGTCTAGTTTCATTCTTTTGCAGGTAGCGGTCCAATTTTTCCAACATCATTTGTTAAAGAGACTGTCTTTACTCCATTGTATGCTCTTACCTCCTTTGTCAAATATCAATTGTCCACAAAGGAGTGGGTTTATTTCTGATTTCTCTGTTCTGTTCCATTGATCTATATGCCTGTTCTTATGCCAGTACCTAGCTGTTTTGAGTACAATGGCATTGTAGTACAACTTGATATCAGTAAGTGTGATAACACCCACTTTATTCTTCTTTTTCAAGATTGCTGAGGCTATTTGTGTTCTTTTTTGGAATATTTGTTCTATATCTTTGAAGTATGCCATTGATATTTTAATAAAAATTGCATTGAATTTATAAATCTCCTTGGGTAATATAAACATTTTAATTATGTTTATTCTTCTTATCCATAAACACAGTATGTGCTTCCACTTGTTTGTATCTTCCTTGATTTCCTTTATCAATGTTTTATCATTTTCTGAGTACAATTCTTTAACCTCCTTGGTTAAATTATTAGTACCTACTCCTAGGTACTTTATCTTTTTTGTTGCAATAGTGAAGGTATTGTTTTCTTTTTCTTTTTTTCTTTTTTTTTTTTTTTTTTTTGTGTGTGTGTGTGTGTGTATTTTTCCGAAGCTGGAAACGGGGAGAGACAGTCAGACAGACTCCCGCATGCGCCCGACCGGGATCCACCCGGCATGCCCACCAGGGGGCGATGCTCTGTCCACCAGGGGGCGATGCTCTGCCCCTCTGGGGCGTTGCTCTGCTGTGACCAGAGCCACTCTAGCACCTGGGGCAGAGGCCAAGGAGCCATCCCCAGCGCCAAGGCCATCTTTGCTCCAATGGAGCCTCACTGCGGGAGGGGAAGAGAGAGACAGAGAGGAAGGAGAGGGGGAGGGGTGGAGAAGCAGATGGGCGCTTCTCCTGTGTGCCCTGGCCGGGAATCAATCCTGGGACCCCTTGCACACCAGGCGACGCTCTACCACTGAGCCAACCGGCCAGGGCGGTATTGTTTTCTTAATTTCTCTTTCAGACAGTTCATTGTTAGTGTATAAAAATGCATCTGATTTCTAAATTTTAATTTTATATCCTGCCACTTTGCTGAATTCATTTATCAGGTTCAGTAGCTTTTTCACTGAGACTTTAAGGTTCACTATGTACAGTATCATGTCATCAGCAAATAATGATAGTTTTACTTCTTTCCAAATTGGATGCCTTTTATTTCTTCTTCTTGTCTGATTGCTGTGGCTAGGACTTCCAGAACTATGTTCTTAAGGGGATTGCTTTTAATTTTTGCCCATTGAGTATGATGTTGGCTGTGGGTTTGTCATAGATGGCTTTTATCAGGTTTAGGTATGTTCCCTATATTCCCACTTTGCTGAGATTTTTGATCATGAATGGGTGCTGGATTTTATCAAATGCTTTTTTTGTATCTATTGATATTATCATGTGGTTTTTCTCCTTTCTTTTGTTTATGTGATAAATCACATTGATTGATTTGCAAATATTGTACCAGCCTTGCCTCCTCAGAATAAATCCCACTTGATCATGATATATGCTTTTTTTCATGTATTGGTGGATCTGGCTTGCTAATATTTTGTTGAGAATTTTAGCATCTAAATTCATCAGGCATACTGGCCTATAGTTTTCTTTCTTTGTAGTGTCTTTGCCTGCATTTGGAATGAAGATTATGCTCACCTCATAAAAGGAGCTTGGAAGTCTTCCCTCTTCTTGAATTTTTTGAAATAGCTTGAGAAGATTATGTGTTAGTTTTGCTTTGACTATTAGGTAGAATTTGCATGTAAAGCCATCTGGCCCAGGACTTTTGTTTGTTGAGAGTTTTTTGATGACTTTTTCTATCTCATTTGTTGTAATTGGTCTGTTTAGGTTTTCTGATTCTTCCAGATTGATTTTTGAAACATTATGTTTCAAGGAATTTGTCCATTTCACCTAGATTGTCTTTTTTTTTTTTTAGAGAGACAGAGTCAGAGAGAGGAATAGATAGGGACAGACAGATAAAAACAGAGAGATGAGAAGCATCAATCATCAGTTTTTGTTGTGACACTTTAGTTTCATTGATTGCTTTCTCATATATGCCTTGACCATGGGGCTACAGCAGACTGAGTAACCCCTTGCTCAAGCCAGCGACCTTGGGTCCAAGCTGTTGAGTTTTTTGCTCAAACCAGATGAGCCCGCGCTCAAGCTGGCGACCTTGGGGTCTCGAACCTGGGTCCTCCACATCCCAGTCTGATGCTCTATCCACTGTGCCACCCACCGCCTGGTCAGGCTAGGTTGTCTAATTTTTTGGCATACAGTTCTTCATAGTATTTTCTTACAATACTTTGTATTTCTGCTGTGTCCATTGTTACTTCTCCACTTTAATTTTTAATTTTATTTATTTGAGTCTCTCTCTCTCTCTTTTTTTTTTTTTTTTTTTTTTTTTTTTTTTGGTGAGTCTGGTTAAAGTTTCATCAATTTTGTTTACCTTTTCAAAGAACCAGCCCTTGGTTTCATTGATCTTCTGTATTGTTTTTTTATCCTCTATGTCATTTATTTCCACTCTGATCTTTATTATTTCCTTCCTTCTACTTCCTCTGGGCTTTATTTGCTGTTCTTTTTCTAGTTCTTATAGGTGCAGGGTTAAGTTGCTTATTTGAGTTTTTTCTTGTTTCTTAATGTATGCCTGTAATGCTATGAACTTCCCTCTCAGGACTGTATTATCTGTGTTTCATAAATTTTGAGTTGTTGTATGTTCATTTTCATTTATTTCAAGAAAATTTTTTATTTCTTCCTTGATCTCATAGTTAATCCGTTTATTGTTTAATAACATGCTATTTAGCCTCCAAGTATTTGAATGTTTTTCAGTTTTTCTATTGTAGTTGATTTCTAGTTTCATGCCATTGTGATCAGAGAAGATGCTTGATATAATTTCAATCTTCTTAAATTTATCGAGACTCATTTTGTGTCCTAACATGTGGTCTATCCTAGAGAATGTAACATGAGCACTTGAAAAGAATGTATATTCTGCTACTTTAGGGTGAAAGATTTTGAAGATATCTATTAAATCCAGTTGATCTAGTGTATCTTTTAAATCTGCTGTTTCTTTGTTAATTTTTTTTCTTGAGGATCTATCTATTGATATTAGTGGGGTATTGAAATCCTCTACTATTATAGTATTGCAGTTGATTTGACCCTTTATATCTATCAAAATTTGCTTTATATATTTAGGTGCTCCTACATTATGCACATAGATATTTATAATGGTTATATCTTCCTGTTGGATTGCTTTTTTTAATCATTATGTAGTGACCTTCTTTATCCCTTACTATAGCCTTTGTTTTAAAGTCTATTTTGTCAGATATAAGTATTGCTACCCCAGGTGTTTTGTTTGTTTGTTTTTCATTTTATTTGCATGAAATGTTTTTTCCATCCCTTCACATTCAATCTATGTGTATCTTTTGTTTTCAGGTGGGTCTCTTGTGGACAGCATATGTATGGGTCCTATTTTCTTATCCATGCAGCTACCTTATGTCTTTTGATTGGAACATTTAATTCATTTACATTTAAGGCTATCATTGATGTGTAGTTGTTTATTGTAATTTTATTCTTTAAATCTACATTTCTCTTTTTCTGTATTTTTTCTTCCTTTGTTCTGTTTAAAACAGACCCCTTAACATTTCCTGCAGCATTGGATTTTTGTAATGAATTCCTTAAGGGTTTTGTTTTTGTTTTGTTTTGTTTTTGTCTGGGAAGCTTTTTATTTCTACTTCAATTTTAAACGATAGCCTTGCTGGATAAAGAAGTCTTAGTTGTAGGCTCTTGTTCTGCATTTTTTTGAATATTTCTTGCCATTCCCTTCTGGCCTCAACTGTTTCTGTTGAGAAATCAGATGTCATTCTTATGGGGGTTCCTTTGTAGGTGATTGACTGCTTTTCTCTTGCAGCTTTTAGTATTCTTTCTCTATCTCTTAACTTTGATGTTTTCATTATGATGTGTCTTGGTGTAGGTCTGTTTGGGTTCCTCTTTAATGGGATTCTGTGTGCTTCTTGAACTTGTGTGACTTTTTCCTTCATCAATTTAAGGATGTTTTCAGCTATGATTTTTTCAATCAGGTTCTCTATCCCTTGTTTTTTCTCTTCTCCTTCAGGAACCCCTACGATGCAGATGTTGTTTCTCTTCATGTTGTCACGGAGCTCTCTTAGAGTTTTCTCAGACTTCTTGATCCTTTTTTCTCTTTGCTGCTCTGCTTTCGTGCTTTCATTTATCTTGTCTGCTAAATCGCTGATTCAATCCTCTGCTTTATTCATCCTGCTTTTAATTTTTTCTAGTGTAGTCTTTTTTTCTGGTATTGTATTTGTCATTTTTGTCTGATTTGTTTTTATGATTTCAATGTTGTTGTTGTTGTTGTTTTTGATGCTTGCTATCTCTTTATTTAGGTGCTCATTATGTCCATCCATTGTTGCTCTAGGATCTTTAAGCATCCTAACAATCATTATTTTAAACTCTGCATCCAGTATCTTGTTTATTTCCATCTCATTCAGTTCTTTTGGGGGGATTTCTCTTGTTGATTCATTTGGATTGCATTTCTCTGTCTTCCCATTTTGTCTGTGTATAGACTGCTTCTTTGGATGTGCTGTTTGTGTAGCTAGCTGAGTATAGGGTTGGTGTTATTTGCATTCAGCTTTCAGTTGTGCTGTTTCTAGATCTTCTTGGGTTGGCCTCAGCTGTAGTTTGTAACCTGCTGTGGACTACTTGTCTGCTGCTACTGCTCTTTTTGCTATTTGTGTCAGCATTCTCTATGCCTTAGCTGGGTCAGATGTGAGGAGCCCTTCCTTAAGATAACACTCTAACTAGGGTTTTAGGTCATGAGCTGATGCTCTCCATATCTGGCTGCTGGATGTGCCATCCCTGGATCTCCCTGGCCAGAACCTGACACAGACCAGTGGGGGTCACTGCTTATGACTGGTTCTAAGCAGCCTTCTTGGAGCTGCAGGCAATCCAGCATTTGTGGCTGCCTCTGCTGGACTCAAATACTGTTGTAAATATCAGCTGTACTCTTAAGCTGGCTTTTATCTACTCTTGGCCAGCATGTGTGGCCTCTCTATTCCTGAGGTGTGGTGTGTCCGCCAGCCTGCCATCACCACCTGGAGCACTCAGGCACTGGCACTGCCAGTGCATGGGCTCACAGGTTGCAGCACTGGCTGCTCTAGAGGTGCATGGGCCACCTCATTGGGCTCTGCTCTTCATGTGTTCTTGGGCCACCTCATGGGCTCCACCCCCACTGCCACACTGGCCTCCTCGCCAGGCACTGCAGCCACAGCCACTGCAACCTGGCCTACACACCCACTCTTTGGAGGGTACTCAGCAGCATGGGGAGGGGTGTAGTCCCGACCTCAGCACTCAAAACCTGTGTCCCTGATTGCCCCCTGCTTCTAAGCAACTCTTTGCACTGACTGGAGTAAGAGAGCATCTGATGGGTGGGGTAATTGCTTCCCTTTGCTGGCATTGATTCTCCCAGGAAAAATGGCCACTTTATGATTGGGAAGTAACCCAGTACAAGGTGGCTCTCCCCCACAGTCTCTCCCTGTGCCTCCAAGACTACACTATCCTCACGCAACTCCAGTCCTTTCAGCACTCTTTGCTCCCGGAGACCCAGGTAACTGGCTATGAGAGAGGTTTTCTGCGCAGTCCCATTAAGATGGAGCCTGGCATCCATATCGGAAAAGAAGAAGTAAAGGTATCACTTTTTGCTGATGATATGATCCTACACATCGAAAACCCGAAGGACTCCACAAAAAGATTATTAGAAACAATAAACCAATACAGTAAGGTCGCAGGATACAAAATTAACATACAAAAGTCCATAGCCTTTCTATATGCCAACAATGAAATATTAGAAAACGAACTCAAAAAAATAATCCCCTTCACGATTGCAACAAAAAAAATAAAATACCTAGGAATAAACATAACAAAGAATGTAAAGGACCTATATAACGAAAACTACAAGGCATTATTAAGAGAAATAGAAAAAGACCCAATGAGATGGAAAAATATTCCTTGTTCTTGGATAGGAAGAATAAATATAATTAAAATGGCCATATTACCCAAAGCAATATATAAATTTAATGCAATTCCCATCAAAATTCCTATGACATTTTTTAAAGAAATGGAACAAAAAATCATCAGATTTATATGGAACTATAAAAAACCCCGAATAGCCAAAGCAATCCTAAGGAAAAAGAATGAAGCTGGGGGCATTACAATACCTGACTTTAAACTATATTATAGAGCCACGATAATCAAAACAGCATGGTATTGGCAGAAAAATAGACACTCAGACCAATGGAACAGAATAGAAAGCCCAGAAATAAAACCACATATATATGGTCAAGTAATCTTTGACAAAGGGGCCAACAACACACAATGGAGAAAAGAAAGCCTCTTCAACAAATGGTGTTGGGAAAACTGGAAAGCCACATGCAAAAGAATGAAACTCGACTACAGCCTGTCCCCGTGTACTAAAATTAATTCAAAATGGATCAAAGACCTAAATATAAGACCTGAAACAATAAAGTACATAGAAGAAGACATAAGTACTAAACTCATGGACCTGGGTTTTAAAGAACATTTTATGAACTTGACTCCAATGGCAAGAGAAGTGAAGGCAAAGATAAATGAATGGGACTACATCAGACTAAAAAGTTTTTGCTCAGCAAGAGAAACTGATATCAAAATAAACAGACAGCCAACTAAATGGGAAATGATATTTTCAAACAACAGCTCAGATAAGGGCCTAATATCCAAAATTTACAAAGAACTCATAAAACTCAACAACAAACAAACAAACAATCCAATAAAAAAATGGGAAGAGGACATGAACAGACACTTCTCCCAGGAAGAAATACAAATGGCCAACAGATATATGAAAAGATGCTCAGCTTCATTAGTTATTAGAGAAATGCAAATCAAAACTACAATGAGATACCACCTCACCCCTGTTAGATTAGCTATTATCAACAAGACGGGTAATAGCAAATGTTGGAGAGGCTGCGTACAAAAGGGAACTCTCATCCACTGTTGGTGGGATTGTAAAGTAGTACAACCATTATGGAGGAAAGTATGGTGGTTCCACAAAAAACTGCAAATAGAACTACCTTATGACCCAGCAATCCCTCTACTGGGTATATACCCCCAAAACTCAGAAACATTGATACGTAAAGACACATGTAGCCCCATGTTCATTGCAGCACTGTTCACAGTGGCCAAGACATGGAAACAACCAAAAAGCCCTTCAATAGAAGACTGGATAAAGAAGATGTGGCACATATACACTATGGAATACTACTCAGCCATAAGAAATGATGACATCAGATCATTTACAGCAAAATAGTGGGATCTTGATAACATTATACGGAGTGAAATAAGTAAATCAGAAAAAAAACAAGAACTACATGATTCCATACATTGGTGGAACACAAAAACGAGACTAAGAGACATGGACAAGAGTGTGATGGTTACCCGGGGGGGGGGGGGAGGGAGGACATAGGAGGGAGGGAGGGAGAGAGTTAGGGGGAGGGGGAGGGGCACAGAGAACTAGATAGAGGGTGACGGAGGACAATCTGACTATGGGCGAGGGGTATGCAACATAATTTAATGACAAGATAACCTAGACATGTTCTCTTTGAATATATGTACCCTGATTTATTGATGTCATCCCATTAACATTAATAAAAATTTATTTAAAAAAAAAAAAAGATGGAGCCTGGGTCTGGGAGTTCTGTCTCTCTCTAGCAAACAGTAACCTGGCTCTTCTTTCAGCTAAATATTATCCATACACCTTCTCTAGTCTCTGGGGCTCCAGGTTGGATCTCTGGTCCTTGGGATGTGGACCCACAACTTTCCGAGAAAACCCACTCCACCATGAGAGACCCTCTGGGCTGCCACTCGCTCCTGCATCTCTGACCTTCCTACCAGTCTGTGTGGTTTCTTCGGTGATGCTTGGTTATAGATTGCTCTTAGTTTAGTCCAAGGTTGGTTTTTCAAGAAGATGATTGTTCCCAAGTTAAGTTGTAATCCACTTTGTTTCTGGGAGGTGGGAGTTGTAACGTTCACTTATTCCATTGCCATTTTCTCTTCCATAACTGTATGATTAAGCTTGTGAAACATCTGCCCAGGGTCACCCAATTTTGCCCCATGCCTGGATGACATTGACCCACAAGAGAGCATGTCCTGGAGCCTGTCTATGGAAGTTGGCTTAATTATTCTTGTACTACATTATATTTTCAAAATGTCAAGAATCTTCTATTGACATCAGAGAAATGGCACTGTGAGGAGGGCTTGTGATACCTCTCCCTGAAATTTCAACAAGTTCGACAACTAGAGACAGAAAAATGATCCCAGAAGCATCTGAAATATACATACACTGAACAAAGGTACAATTGGGTGAAACGGTAGCTAAATATATAATCTACCCTGAAAGAAATAAAATGGAGAACGGAGCACTCTGCCTTTCTCACTGACTTGAGCAAGGACTGCTTTCACTTGGAACTGAGAAAAAGTGAGGGCTGGGGGCATGGAAAGAGCTGGGCTGGGGTAGAGATGTTTAAGCTGAGGAGAGAGGGTGCCCATGGTGGCTCAGCCCACACAATGCCGGCAGCGGACCCTGGCAGAGGTGAGCAAGCAGTTGCCTTGTTTACATCCAATATCCTGCCTGGCAAGCATGAACAGTGTGCGAGTAATTCCTCCTAGCACTCTGGGCAGAGGGGCAGGGTCGGAGACTGTCAGCAGTAGCCTTCTGCATGGGCTGTGACCAAAGTCTCAGTGTAATCCCTGCTCCCCGAACAACAGCACATGGGGAGTGCACGAAAGCCAATTTCCCTACGCCCGGACCTCTCCGGGTGGGGCACCTCCACCAGCCATACAAGTTAACAAACTGTAGGTAGAGCGCAGAGCATTTACTTAGCAGCTGTTGCTGACACAATGCTGTGAGAATACTCCAGCTCCCGGAACCCTTCTAGGCACACCCAGGAAGGGAGCTTGCCTGCTATATGGAAATGGCTCAGCACCAACCAGGTAGCTTCCTGACTTTTTTTGGCCATTTGTCTTACTATAACATTTTATTGGCTAAACCCATGTATATAAGCTAGTTTACTTCCTGAATAAAGTGGATTTGCTCACTGAACCTGGTCTCCGCAGTGGGGTCTTTGCGTTTCATCATCCTCACCACCGGCAGGCTTTGTCCACAACTGGCGCCTCGAATAGGGACCCAGATGGCACTCAAAGGACGGGTGAGAGACCCTCTGCAATGAGAAACCTTCTCCCTTACTCTTGAGCCCTGCAAGCTCAAGCCCTCTATGCCCTATTGCAGAGTAGGCAAGTTAAAGTTAGTGAAAAGGATCTTTGTACCTACTGGGAAATTCTCTCAGGTTTCAACACTTGGCTCCAGGACACGCCTCTTTGGGACCCTGATACTTGGGCCTGAGCTTTCCAGTGCATCTGTTCGGCTGAAGTACATGAAGGACAAACCTTCCCTCTCAGCCTTATTTCTGTCCTGTTAGTGATACATGCCTGCCTAACCAGTGCTCCTGCTGGGGACCCTCCGCTGGTGCCAAAAATATTACAGGCTACCCCTCTCTCTCTGAGGAGCCCTTACCTTCCTATTCTCCCCCCTCCACTGAGGAGGAAAGTAGTTTAGCCTCCGAGTTTGACAAAATCGCAGCTGAGTATGCAGAAATGAAATGAGATATATTAGAAACCGTGCCATTAGCTCTGCCACCTGAAGAAGCAGAAGTCATTATTTCCACATTTCCTGCTGGGCCTCAATGCCCCACCCCAGCCTCTCAGATGCCATTTTCTACCCCAGCTTTAACTTCAACACCTGTTCCTGCTGTAGACCCATAGGCTAGCCTACATGCCCCCATGTGTCTTTTTTCTCCCCCCCCCATTTGTCTGTCTGTCTTGTCTATTTTTTCTGTATCTTTTGCTCTCTTTCTCCTCTTCCCCTCTCTCTGAAATGACACTTGAAGGACCCAGCCATGGCACAGTGGCGGGGATCACACCCTCTTCTAACACAAGGGAGAGGTTTATGCTTGTGTTTTTCAGCCAATTTGGATCCCAGGAACCCCCGCCCAACCTGCTTGACAGGGTTTCTTGGGCACCCACTAAGTGGTTCAGTCTTCACCCATCCAAAGCCACAGCCCTGGCCTCCTCCACACCGACTACACCTGAGGGGAGGAGGTCCTCAGCACTCCAGAAGAAGACCTCACAGCCAAAGTGCATGCCCCATCACATGGGGGGATGTGGAGACTTTGGTGAGGCAGGCCCAGAGAATGGCTCCTGATGGGCCCCCAGGCCCTGGTGCTCTGTTCTTGATTGTGTGTGCTATAATGACCACTGACTACCAGACTCAGGTGGACCCCCACATTTGGGCTGCTTTTCCCCACCTTAGCATAGTTATGCCTGTTGAAGTTAATAGCCCACAGTTTCCAGCAGTATTTTTCAGTAACTGCTCCCTTAGTCTCCCTTGTGACAATAGTGGCTGGGAATCCCAATAGTGGAACGGCACTATACGAGGCAACCTCAGTGACCCAATGCTACTTAAGTTTACTCTGAATAATAACACCGTCCCATCCCCTCGGAGGGGTGGGTCCTCCTTCAAAATCATACTATGGGGAACTTTGCTGAAAATGGTACTACCAACCAAGGCTCAGTACTTGGTTTACAAGCCCTCCTCCCCCTAGCTATCAAAAGCTGGGCCTGCCCCACTAACCTTGCCTTCCCAGGGTCACCTCTTTGCCCGTTCCTGTATGACGAACATCTAAGAACACTCCCAAGAGAAAGAATTCCCTAGAGAGACTGCCACATTGCCTCTGGCCTGGATGCACAGACCATCAACCTTGGAGTATGGCACAGGAAGGTGAGAGATGGAATGCAACCATATGCAGTACACAGCCCGTGGCAAGCCATCCATTCTGTATTTGGACGCTGGGACCTTTGTGGGAAGGGAGCGTGTATGGACCTACGTCCATTTTTTATAATCAAAGTGGAACGATGTTTAACGGCACCTGGAAGGTCTCTGTAACACAATGGGAGGGAAATAAAATTCTGACCCCTAGGAGGAATCCCCTGTTTAAGACCCCCATTCTATTTCCTAACTTAGTCAAACATTACAGAAGTTTGCCTCATTGTTTAATCCAGCTAATCTATTAGCATATAGTGTAATAGGTATTATAGTTGTTTTAGTTCTACTAGGGTTCTGTTGCATAATGCATAGCATTCAGAAGCTACAACAGCAACAAGCAGTCATCAAGCAAGTTCAACTGGCCTTAATTAAAAGAGAAGGAGGAGATGTTGGTAGAGCACAGAGCCTGGGGTACAGTGCTACCAACCAAAAAGAAAGAGAAGAAGGAAAAAGGAAGAAGATAACCTCTCAAAATCAAGAATAACCCAGTCTTTATCACTTTTTTCCACTTTTGTTTTCTTTTATTATTTTATCTTTATTTTTTTTCTTCCATCTTTGTCCTTTTACCCTCTTTTCATCCTATTCTTTTCTCTTCATCTTGAACTATATTAAGGTGTTGCATTTCCCATTCTTTTTTTTTCTTTTTTTTTTCTCCCTCTCTCTTGGGTTCTTCTTTTCCCTTTCACTTTTCCACTTATTCAATCCTCACTCACAAATTATGTTATTTTGGATTCAAATTTTTTCTTTGTGGCATTTTGTGTGCTTTTTACATTGCTTTTCAACTCATTAGCATTCTCCCCAACCCGAGCACACCATTCTATGTAGTTTTTGTTCCACTTAATACAATAGTATTTTTTTGTTTTCTTCTTGTCTCTTTCACTATATCTCTCATTTGACCATCATTTACAAGCAAATTATTTTATTCTTGATCCAAAATTTTTCCTTGTAGCCTTTGGTGGGTCCTTATCTCATCTTATGGCCCTTTGTCACTTCTCCCCAACTCAGGCCCTCCATTTTAGATATTTTTTTTCCATTTAGCACAATATAATTCTCAGTTTTTCACGGTATTTTCTAAATAATAATAATAACATTTTTAAAATATTTATTATTTTTTATTCTTTATCAATTCTTATTAGTGTTATTAACAAAACCACCCTCAGATGCCATTAAGGAAAGGGAAATCGAATATCATGGATACAAAAGACAGAGATGTAGCTCAGACACATGAGGAAAAATTTATAGAAAAAATTTTAATAGATTGGAAACCATAGAGTTAAATGACAGAGAATTTAAATTAGAAATCTTAAAAATACTCAGATATACAAGAAAGCACAGAAAGGCAATTTAGGGAGCTCAAAAAACAACTCAATGAACAGAAAGAATATATTACTAAGAAAATTGAAACTATGAAAATGAATCAAACAGACATGAAAAACTCAATTCATGAACTGGAAAACAAGGTAACAAGCTTACCTAATATAACAGGCCAGATAGAAGAGAGAATTAATGACATAGAGGACAGGCAGCTAGAGGCACAACAGGGAGAAGAGGAGAGAGACTCACAAATAAAAAAAAATGAGAAAACCCTACAGGAATTGTCTGAATCCATCAGAAAGAGCAACATAAAAATAATAGGTATATCAGAAGGAGAAGAGAGAGAAAATTGAATGGAGAACATATTCAAACAAATAATAGATGGGAACTTCCCAAGCCAATGGAAAGAACTAAAGCCTCGAATTCAAGAAGCAAACAGAACACTGAGTTATCTTAACCCCAACAAACCTACTCCAAAGCACATCATAATGAAGTTGGCACAAACCAATGACAAAGAAAAAATTCTCAAGGCAGCCAGGGAAAAGAATACAACATATAAAGGAAGGCCTATTAGATTATCATCATATTTCTCAGCAGAAATTCTACAAGCTAGAAGACATGAACCCCAATATTTAAAGCTCTGAAGGAGAGGAACTTCCAGCCAAGAATACTATACCCATCAAAGCTATCCTTCAAATATGAAGAGGAAATAAAAACATTGACAGATACAGAAAAGATGAGAGAATTTATCACCAGAAAACCCCCAATACTAAAGGAGGTTTTCTGACCAGATACAAAGAATGAAACAAAACAAAACCACAAGTAAAAGCTCCACCAAGAACACCTTAAAATCAAATTTAAACTGTGACAACAAAAAAGGGGAGAGGACAAAGATTAACAGTAGCAAAGGAGGATGAAGTGAAGAAGCACTTATGAGATAGTGTACTACAATGAATATGTTAAGTACCCTTTCAATTACTTAATGGTAACCACCACTAATAAAACCACCACAGAAGCACATGACTTAAAAAAAAAGTAACAGAGGAAAGAAGTATAGATTACAACCAAACAAAAATAAATGATAGAAAAACAAAAGAGAAGAATCAAACAAGATATAAAACTAACAGAAAGCAATATATAAAATGGCAATAGGAAACCCTCAAGTGTCAATAATTACACTAAATGTAAATGGAATGAACTCATCAATAAAAAGACACAGAGTAGCAGAATCAATTAAAAAAGAAAATCCAAATGTATGCTACCTACAAGAAACACATCTAAGCAACAAGAATAAAAACAAATTCAAAGTGAAAGGCTAAAGCACAATACTCCAAGCCATAACATTTTAAAAAAAGCAGGTGTAGCAATACTCATATCTAACAATGCTGACTACAAGACAGCAAAGATAATCAGAGACAAAAATGGTCATTTCATAATGATTAAAGGGACACTGAATCAAGAAGACATAACACTTTTTTATATATATGCACCAAACCAAGGAGCACCAAAACATATATGACAGCTACTGACTGACCTAAAAAAAAAACTGACAAAAATACAATCATACTTGGAGACCTCAATACACTGCTGATGGCTCTAGATTGTTCATCCAAACAGAAAATCAATAAAGAAATATTGGCCTTAAATGAAACACTAGAACAATTGGATATGATAGACATCTACAGGACATTTCATCCCAAAGTGCCAGAGTACACATTTTTCTCTAATGTACATGGTACATTCTCAAGAGTTGACCATATCTTGGGCCACAAAAATAACATTAGCAAATTCAGAAAAATTGAAATAACAAGCATATTTTCAAATCATAAAGCCTTGAAACTAGAATTCAACTACAAAAAAGAGGTAAAAAAAAAACTCCACAAAAATGTGGAAACTAAACAACATACTTTTAAAAAATGAGTAGGTAAAAAAATAAATAAGTGCAGAGATCAAAAGATACATACAGACAAATGAAAATAACAATACGACATATCAGAATCTCTGGGATGCAGCAAAAGCAGTAATAAGAGGGAAGTACATATCACTATAGGCCTACATGAACAAACAAGAGAGAGCCCAAGTAAACCACTTAACTTCACATCGTAAGGAACTAGAAAAAGAAGAACAAAGACAATCCAAAACCAGCAGAAGAAAGGAAATAATAAAAATCAGAGCAGAAATAAACATATAGAGAACAGAAAAACTATAGAAAAAATTAATAAAACAAGGAGCTGGTTCTTTGAAAAGATCAACAATATTGACAAACCCTTGGCTAGATTCACCAAGGAAAAAAGGGAAAGGACTCATATAAACAAAATTCTAAATGAAAGAGGAGAAATCACCACAGATATCATGGATATACAAAGAATTATTATAGAATACTCTGAAAAACTATATGCCACCAAATTAAATAATCTAGAAGAAATGGATAAATTCCTAGAACAATATATTCTTCCAAGACTGAATCATGAAGAAGCAGAAAGCCTAAACAGACCCATAAGCATGGAGGAAATAGAAAAAACTATTAAAAACCTCCCCAAAAATAAAAGTCCAGGGCCAGACAGCTATACTAATGAATTCTATCAAACATTCAAAGAAGACTTGGTTCCTCTTCTACTCAAAGTCTTCCAAAAAACTGAAGAAGAAGCAATATTTCCAAACACATTTTATGAGGCCAACATAACCTTCCTACTAAAACCTGGCAAGAAGGGCACAAAAAAAGAAAACTACAGACCAATATCTCTAATGAATACAGATGCTGAAATACTAAACTAAATACTAGCAAATCGAATACAACACATTAAAAAAATAATCCATCATAATCAAGTGGGATTTATCCCAGAATCAGAAGGATGGTTCAATATATGCAAAACGGTTAATGTAATACACCATATCAACAAAACAAAGAATAAAAACCACATGATCTTATCAATAGATGCAAAAAAGACATTCGATAAAAAACAACACAATTTTGTTTAAAACACTCAACAAAATGGGTATAGAAGGGAAATATCTCAACATAATAAAGGCCATTTATGATAAACCATCAGCTAATATCATATTAAGTGACATAAAACTGAGGACTTTTCCCCTTAAATCAGGAACAAGACACAGTTGTCCACTCTGTCCACTCTTATTTAACGTGGTGCTGGAAGTTCTAGCCATAGCAATCAGACAAGAAAAAGAAATAAAAGGCATTCATATTGGGAAAAAAGAAGTAAAGGTTTCACTTTATGCAGATGATATGAGATTATATAATCCTATACATTGAAAACTCCAAAAACTCCATAAAAAGTTTATTAGAAACAATAAATCAATACAGTAAGGTCACAGGGTACAAAATTAATATACAAAAGTTCATTGCCTTCCTATATGCCAACAATGAAACATCAGAAAACAAACTCAAAAAAATAATTCCCTTCATGGTTGCAACAAAAAAGTATAAAATGCCTAGGAATAAACATAGAAAAGAATGTAAAGAACCTATATAATAAAAACTACAAAGCATTGTGAAAGGAAATCAAAAAAGTTACAATAAAATGGAAAAATATTCCTTTTTCTTGGATAGGAAGAATAAATATAATCAAAATGACCATATTACCCAAAGCAATATACAAATTCAATGCAATTCCCATCAAAATTCCAATGTCATTTTTTAAAGAAATAGAACAAAAAATCAGGTTTATATAAAAGTATAAAAAAAACCCTAATAGAGCAATCCTAAGGAAAAAGAAAGAAGCCGGGGTATTACAATACCTGACTTCAAATTATATTATAGGGCCATGACAATCAAAACAGCATAGTATTGGCAGAAAAATAGACACTCAGACCAATGGAACAGAATAGAAAGCCCAGAAATAAAACCACATATATATGGTCAAATAATTTTTGATAAAGGGGCCAACAACAGACAATGGAGAAGAGAAAGCCTCTTGGTGCTGGGAAAACTGGAAAGCCACATGCAAAAGAATGAAACTTGACTACAGTTTGTCCCTTTGTACTAAAATTAATTCAAAATGCATTAAACCTAAATATAAGACCTGAAACAATAAAGTACATAGAGGAAAACATAGGTACTAAACTTATGGACCTTGGCCATAAAGAGCATTTTATGAATTTGACTCCAAAGGCAAGGGAAGTGAAGGCAAAAATAAATGAATGGGACTACATCAGATTAAGAAGTGTTTGCTCAGCAAGAGAAACCAACAACAATGGCCCTGGCCGGTTGGCTCAGCGGTAGAGCGTCAGCCTGGCGTGCGGGGGACCCGGGTTCGATTCCTGGCCAGGGCACATAGGAGAAGCGCCCATTTGCTTCTCCACCCCCTCCCTCCTTCCTCTCTGTCTCTCTCTTCCCCTCCCGCAGCCGGGGTTCCATTGGAGCAGGGATGGCCCGGGCGCTGGGGATGGCTCCTTGGCCTCTGCCCCAGGCGCTGGAGTGGCTCTGGTCGGGCAGAGCGACACCCCAGAGGGGCAGAGCATCACCCCCTAGTGGGCAGAGCGTCGCCCCTGGTGGGCATGCCGGGTGGATCCTGGTCGGGCGCATGCGGGAGTCTGTCTGACTGTCTCTCCCCGTTTCCAGCTTCAGGAAAAAAAAAAAAAAGAGAAACCAACAACAAAACAGACAACCAACTAAATGGGAGATGATATTTTCAAACAACAGCACAGATAAGAGCCTAATAACCAAAATATATGAAGAACTTATAAAACTCAACAACAAACAAACAAACAATCCAATAAAAAAGTGGGAAGAGAACATGAACAGACACTTCTCCCAGGAAGAAATACAAATGGCCAACAGATATATGAAAAGATGCTCATCTTCATTAGTTATTAGATAAATGTAAATCAAAATTACTATGAGATACCACCTCACACCTGTTAGATTAGCTATTATCAACAAGACAGGTAATAACAAGTGTTGGAGAGGCTGTGGAGAAAAAGCAACCCTCATCCACTGTTGGTGGGAATGTAAAGTAGTACAACCATTATGGAAGAAAGTATGGTGGTACCTCAAAACACTAAAAATAGAACTACCATATTATCCAGCAATCCCTCTACTGAATATATACTCCCGAAACTCAAAAACATTGATATGTAAAGACACATGCAGCCCCATGTTCATTGCAGCATTGTTCACAGTGGCCAAGACATGGAAACAACCAAAAAGTCCTTCAATAGAAGAATGGATAAAGAAGATGTGGTACATATATACTATGGAATACTACTCAGCCATAAGAAGTGATGACATCGGATCATTTGCAGCAACATGGATGGACCTTGATAACATTATACTGAGTGAAATAAGCAAATCAGAAAAACTAAGAACTGTATTATTCCATACATAGTTGGGACATAAAAATGAGACTAAGAGACATGGACAAGAGTGTGTTGGTTGGGGGGGGGGGGAGGACAGAAGTGGGGGGAGGAGAGGCACAAAGAAAACCAGATAGAAGGTGACAGAAGACAATTTTACTTTGGGTGATGGGTATGCAACATAATTAAATGTCAAAATAACCTGGAGATGTTTTCTCTGAATATATGTACCTTGATTTATTAATGTCACCACATTAAAATTAATAATAAATAAAAGAAAAAAAGAAAGAAAAGGAATTTTCTTCTGGAAAAGCAATAAATCATCCCTACATGGTATTAGAGAACCTGTTACTCCCTCACAGCTGACTTGGCTGCATTGAGTGGAAATTAATCATTTACTGCATTGGTACAGCATTATAAAAAAAGGAGATTCATTTAGATGTTCCATTTAGTTGTGTACTCATTGATGGCTTTTCATATATGCCCTGACCAGGCTTGAATCCATGACCTCCGGTGTGCCGCATTGATGCTTATCCACTGGAAGGGAGAGGGGGAGGGGCACAAGGAAAATCAGATAGAAGGCGTTGGAGGACAATCTGACTTTGGGTGATGGGGTGATGGGTATTCAACATAATTGAATGACAAGATAACCTGGAGATGTTTTCTTTGAACATATGTACCCTAATTTATTGATGTCACCCCATTAAAATTAATAAAAATTTATTAAAAAAATTTAAAAAAGAAAGGAGATTCAATGAGAATCATAGCTTACAAAAAATAGTGAGGCTTTTCAACACATTCTTTCTTCACCTGAAATGAACCAGGTGCTGTCAGAAATGTTTTTAAGGGCTTGCTTCTCTATAATAGCTTTTTCTGAAACAGATGAGCTCAGAGGCTTTTTACACTTCTGGATTTGTTATATAAGTAGCTTAAAACCACCATCTCATCAGAAATCCAATTAATCATGTGTTCTAGATTCAAATCTCAAAAGTGACTGCTTTTTTTCTGATACTTTTCTCTCCAAATCAAACAAAAAATTCATCCACAAACACTTCTCAGAAAATCAGAAGCAAAACAAGAGGAAAGTGCAATGCTAAGACCTAATAGCAGGTTTAGAGCTGGACCTGAGTTCAAAAGCTGACTGTACCACTCACAACCTACATGAGGCTGGGTGACAAATTTAACCTCTGTAAGCCTCATTGTCCTTATTTGTGCTCTGCAAAGAATAATAAATTAATGCCAATATAGCTGTGGCTCTCAACCAGGGGCAGTTTTGCTCCCAAAGGGACACTTTACAATCTCTACAGACATTTCTGATCATCGCAACTGGGGGTGAGTAAACCAAATGGCTAGAGGACAGGGACGACGCTAAACATTTTCTACTGTACAGGACAGCCTGAATTACTAGGAATTCTCCAACCCAAAAATGTCAACTTTGGGAGTTGAAACACTGTGCTCTAGAGCAGGAGTCCCCAAACTTTTTACATAGGGGGCCAGTTCATTGTCCCTCAGACCATTGAAGGGCTAGACTATAAAAAAAAACCTATAAACAAATCCCTATGCACACTGCACATATCTTATTTTAAAGTAAAAAAACAAAACGGGAACAAATACAATATTTAAAATAAAGAACAAGTAAATTTAAATCAACAAACTGACCAGTATTTCAATGGGAACTATGCTCCTCTCACTGACCACCAATGAAAGAGGTACCCCTTCCGGAAGTGCGGCGGAGGCGGATAAATGGCCTCAGGGGGCCGCATGCAGCCCGTGAGCTGTAGTTTGGGGACCCCTGCTCTAGAGCATTAGCACAGCTCTTAGACGTGGGAAATACTCACTAAATCATTACTACTATCATTTTGGTTTGTTTAAGTAAAGCTGCTCTCATTACAAACATAAATTTCCTCTTCTCACTCCTTAGTGAATTGCTACATAACCATTAAATGCAATAAATATTCTAGCTGTAGCTAATATTGGAATTATTCCCTTAATAAATATAATAGGTCTTTTTCTTTCAATTACTATTTAGTTTCTTTGAATAGTCTCCCTTCACAATAGTGATTGCTTCTCAGTTTAAAATTTTTGTCCACCATGGATAAACATGATTTGGCTTTTAAAAGATTAAATGAGATTTTAAGGGTAAATTTTTCTTCAATTCATAGAAACTTACAGGTAAATCAAAGGGTGATAAAAAATTTTCATGTCATTGGATCTAATTCCACAAATGAAAGAGAACTTGGCTGGTGTTGGTCAAATAAGTTTGTAAATATGATATATATGTTTGCTCACTTATAGTTTGCATTGTGTGTGGGGGACAGGCTGTAAGCAGGCTGGGTTGTTATAGCCTAAGGCTTAGTTTTAAGACTAAGCTTTTCCCCACACCTTTCACTGTTGCATGATGTGGGGTGGTGCACTCTCATGAGGAATCCCATTATGCCTCAGATGACTTTGTATCAGAGACTTCCTTATTTGTATATTAGATTAAAGGTTTTGATTTTTACACTATAAAATGGGGGCAGACAGGGAGCTTACTCTCTCTTGGTTCCTGAGATTGGCAAAAGAAGAGTGATTATGTTAGATTCAGGAAGGGGTGCTGAGACTGCCAGAGTGTAATTATTGAAGGAGCCAGAACAGGGAGGTGCTGATAGAGCCCCTCTGAGGCTGAGAACAAAGAAGATCAGCACAAAGGAGGAAAAACGTTTGCATTCCATTGGTCAGAGACCCTTATCAGAAGTTTATGTTTGAAATTCACCACTAGGCTAAACCCAGCCCCTGTTGCTATGCTGCGTGCAGACCCCTTAGCAAATAGGTAACTGCCACATCTGCTTCTGTATAATGCTTGCTTACTTAGGATATATAAGGACCTGGCTGTAAGCGCCAGGGGTGACTCCCATTTGCATCTCCCTGTGAGTATGGTGTCTCAGGACATCTGGGGAGTTCACCCCTGCGCAGGTTAAACTTGGCCAATAAAGTACGATCTAAGCTCCTGAAAGTCTCCGACGTTTGTTCTCGTACCCGGTGGATCCAATAATTACATTCTAGGAAAAGCCCATGCTGTAGGAGAGCAGAAAAAGGCCACATGGAGAAGAGGAGAAGCAGCCAAGATGGTGGAGTGCTGAGAGAGAAGCCAGTTTGTGCAGAGAGAAGGAGATGGGGAAGAGAGGTGAATAAGGCTGGTGAGCTAGAAACCTTTGATTCTAGGAAACTCGGATAAGTCAGTGGCTTTGGGAGACCTGAATGGAACGGAAGTCTTTTCCCACTGTGTGTATTTTTTGCCCGCTGGGTGCAAGCTAACATTAAAACTAATGGCCAACCAGTTCTTGGCTCCACTGTTTCATTACCGTCTGTCCGAATCCAATGCGAACCTGCATGGGCCAGGCAGCTGTGATGGTGGCCGTGGCTACTGGCTTTACAGATGGCTTTAAAAGAATTCCTCTATGATAACAAAACACTAACTCTATTTTTTGACTCTTTAGCTTAGAAGGTCTCACACTTAGGCAGTAGGTTAGAGAAGCCAGAGTGTCCCTGGGTTCCCCTGTCCAGTGGGCTTTTCCTTGTCAGGAGATTCAGTGGGGGTGCTGTGCCGGTTTGCTTTCACCACGCCTTCTCGGCTCTGCTCCGCATTGCAGGGCTGCTTCTGCACACTGCATTCTCAGGGTTCCCTTCCAACTGGCCCCTGGCTGTACTCATCCATGACAGGAAATGACAGGAGAGAAAACAAGAGAGAGGGAGACACCAAGGTGTGTCTCTCTCTGGCTCTTTCTCTTTTTCTCTTCAGAAATCATCTACTCTTCTCCATGGTCCCAGCTCCAATTAGGTTGGCTCCTGGATCTGGTAACAGTCCCCTCCTTCCCCTCCTCACCTCATCTCATCTCTCAGCCCTAGGGTTGGTAGATTGTTGGGCAGATAAAATATATTATGCTCACTTTGTTAAAGATGGAGCTGCCCACGTGGAGGCCTGTTGCCCAGGTGATATTAATGTGTGTTGGAGGCGGGCTGTGGGCAGGCAGGATCCTTGTAGCCTGGGGCTTGGTTTTGGGATTAAGCCTTTCCCACCCCTTTTTGATTTGGGGTGGTACAATCCCATCATGCCTCAGATAAGTGACTTTGTATTAGAGACTTTCCTATTTTGTATATTGGATTAAAGGTTTTGATTTCTACACTTTAAAATGGGGGCAGAACGGGAGCTTGCTCTCTGGGTTCCTGAGATTAGCATTAGAGTGGAGAGCAGAGAAAGGCCACGTGGAGGAGGCCAGGAGAAGCAGCCAAAATGGTGGAGTGCTGAGTGAGAAGCCAGTTTGTGCAGAGTTTGTGCAGGGAGAAGGAAGGAGATGGGGAACAGAGGTGAATAAGTCTGGTGAGCTAGAAACCTTTGATTCTAGGAAACTTGGATAAGTCAGTAGCTTTGTGAGCACTGAATGTGAGTGGGTTTTGGAGCCCAGTGTGTGTTTTTACTTGCCTGCTGGTTGCAAGCTAGGATTAAAGATGATGGCCCACCAGTTTTTGGCTCCATTGTTTCTTTACCGGCTGTCCGAATCCAATGCGAACCTGCATGTGAATGGCCATGATGGCAGATACTGGCTTTACATAGATGCTTTCACTTTTACTAATTCCGATTGTTTTTGCATCCTCTTTTCAGGATTTTCAACATCTTATTTTCCCCTCACATCTTTTTTATAAAGTAATTCTTTCCATGTTTGATGTCCTTCACTGTGCTTGTATTATTCCAGCCTAGTACAAAAATTTTAGTTTAATGAGGCCAAGAACACACCTGAGCTGTGCCCAGCTCTGTACTGGGCACTTGGAATAATTATCTCCTTCAATCCTTAAATAATTCCACAGGTAGCAAATTACAGTTTCTGTTTTAAAGACAAGGCATGGGAGGGCCAGAAAAGTACAGATCACAGTCACAGAAGAGGAAGTGGGCATTTAACAGTTGGCCACAAAAACTGTGATACTATGTGTCTGCGTTCAAGTCCCTGTTCTGTCACTTTCCAGATGGATGACTGTGGACACTTTATGTGATAATTTTGTTTCTTTATTTGCAAAATAGAGCTAATTACAGTTTCTACTTCAGAGAGTTGTCATGGAGAGTCAGTGTGTTAATCTTACTAAAGAAGGCGTAACAGTTCCTAGCCTAGAATGTTACAACAATAGAGTGCTAAAAAAGTGCTACATTTAAAAAAAACTATTTTATTGATTGATTTTAGCAAGAGAGGAAGAGAGAGAGAGGGAGGAACATCAAACTGTTCCTGTATGTAAAACTCAATCTTCTTGATCACAAGTCTGCTGCACCTGCTTCAGCTATTCTAAAGCTCTAGATTCGCTTCTCACTTCTCAGAGTGTGGCCTGAAGGTGTCCTAGGTAGGTTTGCTGGAAGCAGAGCTGAAGGTGGGTTTATATGAACATGCAGGGCAGGCTCTCCGAAAAAACGCCTAGGGAAGAGAGAGAAGCAGACATGGGTGAGAAAGGGCTACATCCTAAACCCAACACACTCAGGGGAGGCCAGCGGGATGGGCCCTACAAAGGGAAAGTAGGCACATAGGATGCTCTGAACATAAAAATTCCTCCCTAAAATACGGTCATGAGGGTAGTCACGTCCTGGGCCTGCAGGTTCCTTGACAAAGGTCAGTGTTTACCCTGAGTCAGCCTGTCTATTTTCCTTTTGCATCTAAGATAACATAGCTTTGAAATGTCAGTGTAATCTCCCATTTCAGAGCCCTTAGAATACACCACGCACCAGAGCAGACACCACAGAATTCCTCATTGTCACCTTGTTCCCGGAATTCTCTGTGCTGGAAATGTTAGCGGTTAGCCATCCTGTACCCGCCAGTGTTAGAGATGTGTCTCTCCATTTTACTTTGTATCCAATCCCAGAGACTTCCCAGCTTTGCTCTCTCTCACCCCTTAATCAACCACCCTTAGATTTCACGCAGCCCTCTGTACGTCTTTCCCTTTGATCCTGATGTACAAAATAAGATGCCAAACTGCCATTCTCTGGAGCCTTTTCTCAATCTGATGAGATTTTGCTTCCCGGCAAAGTTGTTGTCAGTTTGGCTCAAATAAACTCATGAAAATTCTCTACAGGTTTGGACATTTCTTACACCGGCACAGGATAGATAAGGATGTGGTTTCAGGTAAAGTCTAGCTTTGGCTTGATCCCATTCTGCTGAGAGCTCTGAGCAGAAATTGCACCTGGAGTTTGTCCTGCTTTTCAGCCTACAAACTAGGCTTTTGCTCCTCCATATCTGCGAGTCACTGGATCCCATTGCAGACAATGGGGGGTAGGCAGACATAAACAACAGCACAGAGAGATTATAGGACTAGGACCTGCCTTGGATCATAGTCTGCAATTAAGCAAGACCCTAGGTCAGGCATGGCCAACATACGGCCTGCGGGCCGGATCCAACCCACGTAATGAGTTTATGCAGCCCACGATTAAATTTTTAATATTCCTCGCTACTTTAAAATCTCAGCTGCTCAGAAGCGGAAGCATCTATGATTATTGGAAATCAAGATATTTAAGAAGATAGTGATACGCGGAAAAGAATTCCCCGTGTGACTAATCTAGGGTTAACTTCCAATAATTGGTCGAATGGATTCACAATACTTCTTTATTTTTTAAAAAAAATCCATTATAAATATTTACAACTTTTGTACTCATTTGTACTCGATATGAACTGTTTGACGTTGAGCGGCTATGTGAAACCCACGTTCTTTTAGGCGAAGTTTGCCAGTGCGCATTCAACATCAAACAATCCGTTATTTTTGTGGTCAAGTGTGCTGAATCAAGTGGCACTGTAGCACAGACAATAGCTGCAGTTGATAACTGAAAACATGTCCAGGCTATTTATAAAACGAAATAATTGTTTTATTTGTGATATAACACCTTCAAGCTCATTCTATTAATTAAATATTGTTTCAATTGATTGCGATACAGTTTAGATATTTATACAGGATGTAATTATATTTTTATTAAAATAATATTGTATATTAAAATTTTTTTCACTCACATTTATTCATAAACAAATTACATAATAAAATTTTGTTTACTTAAATGAATTGGTTTTGTATTTAACATTTTTTAGTATTAATATTTCATCCGACCTGTGAAAAAAGTTTTCTTTCTAATCTGGCCCAGGGCAAAAAGGGTTGGCCACGCCTGCCCTAAGTGTTTACACGTTCAGGGCTGATAAACTCTATTTTAAAGAAATTGAGTGTGTTTATGCATGTGTGTATGTGTGTGTGTATATGAATGAGAGTCTTCAATATCACTATAAACTCAAAAGCATTTAAACTATAAGAAAGCTTAAATTCTTGTAATATTGTAGAACTTGGTAAACCACACAGCTGTTCTCCTTTTAACAAAATGGATGAGGAGGCAACAAATAGTGTGTCCTAAATTCTACAGATAAGAAAACAAGAAGTACATGACTAGCTGTAACAACTCATGGCTAACTATGCAGAATTTCTAGAAAGTCTCCAGGGGCTTAATAGATCATGTGAATAGAACATGCCATGTGTCAGCAAAACATGCTTTCCAAGGCCTGACTCTAGTCTAGCTTTGGAGCAACTGTCCATGAGCTTCACAGATACTTGTATCCATTTTATTGGAGACACAACTCCCCCTGACATGGGGCCAGCTACAAGCTATAAAATACCCTGAAAAGAAGAATCCAGTTTAGACTGGTGATCTGTAGAATTTTACGGATAAAACAAGTGGCCGATATTTTGGATCCATAATGTTTGTGAGGTCTGACTTGGGGATTTAGAATGACTGTAGTAAAACAGTAAATTCTTAAGTGATCAGTATCACTTACCTAGCCTTTATACTTCAATAAGAATTGAGTGGAAAGAGTGTTTATCTTAATCTTACCTTCTGATCACCCAGAACACCTCCCTACTTTCTATAGTATAATTTCTCTACTGTGGGCTGTTTGAAAACTGAGTCTGTGTGTGTGGAAGAGGTTATAAGTACTCATCCATGTCCATGTCTCATCCCCTTCCTGGGCACATGGTTTAGATGGGGCCATAGGACTAATTCTAGCCAATGATAAGTGAGTGGAAGTAACACATAAAACTTCCAGGGGGAAGTGTTTAAGAATTGGTATGATAATCCACATTCTCTTTTCACTGGTGTGATGACTTAAAGTCATCTGGTGCAATGGCACTTGTTCAAGTTGAACAGAGTCTGCTTCTCCAGCTCGCTGGACAGGTACCCACTTACCTGGACTTGACTTCACATGAATTTTGTTTGCTGAACCACTGAATTTATGGAGTTGGTCTTTCATAGAATCTTACAGTTACTTAACCTGATTAATACAACATAAGCAATCAACATTATGGAAGTTTGGGAGCTAAAGTATTAAGATAGGCTAAGATCAGTTAATTTGGAGTCAGAAAACCCAGATTCAAGTCTTGGCTCCAATACTTACTAGGTCTGTGACATTAGAAAAATCATTAATGATCTCTAGTCTTAAGTAAAATTAGATTGAGCTACATAATCTCTAAGATCCTTTCTTTCTACTCCAGCATTTTATAATTTTTTGAAGTCCATCATACACTTTCTCCTGTTAGTATAAAGCTCTTCCCCTCCCCATGTCTTGCTTAATTATTGTGAATGATAAACTCATTCGTTATACAGTCATAGAATCAGTTCATGACAACAAAAATACAGTATTTTGTATGAAGAAGAAGGTCCTGTCAATATGTAAGCTACATTCAGAGGGCCATGCCTGATTTAGTCATCTGCCTGATTCACAACTGAGTCTCTTAACCCTTTGAGTAGTGAGTTTTTTACATGCTCGCTGACGCCCAGGAGTGAGGTGTTTTTTTAAAAAAATAAAATAAAATTAGTTCCAGTTAGTTTTATTAACTTAAAATCATGTTTGTTTGATAACCAATTTATGTAAACAAAAAGAACATACATTTGCCCATTTTTAATGTTGCCTTACACATGTTTAAATAAATTGATAGGCCTGACCTTTGGTGGTGCAATGGGTAAAGCATCAACCTGTAATGCTGAGGTCCCCAGTTCAAAACCCTGGGCTTGCCTGGTCAAGGCACATACAGGAGTTGATGCTTCCTGCTCCTCCCCCCTTCTCTCTCTCTCTCTGTCTGTTTCTCTCTCTCTTCTCTAAAATGAATAAATAAATAAATAATAATTTAAAATAAATCGATTGTACTCTGGAGAGTCAGGAGGCATGAGGACGTACATGAACGTTCATACTACTCAAAGGGTTAAAGAAGTCATCATTGTCACATGGCAGGGTCTGCACAAAGAAAGCAGTCTTATGAAACTGAACTGTTTTGCTATCACTAAATAGATAAGTTTCCATCTGGGTTTAACCTCAGTCTAATATCCATCTAGAATACTAAAGACCAAAGTAGACTGCATCTGAGAAATCTATTTTCTTTGGAAATTCAGGAGTTATATTGACCCTTTTGGGCTGAAGGTCACCACTTAGTAAATTATATATGTGTAGATTTATTTTGGGGCCCAGAGTTCCTCAGATCCTCCTCTATCACATCACTGTGGCATCCAGACGCCTCCCTCCATGAATGAACTCACTGCCTCTTTCTTCTTCTCCTGCCTCTGACATGCAGGCTTTACGCTACAACACTTGGGCTGCAGTAGACAGTAGTAGTTTCCACCCTCCTTTGAAAAAGAAGGCACAAACTCTCAACATTTGAAGTGAAAATCTAGGTTATTAGAGGTTTTTAAACACCGAGCTCTGAATATGGACTTGAGGGAAAATATCCTGGTCTGGAGCAGGGCAGGAGAGGAAGTTGGGGTGAGGAAGGTACCTGAGGAAGAAGTACACTGAGTATTCAGATGCTGTGTTCTTGTTTGTGAAATAGGGATATACTCCCAACTTGGGCCATCTTGTCAGATTTCTTCTGGAAACAGCAGGCCTGCTGTTTCTGTTAGGCTATTTCTAAGGTAGAGTCCTTTGGTCACAACCTTCTCGGGCTTTGTGGCTCAAATGCATATTTAGTAGTGCCAGAGAACAAGCTGCTCCCATCCTCAAGGAGAGGCAGCAGCAACTGGAGGGTAGACAGAAAATACACTTTTCTCATTTTTTCACAGTGGGTGAAAGTCTGTGAAGAAAGTAGGAAGCCACAGAAAATATTGGTGGAAAATAGAAACAGATACATAGTACAGAAAACAGACTGATAGACACCAGAGGGGAGGGGTTCTGGGGCCTGGGTGAAAGAGGGGAAGCTATTTAGAAGTCCAAATTGTAGTTACAAAATAGTCACAGAGATGGAGAGTACAGCATAGAGAACATAGTCGATAGTATTGTAATAACTATGTGTGGTGCCAGGTGGGCACTGGAAATATTGGAGGGGGCACTTTGTAAAGTATGTGATTATCTAACCACTGCGCTGTACAACTGAAACTAATACAAAATAATATTAAATGTAAACTATAATGGCAAAAAAATACTGGCAAAATATTTAGTGGGGAGGTGTAGTTTGCATTTGGTCCTTTTGTCTTTGTCTTTTAAAAATGAGTTAGAAGCCTATGTGTTTCTGCATTGTCCTTTCATAAATGTAGAAAAATAACAATTACTAGTATAAAATTGAACATTTTTTCTACTAGATCATACTAAAGGGAACATTACTCAAATTTTAGTTATTTGTTTTGCAGTGATTTATTCTCCTATACTCTCTGAGTTTCTTAGAAAGAATTCTAATGTCTACAGGCAGTCTCCAGGTTACGAACAAGATAGGTTCGATGTTTTGAAAATGTTTAAGTATTTATAGGCACAGGAAAGTGAAAATAAATACTTTTAAGACAAACACCTGTCTAATTTGCACTTAACAGGTTAATGGACCTGTTCCAACTTACATACAAATTCAACTTAATAACAAACCTACAGAACCTGTCTCGTTCGTAACCCAGGGACTGCCTGTTATTGAAATCATTAGAACTAAAGTTTAAGCTTATTTTTC
Organism: Saccopteryx leptura; assembly: GCF_036850995.1. Taxonomy (NCBI): domain Eukaryota; kingdom Metazoa; phylum Chordata; class Mammalia; order Chiroptera; family Emballonuridae; genus Saccopteryx; species Saccopteryx leptura. Next base: position 71,104,204 of record NC_089512.1, read on the forward strand.
TTCTTGGGCTTCAAGCACACATTTTTCCTGACTTCTTCTTTTCCTATATTTAACTGACTTTGGAGTTATTTTTCTATCTCCACCACTTTCTGCCTCTGTCTGTCTCTCTAAGTTAGCTACCTTCCCACCCTCTCTAGGGATGTCTCAGTCCCTCTCTTCTTTGAAATAAATTGTTTGGTGCTGCCTTCCTTTCCTGTATAACCGTATTTCCCAGGTCTTCACTTTTCTTTACATTTTCCTCCCTGATTTCTGTCAGAATCCAAGTCGATTCTGCTTGTTTTTACCCCACTGGTAGTTGTCAAGAATTACCATAGAGTGTAGAATAACAAAATATTTGGTTTGTTTGCTAAGAAATTGAAATGTATATTTCTTGCAAGGGTGACATTTTCCCTGTGTCTTGGTAGCACTGGGGAGCATAAATGTCATTCAGTGAAACTATACTCACCATGATCTTATTCTTGGTAAAATATTGCAAATTTCACTTGATGATAGATTAAAGACAGCCAAAATCATTTGATAATTCTCCCACGTGAAGAGTGGCAGCTCTCTTGAACCTGGGTGGGCTCTCGGACTGCTTTGACCAGTAGAGTTTGGTGAATGTTTGGCTGTGCCAGATTGAGGGCCAGACTGAACAGACTGGCAGGTCTGCATACTCTCTCTCAGAACACTCACTCTTGGAGCCCTAAGTCGCCATGAAGAAGTCTGACCACCCTTGAGCATGTTGGAGAAGCCGTGAGCGGGTGTTGCTTGCAATAGTCCCAGATAAACTCAGCCTTCCAGACAAGTTCCAGGCACACAATGTGAAGCCAGCATGGAGCACCGGATCAGCCTGTCTGTCAGCCAATACCATGCAGTGACCTCAAGCAATCCATGAAGAGCAGAGTGACATCTTGTCAAACCATGCCCAGATTCCTGACCCATAGAGTTCTGGAATATAATAGAATGCTTGTTGTTTCGAGACTCTATGTTTGGAGTGATTTGTCACACAGCAGTTAATAACTGGAATACCCTTACTGCTGCCAGGCTTCGTCATAGGCTGGTGGGCTTGGAGGGACCACCAGACAAAACACAGTGCCTCCCTTGGGCTAAGCTGGAGCCAGAGAAGCAGCTGACCACATTTCAAACTGGTTGCTTGAGCCAAAGGATAATATCCTGCTTACCCTAAAGCTACTCTATGTAATTTGAACCTCAATCCATAAATTCATGTGTAAAAAATTTAAATTTCCTTATTTTTCCCAAGCTTTAAAGTTTTAGTCCACTTATACGTGTCATCAGAGAATCCACCCTTTTCCTGGGATCTGTGAGCTACAGCCTGTGGGCTGCCTGTTTTGGAATGTCCCAAAATCCTAGGATTTTTTTTACAGCTTTAAAGGGCTGTTTTAAAAAACAACAAGGATGAGTATGCAACAGAGACAAAATGTGGCCTGCAAAGTCTAAACTCTGCTATCTGAACCTTTATAGAAAAAGTTTGGCAACTTTTGGTAAAGGCAAGGGTTGGGGTAACAAATCATCTTCAGTTGTGATCATTTTCTGTTTACAACCTCTGAGATGTCTACCCTCCTGCTTAGATAACAGGCACATACAATATACTCCCCTCCCATCTAGAAGTTCCCTTGGGTCTTGCAGCTTTCCCTACCATTGCTGCCCACGGGGCAATCATCTAGCTCCTCCTATTCCACACACAGGAAACTCTTGGATAAAGCTCCCCACAGCTTCAGTCCTTCTCAGGCTCACAGATATTATTCTGAGAAACACCATGCAACTACATCGCACACTCCCCACCCAGACATTGCACTTCTCTTCTAGAACATGCTGCCGATACCATGTCTTGGTTGGGAAAAGGGGGCTGGGTCCTCTCTGCTCATACAGCCCCAATCCTATCTGTCAGTCCTTTTTCCCCATGGACTCACCCCTGGATATAAAAGGGAAGAGGTTCAGAATGCATTCATTACTTATTGAGATTCTATTAAATGGCAAGTATTATGTTAGGCACTTCAGATACACCAGTGAATAAAACAAAGATATTTTCCATCATTCTAAAAGGAGGCAGACAGTAAACAATAGGAAAAAGGTGAATAACTAAAGGATCTGTATATTAAAAGTACATAATAAAAGTATATACTAAAAGTGCAATAGAAAAAGAACAACAGCGTAAGAGGATTGGGTTGTGGATAGAGAGTCTAGGGTCAGGCTTTATTGAGGATGTGATTTTGAATAAAAACCTGAAAGAGGAGAATGAATAAGCCATGTAGCCCTGCAGGAGAAAGGGAGCAGTGTACTGAAGACAGCAGTATGTTGACATGTTTAGTCAACAAGGAGCCAGGTAGAAAAGGAAAGGAGTGTGATCAGATTGAGAGCTGACCCCTTGCTGAGGATGTTCTGGCTTTGGCAGGGAGTCCCATGGGGAAACCCTTGCTGGGTTTTGAGCAGAGGAGTGGCCTGACCTGGCATAGGTTACAGCAGAAACCACTTTGCTCTACAGTTGGAACCAACTGGGGTGGAAGGTGGGGGGGGAGGGCAAGAGTAGAGCAGATACACCTGTTGGGAAGCTTAGTGGAATAATCTAGGCAAGACATTTGGACTCAAGGTAACAGCAGTGGAGATAATAAAAAGTCCTAAGTCTCACCATTTCCAAGATTTCATTACTTTTCCTTCAAAGTTTTCTCTCTTCTCAGCTCAAAAATTATTTTATAGATTGAACGTTTAAAAGTCTTGCTTTTAAATGATCATGTAATCTAACAAATCTGTGGACAAGGTCCTGAATTTCTGTCCTTCCCTTCAAGACCCAGGCTTTTTACCTGGAAAGAATCACCTTTTCTCTGCCTTTCAGGGAACACGTCCCATCCCTGCAGCAATGAACCCAAACAACCTCATTCAAAAATCAAGGACAAAGGCAAAGCAGAAACCACTAGAGAAAATCCACCAGTTACTATTTTAGAAATATTGTCATCCTGCTCATTTTTGCTACATTACAAACAGACATGATTGCCTCAATTATGCTTGCTTTGAGGGAACATACATTGTGAAATAAACTCACTTTGATGGAACTCCTTGTCTTTGGTGACCTGCCACTGGCCTGAGGAGACCACAGGGTAACTTAAGCCCATTGAGACAGGAAAGAACCACTAGAACTGGTGAACAAAGGTATGCTGGATCAGTCTTTGGGTCCAGAGTTAGCAGTAAGTATAGGTTAACAAATCTCTCTCTAATTTCTACGATTTTTTAAATCCCAAAGTCCTATTCCCTTTTTATTATACTTCTAAGGGTTGATCCTTAACTTCTTAAGAACTCTATGAGCCAAAAATACACTGAGTACTCAAAATCATCTGCCCAAGGTCACATGGATATTAAAGCAGCAGAGGCAGGCTTCAGGGCAAACCTCTCTGATTCAGTGTCTGTACTTTCAGACATTAGAAATATCTCCCATTATAATTAGCCATTTGAATATAACGTGCCTGGGTTGGTTGTCTTGTAATTATCTTTCTTGAAACTCACTGACTTCGTAAATCTCTATCTTTTACCAAATGTAGAAAATGTGGGGCCATTATTTCTTCAGATGTTTTTCCTGCCTCATTATCTTACTCCTCTCCTTCTGGGACTTCAATTATACAAATGTTATCTCTTTAGATATTGACCCACAGAATCCTGAGAGTCTGATAATTATTTTAATCTTCAGATTGAATAGTTTCTATTGATTTATCTTAACATTGGCTGACTTTTACGTCATCTTCAATCTGCTGTTTAGATGACCCAATGATTTTTCTATTTTAGATACTATATTTTTGAGTTCTAGAAATTCCATTGGGATTTTTAAGTAGTTTTATTTTGCTGCTGTTATTTCCTATTCTTTTTTATTATAAAGAATATATTTTCCTTTGTGTCCTTGAATATAATTATAAGATTGAGCAGAGGAGTTGGCCTGATTTAAAATCCCTATCTGCTATTTCCAGTGCCTGATTCATCATCTCAAGTGTGATCTTAGTTGATATTCTTTTCTCTTGAATATGGGTCACAGTTTCCTGTTTCTTCTTGTAGGAAAATTTGGACTTGGGATTCTATAGAAAGTAGCCGCGCCTGACCTGTGGTGGCACAGTGGATGGGGTGTTGACCTGGAATGCTGAAAGTAGCCTCATATGATGATCATAAATTCTTACATGCACAGGTCATGGTGGGTTGTCATGCTCTAGGCACATAACTTCTTTAGTGAAATGTTTATCTTTGCCTTAAGCAAGCCCTGCCCATTGTTTTTGTGCATCTAGGTTAACACACCTTGGAACTAAGGGTAAGCACCCTGAAAAGAGCACATAATCTTGTTAACTATCTTGTAATCCAATCCCCACACTGCTTTCTCCCACCCTCCAATCTTCTTAAAGTCCCTTCCTTCATCAGCAACTGTTGCAGTTCAAGCCGCTATTGGTACTCAGTCTCAAGCTCACATTAGAGTCCTCAAACTGAAGTGGCCTTTTGCACACAGCTTTCAGTTTCTTCTTGCAGGGCTATAAAAAACACCCAGCCTATGGCCTCCAACAGGACAGCCACAGGGAACCATATACTGGAGAACAAGGGCCACTCTTCTATCCCACCCTTCAAGGGTGCTGGCGGCTCTATACCGATCTGATCCAAATCCTGCCCACTATGAAAAATATAATGCCAGTGTTGAGGCCACGCAGGTTCACATTGGATTTGGGCAGACAGTAGGGGAACTGCAGAGCTGGAAAATATTGGGCCATTCCCATTTAATAGATTCTAACAATGGCAGATGAACAAACAGGCAAGTGAAAACTACGTCTCAAGGGAGCAGATGAAGGAACAGCAAAATGGTCCCTCATGGTGACGGGCAAGCAATCTGTAATCCACCTTGAGTCAAAGCACCCATAGTTTTACATAGTCTCTACACATGAGCCATGATTAGTACATGAGCCACATGTAATAATCGCTTGCAAAGTGCAAGCGAGTGAGCCTAGCACAGCTGTCTTCCCTGCACTGCCCTCCACATTGATACACGCTCTGGCCCTGGAAACACTACAGCTCCAAAGTCCTCCTCTGGACGTCACTTTCTGAGCATCATATGATGGACTTATGTCCTTACTGGTATCACAGGTCAGTTGTGCACATACTGGAAAATTGAAAATAGACTCCGTACAAGTACTGACTTCTATGACACAGGGTGACCAACTTGTGCCAGTTTGCCCAGGACTTTTTTCATGGAAGTTCTATGTCTCCTCAGTCCTGTGTTACCCTAGACATGCTAGGCACTAAGTAAAGATGGGAGGAAGGTAAGCCAGGGTTCTAATCAAGAATCTGGCCCTGGCCGGTTGGCTCAGCGGTAGAGCATCGGCCTAGCGTGCGGAGGACCCGGGTTCGATTCCCGGCCAGGGCACACAGGAGAAGCACCCATTTGCTTCTCCACCCCTCCGCCGCACTTTCCTCTCTGTCTCTCTCTTCCCCTCCCGCAGCCAAGGCTCCATTGGAGCAAAGATGGCCCGGGCGCTGGGGATGGCTCTGTGGCCTCTGCCTCAGGCGCTAAAGTGGCTCTGGTGGCAACATGGCGATGCCCAGGATGGGCAAAGCATCGCCCCCTGGTGGGCAGAGCGTCGCCCCTGGTGGGCGTGCCGGGTGGATCCCGGTCGGGCGCATGCGGGAGTCTGTCTGACTGTCTCTCCCTGTTTCCAGCTTCAGAAAAATGGAAGAAAAAAAAAAGAATCTGTATCACTTGGTGTAAGAAACATCAGAGAACACACTGCTCACTGAATGTACACACACATGCATAGACATGCACACATGCATGCATGCACACAAATATCTCCTCCATCCACTGATCATCTCCTCCATCCACTGATCATCTCCATCCACTGATCATATGCCTAGGCTCATTTGACTGAACCTGGAAATGCAGAGCCAGCAACCATCTCTCATGGCCTTTCTTGTCTCCTGTGCTTTGATGTGCCTGCTAAGAGAATGTTCAACACGCTTAAAGGAGGCCACGCAGACTTGCAGTCTGAGTCAAACTGATCATTGCATAATTAATAATAGGCCTTTGTATTCACATTCTATTTAGATTATTATATGAAGCAGGTGACAGGTGTTCAGAGAACATTACCCAAGCTGCCTGTTGCCGAGAACATCCTGAGACCAGCTGGGGCAAGGATTCCAGAGGAAATCCCCATAGTAATTTAATAGTTCACAGGGTTTTGGGTTTGGAGGATTACAATGAAGAATTAAAGTGATAGTGACCACCCACTTAAGAAGGGCCTCTGTGTTTTTCCCTTGGTATTTCTAGACTTACTATTTGGTCCCTACTAAGGTAATTGCCACACGATGACCAAGATGAAAACTTCTTTTGCAAAGGGTGTCTGTCACCACTCAACAGGAGAAATAAACAGAAAACATCATAAGGGAGAAGCTGCTTTGAAACACTCAGTTGAGGATGTACTGCTTTTGGGCTGGACTTGTACCAAAACCAAATGTTTAAGGAAAATCTTAGAGTGCAACTTTCAGCATTAGACATGGACACTGAAACAGAACAAGCCAGAATGTTTTATTGATTTCTCAGGATTTATATTGTAAGTTCACAACAAAAATTTGCAGAGTTGATGGAGTCACTGCCTTGCTCTAGGTTCAGAAATTTTCTCTCAATGGCCTCACTTTTTGACTATTTCTCCTCCGCTTTCTCAGGCAGTTCAGTTATTCAGAACAAGTTTGGGTCAGAATTCATTCATTGATTTACTCAATGAACATTTATTGTGTGCCTACTCTATACAGCACATTGTGTGAGACAAAATTCCTTTAATATCTGCCCCATGAATAATACTTCTGGAGAATCCACTGTGTGAAAGTTCTAAGCAAGGCAGCGAATACCTGTTCCGTTCATGGAGCATATGCTGCAAGGGGACAGAAAGACCTTTGGTGATACTCACTGTGCATAAAGTATAGTAGATAAAGGAAGGATGAGAAGTGCTAGATTAGGGGAATGACAGAAAATATTTTAGCAAAAGCTGGAAAATGGTGAGTAAATTGAGCAATTGGGCATTCGGAGGAAGAATGTCCCTAGAAGGAAAACAGGCTGTGCAAAGGCCCTGTGGCAGAGGATACCCAGACTTCTTGAGGTCAGCGTAAGGACTTGAGCTTCACCCTGAGTGAAATAACAAGCTTTTATAGGATTTGAATAAAGGAGCAATGTGGTCCAAGTGAGGGTTTTACAGGATCTCCCTGACTTCTGTCTGAGAAATAGTAAGGTTCAACAATACACATAGGGAGACTTCTTAGAAGGCTGTTGGACTTTCTCAGGGGGAAGAAGGCAACACACGCAGAGAAGACATAATTCTAGCCCTCCACAAGCAGGTAACTGCTGGGGAACAGACCTTTGCAACATTTTATTTAAAATTAATAAGAATGGAATAATACAAAGCAAGTGGAGGAAAAAAGGTGATTAATTTTATTAGGGAAGGTTCTTGGAGGAGGTGGCTGTAAAAAAAACCTTTTTTCGTTTATTCTTTAAGACCTTTTTTCTCTTACCCCCACCCCCCTTTTTCTTTCTCATCCTTCTCTGCACCTCCCCATGCAGAGGACTTTCTTTTTTACTGTCTTTTGATAGCATCTTTTTTTTTTTTTGCCTTAGTAATAGTTAATAGTCAGCTAAATACTAACTTTTACATTAGCTAGCAGCACCTCACTTTTACTGGTCTCAAATCTGCTGTAACTTTGTCTTTTTCCCCTCAGTCAAAAAGAGTTCAGTACATTGGCTGATGTTTTAAAGAAGGTTTTAAGTGCTAAAAGATGGATTTTAAAGTTCAAAATATGACCATTCTTCAACCTGATTAAAATATGACTGAAATAAGGGGGTTTGAAGTGGAAGAGGGACATACAGATGGGAATAGATCAGCAGAATCCTGATGGCTGGAGCAGGGTGCCAGGTGCATGGAGGTTGAGTGTTATTCCATCTATTCCTGTGAGTGTTTAAAATCTTCTCTCATAAAAGGCTTAAAAACTCATGAGATGGCTTATGAAAAAACTGCCACCCATGATACTAACCATTTGGTATATTTTGGAAACTACATCTTTGAAACTCTTGTTATCAGGAACTGACCTGTAAATAAAACAGTTTCTAAGAGTGAACATTTCAGGAAATAGATGTTTTAATAAATGACCAGGAAGGTGCAGAACTTCCTCTGCATCTTGATTTGACTTGGTGAGGTTCCAGTTCTTGCTCTGCACCCTTAGCTCCATCATATGATCTTCCACTTTGATGATGTGTGTCTAGCAGAGGCTACTGGAAATAAACGGCATTGTCTAAGCATTTCTAGACTCAGGCAGATCTTCAACATCAGGGATCAGCACATGGTAGACATGTTACAAATATTTGTGAAATTGATCTCTAGAGCAATTTGTACCCCAGTTATCTACTCACAATCAGATTTAGTCTACTATTTCTTAAAAGAATGGAACACTAGAGGTCAGTCTTCACATTGAGAAATAATGGGAAGTTATAGTTTGTGTTTGGAAGACAGACCGACACTCTTCTAAAACAGCCTTTCAAAGAGTGAGAAAGTCATATGAGAATAACCACCTATTTTATCTAATTTCTATTATTAGTACAGCATGCAGAAGTACTAAAATCATCTAGATCTACAGTATATATGTGTTTACTTTTGATAGTGTATGTGAAGGATTACACCACAAATTTGATTTTAATTTTAGCTAAAGAATATCTAATAAAATATATTTTAGCCATGTTGAACCTAGATTAGGAGACAGGAAATTGAAACCCAAACCTGAATATATTAATTAACTATGCAAAGAAACCAGAGCAGTTTAAACGCTCCGGCAGGGCTGGCTTCTGCTCCTGCTTCCCTGGAACCACTTTTCTTCCGAGGAAAGGCTGTGATGGACTGAGTTTCTGGACCCCTCTGTCTCTAGATAACCAGCCTCCTACCAGTTTGTCTACCTCCAGGTTTTTCTCTCCCTGAAAGCTCTATTTGAACTTGTATTATATCACCCCACATTTTTTTCTTTTTATACAGAGGACACCAACCAGCATCCCAAAGTCTCAGATACTAGCTTGTTTTCTCTCCTGAAACCATACTCATTTGCCTTTTCTGTACTAGAAGAATCTTCATGCTTATTCTGCTAAAGCTGAGACAGCGTGTAAAACTCACCAGATAAATTTTTCATTCTCTTCTAAAATTATTTCCTTGAAGAAAAATAAGTCTCTATTTTATAGATACAGATCAGAAAGACAACAAGAAAAAATTAACATAATGGTTACTTTAATTCCTCAGAAAGATGACTTTAAAAAATAATGCCAACTTGGCTCTACAAAAGCTCCCATAAAGGAAGTAAAAAGACAAGGCAGACCTCTAAGGAAGGACTGATATCTACAACACATAAACATCTCTCAAAATTCAATGGTAAAAATAAATAAATAATGCAATTAGAAAGTGGGTCAAAATAGGAACAAACATTTCATCGAACAAGATCTTTTGATGGTGTACAAAAATATGTTTGACATTGTTAGCCATTAAAGAAATACAAATCATAATCACAATTAGCTGTCACTACATACTTCTCAGAATGGCTAACATAAAAAAATAGCAACAATATAAAATGCTGCAGAAGCATAGGAAGAAACGGGGTCATGCACACTTTTCTGGTGGGAATGTACCACTCCCTCGTACACAGTTTGGCAGAGTCTGATCAAATAAAATGTGCACTTACCATGTGGCCCAGACATTGAACTCTTAGTTATTCATCCCAGAGAAATGAAAACTAATTATTATGAACGAAATGTCCATGTCCCCCACAATTGATATGCTGAGACCCTACTCCCCAATGGTATTAGGAGGTTGGTCCTTGGATTAGATAAGATTAATGCCTGTCCCTCTGTGCTGTCTACATGAGAACACAGTGAGAAGATGGTAGTCGTAACCTGGAAAAGAGCTGTCACCTGGCCTCACTGACCCCTCATCTCCAACTTACAGCCTCCACAACTGTGAGAAGTGAGTATCTGCTTTTTATACCCCACCCAGTCTGCACTTTTTTGCAGCACTCTGGACAAACCAGGACACTTGCCTTTACATAGAAACCTCTGCGTGTATGTTCACGGCAACCTGAGTCATGATAGCCCCGCACTGGAAACACCCCAGACGGCCTTCAGCAGGGGGTGGTGGAACAGCCCCTGTGGTACGTACACACCAGGGAATGGTACTCAGCGAGAAAAAGGAACTAACGATTGATATGGCAACAGCTAGTGTGAATCTTCAGGGGGCTATACTAAGTGGAAAACACATTAATCTCTAAAGTTTACACACTGATGATTCCATTTATTTAAAAATTTCTGAAATGACAAGAACTTTAAAAACTGAGAATCTGTTAGTGGTTTTCGGTGTGATTAGGAAGCAAGGGAGGAAGGGAGGAGAGTGGAGAGTAGTTATAAAAGGACAACTGGATGGATCCTTGACTGTGGAGGTGAACACACAAATCTACACAAGTAATACAATTATATAGAGCTAAATACACACAGAGAGACACAAAGGAGTCCAAGTAAAACTGGAAAAATCTGAGTATAATTGGTAAATGAATCTATGTCAATATCTTGTTGTGATGTTATACTAGAGTTTTACAAAATGTAACATTGTAGGAAATCAGATAAAAGGTACATAGAATCAGTAACTTTTTTATTTATTTATTTATTTATTTATTTATTTATTTATTCATTCATTTTTAGAGAGGAGAGAAAGAGAGAGAGGAGGGAGGAGCAGGAAGCATCAACTCCCATATATGCCTTGACCAGACAAGTGCAAGGTTCTGAACCGGCAACCTCAGTGTTCCCAGGTCGACGCTTTATCCACTGCGCCACCAGAGGTCAGGCTAGAATCAGTATCATTATGTTATTTTCTACAGCCCGCTGTGAATCTTTATCTCAAAATAAAATTTCAATTAAAAAAACATAAAAATGGATAAGTAAGTCAAACAGTACAGCTTACACTCCATGGAAGTTTATATATGTCTTCACACTCCTAACCACTGTTTTCTGCTTGTTCAGACTTAAGTTTCCTATGACAATATCTGGACTCTGCTGGCTGGGGAGTGAATCAAAGTAACCTGAGATAGCAGTTCCCTAAGGCAAAGGAAAAAAAAGTAATTTTAAAGTAGACTGGTTATTTGAACAATTGCCACAAATATTACAGTTTTGGAGAAGGAAAATTATGATGTGGGGAAAGAATAAATCTTCCCTCAACTAGCATGCTTTCAGAGTGTGCCAGGCTGTGTGGGTGAGATGTGCAATGGGGACCCTCATCAGCATGTCCGTTCAGTTTATGGGGGAGCAGCACCACTAAATTTTTTAACCTTTTATATACTAAGCTCTTAGGGGCTTCTGCCACCACTTGTCTTCTCATGCTATTATTATGTGCAGAAAAAAGCAAAAACATGTAAGTGATTGGATAGAAAGAAGCTGCTTCTTTAACTTTCTTAAAATTAAAGAAGCCTAGGATTCACTCTGGGTGGCAAGTAGTCTGAGTTCATGTGAGTATCTTCCTTTTTGGCTGATGGAGTGATGTCTTCACATAGGCAGCAGTGACCACCCTTCCTCTGGGAGGAAAGGGGCCGCTTTGCATTGCTACGGTGCACCTGAGCTGCCGTTAGGAAAGCTGGGGCTGCCCAGCTCCTCACGCACATTCTCATAGCTGCTGCAGAGTTGAGGCCAATCCCAGAACCTTCTATCAGGATGACATTTAAAAAGTTTCATCCCCTGTGTTCTTGCTGCATTTCATCAAAGGCTGAGACAAAAACCTATCTAATCTGTCAGAAGGGCCAATCTAATCTACCCTATTAACTGTGTTTATGGAGGAAAATGTTTTGCAGCATTAGATATCATAAAACTCAACACATGAAGCAGATGTAAAATGTTCCTGAAATTGAAAATATTGACCAATCTCTTTTCCTTCCTAAGCAGATAAACTTGGACACAAGAAACACATCAGCTGTCATCAGAGGAGAATAATAGAGGAACACATGGTCAGACTGCTCTTTGCACCACCTCCTCCGCTTCTTCTGTAATGCCCACCACACAACCGAAGCCACCTACAAACTTTTGGTAATAAAGCATTCATATTTTGGTAATAAAGCATTTATATTTTTAAATGTGTTTTCAAAATTATATAGGCCAATTTAAATTCGCATGGAGTTGAGTGTCATACTAAAGCCTTAGTCAGACACTTGCCATAGCCCATACTGTTTCTTAACACCCAACCTAACTTCTCTCACAGTTGCGCCCTGCACCAGAAGTGCCTGGGGGGCTTGTTACAGAGGCAGGTTCCTAGGACTCACTCCAGGCCCCTTGAATTGGCATCTCTGGGGCTGAAGCCAGGAAATGACATTGTTATCCAGCTCTTCAGATGGCTTTTGAATTGTGGTGGTCCTACCAAATCTTTAACAATGTATAAATAATTACAATGTAAATATCATAAAACCATATTTATGTTTTCAATTGATCAATTTGTACCATATATTTCCTCCTTTCTAAAATTTTTTAAACTACTTTAAGTCTTTACATGTCTCCACCAAGATTACATTTTACTGTGAATTCTTTTTTAGCATTACATATATTACCTATGGAGTATACAAACATGATTGGTTGATAGATACATACAAATAAGCAGACAGATAAATAGCTATACAGATTTTAAAAAAGAGAGTTTTATGTTTAGCTTAATCAAAAAAATTCCTCACAATACAAATGCTAAATATTTTTTAAAAGATAAACAACTACATTATCCAAAATTAAGGTTTTTATGTGACCCCTATTAAACCTAATAAGAATATGTATTTTTGACATACAAAAAACTAATGGAGTTACTTTTGTTGTTAATTTCACTTGCTTTTTGTAATTTCTGTTTTGTTTTACTTAAGATATTTTTTATAATGGGCAGCATGGCAGTTTTAAAAATGTTAGAGTACTAAAGAAAAGAAGTTCCTTCAAATCAAAATGCAAGTCTCAGTAAAAGGAAGAAAAGCCAACATCGCCGTTAATTTTGTCCTAAGTGGCAGCTAGAGCCTGATGGCCATGCAGCCTAAGCCACTGTTTTCCAGAACACTCTCCGAGAACATGGCCTGCAGCATGCGATGTGCTTCCAAGTCAAGGTTCCATTTTTTCCAAATACTTTGGCAAATTGCCCCAGACTCTCTCCTATCTGCACCTGAGTGCTTCAAAAACTACATGTTCACACTAAAGGCTCTGAGAAGTCCTAGGAGATAAACTTAAGGGACTTCGATCAGCAAAGCATTTATCAAATTTACCTGTCCCCAGCCCCTCTGCAGCCTTAACTTTCCATCATTGATGCGCCTCTTCCCGAGCAACAACTCCGAGCTGGCACGGCCGGAATGCTCTGGAGTCAAGCTCCACTTCTGTCCCTGTCGGTTACACAGTTCACCCTTCACCCTCGTCTTTGACAGTCAGGCCCTTGGTCATCAGTGGCAGGAATTTAAGAACACTTCCGTTCCCACTACCAGGAAGCAAGCTCAGAGCCCATACACCGCTGCCAGCTCCACAGCTTGGCAGAAGCAGACCAAGACATCGGTGTGGTGGTTCCAGGCTGAGATCTTTTCTCTCTTTAAGGATCCCCATCAAAGGTGATTTCTCAGTCTCCTTTCCTAAAAATGTTAACCCATCTCTCTCATAAATCAGAGGTTCCTGTCTAATGTGTTCCCAGTTATATGTCGTCACCGAGGGCAATACTTTCCAACATCCCATATTTACACTCCTGAAATGGCTGAGTTGTAAAATACTGCACAGTGGTAGTTTTTCAACATTTCAGTGTAAAATAATATTTCTTCTTTTATTTTTCTTTTCCAAGTGAGAAGAAGGGAAATAGAGACAAACTCTTGCATGTGCCTTGACATGGATCCACCTGGCAAGCCCCCTACTAAGGGATGCTTTGCCCATCTGGGACCGGCTTCTCTGTTGCTTGGCAACTCAACTATTTTAGCACCTGGGGTGAGGCCATGGAGCCACCCTCAGCTCCTGGGGCTGATGCACTTGAACCAATTGAGTCATGGCTGCAGGAGGGGAAGAGAGAGAAAGATAAAAGGGTGGTGTGGAGAAGCAGATATAATATTCCTTCTTCAATGATTAAGCTGCTCAGAGGTCCAAGAGCAAGACCGTGCCCCACTCACACCCCAGTCGATGACCAGTGCTTATCAGCACATCGCATTCATCACCGTACTGGTGCCCAGAGGGACGATGCAGCCTGTAGTAGCACATAGTGGGCACTCGATGAGATTGATGTTAGAAGAGTAAATTAGACAGAAGGATAAACAATGATCACACTCTTAGGCTCCTTAATGCAGAGCATCTCTGTGACTGACTTATCAAAGCCATGCCTAGTGCCTTTCTTATCCTTTCATTCTAGGGCCAGCAAGCTTTCTGAAGCCAGTGGCTGTAGTCCAAACACTCACACCTGGTGCTCTAGGGCAGGGGTCATATCAAGATCTTCCTCCAAAGACCCATAGAAAACTGGGTGTGGGCACCAACTGAGGCCTGTGGCTAAGTAAAACTGGTTCTTGGTCCATAAGTCCGTAAAGAAAAACTACTATGCAGAATAAAGAACTTATCAGAAGGACAGGACAAAGAGAACTGCAGAGTAAAAAGATGACCACAGAGCTGCTAAGATTTCCAAAGTCTATATGCAGCCGAGTTCTCTTTTGAGGCTGGATCATGCCCATGGCCACTATTGGGGCCTGTCTGGCAAATTCAGAAAGGAGCCCCACATTTTCTTTGAATCTAGGCTTTTTAGCTATAACCAAGAGGACTCCTGGCAGAGTAAAAAGGGAAGTGGCATAACATACTGAATAACAAACCAAGCTATCAAAGGGACGAAAGGATTCCAGGTAAGGCACATTGACCATTTCCCAGTGTCACGTCTGGGGAACCCTAAGTGCACGTCCAGGTCTCAGACAGAGGGACTGTCAGTAAACACTGAATGCACTATTTCACTAAGGCTCACAGCCTCACAAAGGGGCCAGCACCTCCTCTCTGCACGCCAGGCCACAGCACAGCTTTTGCATGTGGAGGGCTCCATGAGGCTCTCAGCAGGGAACCCTGTTTGTGGCAGAATGGGGGGGGGCCTGGCTCCTGGGGAGCAGGCCAGGCTCTTCCCTGGCCAGTAGGTGAGGCAGCACACCTCCCAGGAGGCCCCTGCTCAGGAGAGCAAAGACTAACGCTTGAAGTTACTCATATGCCATGGAGGTGAAAGTACCCTGTCACACACTTGTGGGAGGACTCTGAAGGAACTGGAGGTTTAGTGTGTATAAAGGGGAGCTGTTTGCATTGCAAAGGAGGAGGTTGAGTGTGGGATAACAGGCCTGCTCCTCTGGAACGTCCGGGCATGTCCACACAGGCTGGGAAGAAGCATTTTAGAGAAGATATTCTGAGAGGGGAGATAAGGACTCAGAATACAAAATCAAAGAAATTTAGAAATAAGATGGAATGAAGGTCACTTTACTCAGATTTGGTCTTTTACAGATAAGGAAACTGATGCTGAAAGAGAAGTATGGCAAGTCCCTTGGGGGATGAGCACGTGTCTTTTCTAAAGCAGCAGCAGTAAGAAACAGTCCTCTATCAACAAATCTTGCCCTAGCCCTGGAATTTCAAGCTGGGCTTCAGGTTGTGAGGAGGACCATCATGGAGTATGGAATAGCCAATGCTGAAAATTCCACTGCCAGGCAAGAGCTTATTGCTCTGGAAATGTCAAAGCCCAGAGTCACTGACGTCCAGAACAAGTTACCTGCTTCAGACACAGCAGGAAACCACAGTCCAACCCCAAGGCCAGAATTCTGCCAGGAAAGCTGCTTGGGATGGCAATGCTGGCCAGCTGGCTCCATGAAGTACCTTGGAAGTCTATGCCTCTGCTTAGACTCCAGGCTGCCCACCCTGGGAGCCCCATGGGCACCTGGATTGTTTGCACAAGAATATTCTTCTTTCCTGTTTGAGCTGCACATGGCAGTCAGTTGGAACAAGAATCACCTTTGGCTGTCCTCAGCAGGGATTAAACAGATGCTGGTGCAAAGGCCCTTCAAGGACTCATGCTGGAAGGGCAGGGCAGTCACCCTGGTCTTAGTGTTTGGAGCTTCTCCAAGCTCCTGCCGCCATGTGGGAGGGGGGCAGCGGGAGGCCACGGAAACTTTCCCGGGACTTGGAGCCACTAATGTTGCCCCTGGGTCCTGTTATCAGAAGGAGACATTTGTATAGTCTTCATTCTTTGATAGTCCGTGTCTGAAACATGTTGTTAAACTTGGAAAAGGGCAAACACTCAGGTGCGATTGCATGGCGCCCTGAGAGAACTTCCAATGTTTGATGACTGGAGTACAAATATTGGTTGAAACTTGTTAAAACTGTAGTGTGCAGAATAAGTAGCAATGTTTACCAAGGTTCTTAGATTTCTCCTACTCAGAGTAGGTGCTCAGTAGTGACTTTGGCTTGATTTAAATATATATGAGCCTTGATATTGCATGTTTGTTACATGGAACTTGTTGCTGTCTGAGTTCCAGAAAACCTAGTTATAGGTCTAGGCTCCCAATGTGTTGACTGAAACTCACGGGAGGTTTTCTCCATGTAAATCACTTTCTTCGGATTTGAAATAGCATCTGTGCAGTGATCAAACAAATGTCGGTCAAGGTGAATCCATATCATCACATCAAAACACGTTGTAATCAAAGTCATAGACCAAAAGACAGGCTTTGTATTTTATCTATTAAGGTCTTGGTGCTGTTTAGAACAACTGTTATGACTACTGGCAGACACAGCTTAAAAGTCACACAAAATAAGTACTTGTAGGAATTGGTCCATAAATGATATATTTGATAACTGATTCCATTTTCAAAGGAAGCTGCTTCTGTGGTTAAATAAACATGAGATAGGTGCCCTTTGCACACAGTCATTTAAACTACACACAAGAACCATTTAAAATACGTGGGTATATAAGACTGAATTAAAAGAAATAAAGAAGTTAAGTTGAGGGTGGGGGTTACAGTTTGATTTTGTGAAAGCATGTCAAGCTATCAGCTGCCATGCCACCTGGTGCTGACACCATGTCATAATCAGTCAGGTTGTTCAGCACTTCATGTCCTCTCACCTCAAATGGAGATGTGACCAATAAAAGATATTTGTGACATGGGATAACGGCAAGGAAGAATTTCAAAGCAATAGAATTTAAAAGGAGTTAGTATAAGAGTTGTCTTAAAAAACTAAAAGTAAGAGAAGGCCATCTGTACTGTTTGGAAAAGGCTTGTCCCTGTAATGTCACCACCACCTTCTTCAGTTTGGGAGGCTCCAATATTCATGTCCAGATCATATGTTCTCCACCCACCCTAATCCTCACTTGTGTGTGTGTTTAAATATTTATTTACTGGCTTTAGAGAGAGAGGGAGGGAGAGAGAGAGAGAGACAGGAACATCAACCTGTTCCTGTATGTACTCTGACCAGGGATCAAACCAACAGCCTCTGTGCTTTGTGATGATGCTCCAACCAACTGAGCTATACAGCCAAGGCAATCCCCACTTCTTGTAATAGAAACTCCAGAAATCACCCCAAAGGGAAGCAATGCCCTGGTCAGTTAGCCTCAGTAGGCAGTCTCAGGTGGACCCTAGTCTGGACATTATAGGGGCGGGTCATACAGCTGACCATTCACAGCACAGCTGCTGCCATTCACACGCTCAGCCCTCCCCCAGGTAGGAAGCTAGCCCTCCACACTGGGTCAATGAGAGTGCCAACATCCACCACCTTTTAAGATCTCAGCCAACTTCTCATTCAGCCAGTCACTCCTAGGGGTCTGGAAGCTTCTCAAACAAAATGTTTCCTATGCTGCCTTGCCTGAACATTGGAGTGGGCTGCATGATCTCCTAAAGGAGATTCCTCAAATGCCTGCCAACCTTGGAAAGGGCAGTGTCTGCCTGGCGGGCCTTGGAGGCTGTTTCTTTTCATCCTGCTGACCACGGTGACTCCCCAAGATCATTCTGCTAGCGCAAGAACATGGAACAGTTTCTTTTCTTTTCTTTTCTTTCTTTTCTTTTTAACCTTTCCTAGGCATCAGTCATAATCCATTCTAGAAATCTTAACTGGAAAACTCTTATTTTCCCATTTATGGTTCCTGTGAAGGTGGTGCATTTCTTTTCCTTTTTCTTTCTTTCTTTTTTTTTTTTTTTTTTACAAAGACAGAGAGAGAGCCAGAGAGAGGGCTAGATAGGGACAGACAGACAGGAACGAAGAGATGAGAAGCATCAATCATTAGTTTTTCGTTGCGCATTGCAACACCTTAGTTGTTGTTTTTTGTTGTTTTTTGGGGTTTTTTTGTATTTTTCTGAAGCTGGAAACAGGGAGAGACAGTCAGACAGACTCCCGCATGCGCCCGACCAGGATCCACCCGGCATGCCCACCAGGGGCCACGCTCTGCCCCTCTGGGGCGTCGCTCTGCCACGACCAGAGCCACTCTAGCGCCTGGGGCAGAGGCCAAGGAGCCATCCCCAGCGCCCAGGCCATCTTTGCTCCAATGGAGCCTTGGCTGCAGGAGGGGAAGAGAGAGACAGAGAGGAAGGAGGGGGGAGGGGTGGAGAAGCAAATGGGCACTTCTCCTATGTGCCCTGGCCGGGAATCGAACCCGGGTCCCCCGCACGCCAGGCCGACGCTCTACCGCTGAGCCAACCGGCCAGGGCCAACACCTTAGTTGTTCATTGATTGCTTTCTCATATGTGCATTGACCATGGGCCTTCAGCAGACCGAGTAACCCCTTGCTTGAGCCAGTTACCTTGGGTTCAAGCTGGTGAGTTTTTGCTCAAACCAGATGAGCCCGTGCTCAAGCTGGCGACCTGGGTCCTCCGCATCCCAGTACAATGCTCTATCCACTGTGCCACTGCCTGGTCAGGGTGCATTTCTGCTAGAAATAAGGTGAGGGCCACTTGATTTTGGAATATGACAAGCCGAAGGAAGAGGAAAAAAGCAGTTCATGAAGAACTTAACTGTTAGCACCTCCTCCCTCCAGTGTCTGCCCCTCCTCAGCACAGCTCGGAAAACATGAATTCATACAACGTGATGGAATATGCACCCAAGTTGACTGCCGTTCGTCTTGGCTGCCCTGTCCCTGGCCATATGTACTCCAGCATTCAAAGGATACGCAGCTTTTAAATGTTAACGCATTCTTTTTCCAATTTTAGAATTTTATTTATTTTTTTGCAACTGAGGTCTTATTCTTTGGTGCTAAGGGTGATGAAATTCATTTTTGTGTAGAAAGTGACACTGATCTTGACCATTCATGTATACTAAGTTGGCCAAAAAGGAAGAAAAAAGAAAGCATGTCAGTGTGCAATGTACTTGTTTTGGAAAATGGGACAATTTAAGGATTTGGTTGAATATTACAGAGCCCCACCACCACCACCACCATCCTCAGATTCATTACCAGTGATATAATTGCAGTCATTTTAGAGCGGATAATCAGGGGTCCCCAAACTTTTTACACAGGAGGCCAGTTCACTGTCCCTCAGACCGTTGGAGGGCCGCCACATACAGTGCTCCTTTCACTGACCACCAATGAAAGAGGTGCCCCTTCTGGAAGTGCAGCGGGGGCTGGATAAATGGCCTCAGAGGGCCACATGTGGCCCGCGGGCCGTAGTTTGGGGACGCCAATTTTAGCCAAATGATTAGGAAGCTGAAGGGATTTAATAGCCTAACAAGGGGATTAATTTTTAAAAAGGTCCTGATTTACCTGTTCAAACCCAAAATCTTCTAAGGAAAAAAATTATCCATATAGGAATGTTCATAATCATCTTTCTATTTCTGAAATTCCTTATAATAAATTACCTTTGCGTACATTATTCCTTTAATTTTTCACTGTAACTCTGAAAAATAGGCTCAGGGAAAGTTATTCTTTTTTAAAAAGATGGAGAAGTTTAAGATCAATATAGGGTTGGCAGGATCAGAACTCAAACCTAGACCTTTCGATTTGGGATTTCAGTGCCATTTTCATATTCCTGTCACTAGTTTTTTAGAAGCAGAAAACGGGCTCACTGAATTGTTGGGCCATTTGAGAATGACTATCCATAAAGCAAACAGCATCTCCAACATAAGCCTGCCTGTTTCATTGTATGGGTATTCATAAAACGGGCTTGTTTTACCCACTATTCCTGTCAGCTGTGAAACATAAAATTGAAAAATGTCTTAAAGGAGTAGGTTAGAATTTTGGTGCTGAAAGCCTCTTAAATACCCCATTGTCTCTGGAGAAGACAAACCAGGCTCTGTCCCACCCCAGTGTTCTCATTCATCCGGACCCTGTGAGGCCTCCACTCCTCACAAGGGCTGTTGTCTTTTCCCTGCCACACATCAGTGAGACATGTCTCACACTCAGAACAGCAGCCCACTCAGTCTCATTCATGAGTTCTTCAGGAGAGCCGTGTCCATTCACCACTGCCCCTCAAAAAGAGAGTGATTAGAAGTGGGCTTGTGAAAAACCCTTACTCTGCAATGTGAACCCAGACAACAATGTTTTGTAAATGTTCTGTTTGATGTGTACTGACAGGAATTAATTACTTTAGCTAACAGAATTGCTCTTTGTTATGTAAACTTTGTAAAGTCCACTTCATATGACCTCTTGCATTGAGAAATCCATGGTTCAAAATTGTCATCTTTCTGTGGGCATCAAGATTCTTATGAAACTTATGAAACCAAATTACCACTTGACCTTAAAGTTCATACCGCCGCTGGGTTGGATGCCAAGATAAGCAACAATGAAAAGACTGTAAAATATGTACACATGAAGCCCCGTTCCCCCAGAATTAAATGGAATGAGTATCTGTTTTCCCATTTCTCCTTTTCATTTGCTGGCATCTTAGATAGCCAACTTCGATCAATGATCACAACCCTGAAAATACACAATTTCTAGGTTAAAACCTTCTATTCACATGAGAGAGCCAGCTCTTATGTGTATATAAATTAGTCCATTGGAGAAGATAGCTTGGCCTGGGACTGTATGCTTTTAGACTGGATATGTACAAAGCAAAGAGAGTGGACTCCTACCAGCATGCCCCTCCCAAAGGGGTTTCTTCTTCACATGGCTCCCCAATGACTCCAACGTGCCTTGAGTTGGCTCTTCCAATCGTAGCCACCAGAGCTGTATTCTACAGAATCAGCCCACCACCATCACCATAGAGACCAGCAGACTCAGGTTTATTAAGACCCATTTTTCAGTCTCTTTCTACCCCTGGGAATCTTGAATGATGTAACCTTCCCAAAGACCTACCAAGACACCTTAAACTAGAGTTAAAAGAGTTTATCAGCGAAGCTGTCAACCTCCTAGAGTTGGTTGTGAACTAGTCAGCTCCTATGTTTCCCACAAGTATGTACATAGTAAGCCAACCGTTAGCTCCAAATTGTTTAGCTCCAAATCTTCCAAAAGTAGCAAGGGTAATCACAATACATTAGTATCACATGAAGAAAGAAAGCAGACCTTCAGAAAAAAATCTGAGGTCAAATCTCACCTTCCTACTTACACCCCTCCCCACCGTGTGCTGTTGGGAGCGTGGCAAGTGTCTCAGGACCTATTTCCTGCCTTGTAAAGCAAGAATAATGTGTAGTGGGAACAAAATGCCCGCCCGCGCGGGGCAGCAGAACTTCAGCTCGTGGCACGTGCACACATTCAGCAAATAACAGGTGCTAAAATCACGGCTATTAAAGTAACTATGGTTCTTCCTGTTTATCACTGAGTAGAAGTCTTATTTTCCAAATAGTTTTCCAAGTGAAAAATTTTAAGATAAGTAAATATATAAATCCACTTTGGAATGCCCACTGCTATCAATTAGAACACTTGTGAGAATTTAATCAGTTGTTTTTTTTAAAGAAAAGGATAACATAGTGGAAAATTACAAAAGCAGAGTGTTTCGTAACCGATACTCCTTTCTTTGGGGTCATAGAAAAAGCCCTTGTTAGTTTCACACAAACTTTATCTGCCATCTAAGTGCAACAAAATTAAAGTTCTGACCTGTACACTTAGCACAATTGATAATACCCATGAAAGAAAAACAACAACAAAAAACCCTGGTGGTTGCGCGATGTTTATCAAGCAAAGAGCTCCCTTGTAACCCCACCTGGGTCTTTGGTGTTGCTCACCTTATCAGGAGCTGATAGGAAGCGCAGAGCGCGTGTTCCCCGGCTGCAGGGTATACTGTGGCCGTTCCAAATCAAGGGCATGGCAGAAACCTTTGAAAATTTATCAGAAAACCGGCAAGCCCATCAAATGTTCTCTGGTCAACAGGTAATTTGAACTCGCAGATTCCAGCAGACAGGGGGCAATTGAGCCCCTACTCCACCGGCCTTGCTAGGGAGGGAGAGGAGAGTTTGCCTGATTCCAAGTGTGCTGACTGTGCCTGTTGGTTGCCGAGCGCCTCCCACTAAAGAACGCAGAAACTTTTACACTGGTGAAGGAAATCCTGAGCATGTGGGCAGAGGGCCCTGCCAGGTGTCCCTGCCAGGACCTGTGAGATCGGAGGACACTGGGAAGGCTTCCTCTGAGAACAGCCCCAACTTGTGTGAAGGAAACTTTCAGCACAGATGGTACTTGAGTTTTTTCTAATTCCACTGACTACAACAATGTCTGAGCAGATGTCCTTGAAACATATGCTTAGAAAAAAAGAATCAGAATTGAGCTTATTTTCATTGACTTTGATAACACTTATTAATTTAATACAGGGAACTAGAAAGAAAACAAATGGTCTATAATCTTGCCATCCACGAACTCCTCTGTGCATCATCTTTGAAACTTCGATTCCAGCTGAGCACACATGCAGGAAAGTGAACAAATCAGAAATACACATAAAGGTTGCTGGATTTTCACATACAGAACATACCTTTGTTGCTGGTATCAGCTCCTAGAACATGGAACATCCATCAACCTCATAGAGGTCTCCTTGGCCTCTTCTCAGCACTACCCATGGCTAAGGGCACTCTTGATCTGGAATTCTCCCAGCACTGATTAATTCTGCCTTATATTTTCTTTTTTCTTTACTGAACAAAAATAATATAGGTATATTAGGAGAAAAGAATTTCAAGTACAAAAACATGAAATGAAAAGCAAAATTCTGCCTCCCTACCCTTCTCTTCAAACATAATTTCCATGAAAAGATCTTTGGTTGTTTTGTTTTGTTTTTTTATTTCATCCAGGAAAATGTTTATGCCATCTGCCAGAATTATTTGCCCTCCTCCTCCTTATTTTTTTAATTTACACACAGAGATCACGCATACATTTTGTCCTCTTTTGTTACTTATCTTATTTGCATCATTTACCCCCTGAAGTATGTTTGAGCACTTTGTGCTGCTGTGTTAAAAGTGCTTCAGTAGTACAGCAGAGGATGGTAAGGGACATGTTATAATTCTAACCAGATAAATTGTGTTGATTGGTAGGAGGGAATTTTAAATCAGGAGCACTTTTTCCTTGCTGTAAAATGGCAGATAAGGTCTTCTGTGGTCTTCCTGCCTCCTTCCCCAATTCTGGGTCCTCCTGTAACACAGCTCAGAACACAAAGCCTTTCCAGCCGGGGAGAAGAGCACTGTGTGCTTCCACCCCAGGAAAACGCAGCTTCCACTGGGGGTGGCCACGGACCCCTTGTAGAAAAGCCTATTCCTGAATTCATGGTGTTTATTTGCCTTGTATTTCATTGTTATTTAATATTTTCTTTGCTATCAAGTTGAAAAATGAAAGCCCTTTTTTCCCCAAAATGAAATATCTATGGAACACCTAAGTTTATTTCAGTGAACTGGCATAACTTTGTTTTCCTTTGGCAGGAAAATTGACATCTAGGGAGACATTTTCCAATAATGCAGACCTTAAGCCTGTAACTTTATTTTTATTAAAATATATTTTTCCAATAGGTGGCGCTAGTGTGCTAGGTAGAGTTAACACTCCCTTGTGAGGGGAAAGTGTATGCTTTAAAATAGCTGTACTTACCAGTCATCACAAGTTTCTCTCACTCTCTTACAGGTTGTCTTGGCTTCTCAGCACCTCAGACAGGGTAGCAAGTTACCCTAACTAGCACTTCAGAAGCTGGCCTTCTCCAGTGGTAAGAACACGAGATTACACAAGAGAGAATAAACTGTCAATGAAGAGCACTTCCGTTGTCTTTTAGTTCATTTACCATAAAATGAATATCTGAAATTTAAGAGTTAGGATTGTAATCGTTCTCTTATATACAACTGAAAACAGCAAAAGTCTAGTTGGTGTGCAAGTCACCTTCTTGAAACTTGGGCTTGATGTGGGTGTCCAGAGGAAGCCGTGCACTTTGCTTGTTTTAGGTCTTCCATTTGGGAGAGACAGGTAATAGTGGCTTCTCCCAAAGAACCATCTAGTTGATGATGTCTCAGGAGAAAATGTTACTCTCCACTCAAGGTCATTTAATATTATACTCTCAGGAAGACTTTAATTTTTACCACGTTTCAGCAATATTGTAAACAAAAATTTAGAGCCATGCCTAGTGTGTCAGAAAATCCAGGAGAACACAAGATGAGACAGTCTGTGGATACCAGAATTGTGTGGACTGTAATCCCAGTTCCCCACCTTTCTAACTGTGCCATCACGGAAGTGTCCAAACTCTCTTTGCTAATTTATCCATCTACAAAATGAAATTGAAAATAACTTCTGCTCCTTTATTATTTAAGGGTAAACAAAAGCCCTGATATTTTTAAAGCACCAAACTTGAGCTGTAGATGGTTTTATTTTTTATTCTGTTTTAATGCTTGAAATATTTCATAACTAGGCATTAAATAATTAAATTTTAATAATTAATATTTGCAAGGAAAGGCGATAATAAATTTAAGATAACTTTATTAGTCTTTAACCTATCATAAGAGTAATACCTGATAACTATAGAAAAATTTGAAAATTATAAAAACGGGAAAGAAAGGGAGGACATCACCGACCCCAGTAAAGCCACCCACAGCTGCTGTAAGCCTTAACATTTCTGAGAACTGTGAGGCGCCCTTTCCACAAGGATACCTGTCAGAGTTCAGCAAGTCAATCAAGTAAAGCTGCTTTAGATTCCAAAAGCCAAGGAACAGGCTTAGTACCTTTTCAATTCACTTAAATTGTTGAGAACGTTGCATTGGGCAGAACATTCCAATATCCAAGATCCTTTCCAAAACTGATTTCATGATGTTATGCCTTCATTTGACAACTACATATGAGCATCTACTCCATAGAAGACATTGTGCTGGGT
The DNA here is from genome assembly GCF_036850995.1 of Saccopteryx leptura. Classification (NCBI taxonomy): domain Eukaryota; kingdom Metazoa; phylum Chordata; class Mammalia; order Chiroptera; family Emballonuridae; genus Saccopteryx; species Saccopteryx leptura. The sequence continues at coordinate 71,129,449 of NC_089512.1, forward strand.
ACAAAGATTTTGAACTCTGAAATAACTTTGAACTAGATAAATGAAGATAAGGGGAATGGAGAGGAGGAAACTATCTGTGCAAAAGTCCTGCGGTAGGAAAGAACCTCATGTCTTCTGAGAAGAGAACACCATGACTGGAGTGAAAATGGTACGGGGATGTCAGAGATGAGATTGGAGAGTAATCAAGGGCTTTTGGATTATGAATGAACTCTTCAGTTTAGCTTTCAGTCCAAGTAATTTGGGACTCCACTGAGTTGTAAGCAGGGTGTGCCTGCTGTTCATTCAGATTGGGCTTCCATGTTGAAGGTGAATTAAGTGGTGATGGAGTGGATATGTGTGGCGACTAAGAGTCTGCTGAAATAGTTAAGGCAAGAAATGATAGTGGTGGCAGTATATGTGGAGAAAGATATTTAAAATGTAGTATCAACAGGGTTTGATGCAATTGAATATTGCTAAAGGGGAAGGTAGTGGAGTGGATGATTTCTCAGCCACACGAGAGAGATCAGGTTGTAGATCTGTCTGTTAAGTTTCAAGGGAACGTGTCTCTCTTCAGTCAGCAAACATTAAGCCCTTGTTATAGTTCCGGCCCTGCTCTAGGCACAGGCAATACCACAGAGAACAAAGCAGACAAAATTCCCAAGTACCTATAAAACAATATTATGAAAATATTTAAACCAGGTGTCAGCAAACTATAGCCATAGCCAAGTCCAGTGTGCTGCCTATTTCTGTGAGTTAAGTTTATTGAAACACAGCTGCACCTACTTGTTCATCTATCATCTGCCGTTGCTTCACCCAGCAGTGACAGAACTAAGCAGTTGCACCTAAGACAGTGTGACCTACAGAGCTGAAAGTATTTGCTCTCTGGTCCATGAGAGGAAGATTGCCAACCACTAACATCCATGTACATCATCTGTGTGTTGATCTTACCTTTTTCTCTTATCTGTTACCTTTGAGAAAACTAGTTAATCTCTCTAACTCTTTCTAGATCAGAGTAGCTATGGTACAGAGTAGCTATGTGGATGAATCAAGAAACTATCAGTGAGGACTTCAAGTTATACAAGGCACAAGATATATGATATTGGATACATCATGAGAATATGCTATTCTGAGGCTAACATTCCCTTGCCTGGTCCTCGAACTACTTTTTCAACCTGATCTCACTCCAATTTCTAAGAGCATTTTCTGCTCCAGCTACTGCTTCCTTACTACTTAAACAGAAAAATTTCTTAAGTATATGCCCTCCTCTCTGCTCTTCCTTTTCTCTTTATGTCTCTTTCCAAGAGTTTACCGAAGTCCTTGCCCATCCAAGGGCTTTCATATGTGTCACCATCTTTGTAAATCTTTCCATTTTGACTCAGTCACATTCCTCTCTTTTGTTTAACTACACTGCATACTAGGTCTGCCCCTCTATTTTTTTATATTATTTTTATTAATTTTAATGCAGTGACATTGATAAATCAGGGTACATATGTTCCAAGAAAACACCTCCAGATTATTTTGACATTTGATTATGCTGCATACCCCTCACCGAAAGTCAAATTGTCTTCCGACACCTTCTATCTGGTTTTCTTTGTGCCCCTTCCCTCCCCCCACCACCTCTCTCTCCTTCCTCGCCCCCTCCCCACCCCTCACCCTACCCCCTGTTATCATCACACTCTTGTCCATGTCTCTGAGTCTCATTTTTATGTCCCACCTATGTATGGAATCATAGTTCTTAGTTTTTTTCTGATTTACTTATTTCGCTCAGTATAATGTTATCAAGGTCCATCCATATTGTTGTAAATGATCCGATGTCATAATTTCTTATGGCTGAGTAGTATTCCATAGTATATATGTACCAAAGCTTTTTAATCCACTCGTCCTCTGATGGACACTTGGGTTGTTTCCAGATCTTCGCTATTCCAGATCTTCGCTATTGTGAACAATGCTGCCATAAACACGGGGTGCATTTCTCCGTCTGGAACAGTTCTATAGTGTTCTTGAGGTATATTAATAAAAGTGTGATAGCCGGGTCAAAAGGCAGTTCGATATTCAATTTTTTGAGGAATCTCCATACTGTTTTCCACAGAGGCTGCACCAGTCTGCATTCCCACCAGCAGTGCAGGAGGGTTCCCTTTTCCCCACATCCTCACCAGAACTTATTCTGTGTTGTTTTGTTGATGAGCGCCATTCTGACCGGTGTGAGGTGATATCTCATTGTGGTTTTAATTTGCATTTCTCTAATGATTAGTGATGTTGAGCATTTTTTCATATGCCTACTGGCCATCTGTATGTCCTCTTTGGAGAAGTGTCTATTCACCTCTTTTGCCCATTTTTGGATTGGATTGTATTCCTGGTGTTGAGATTTACAAGTTCTTTATAAATTTTGGTTATTAACCCCTTATCAGATGTATTGTCAAATATGGTATCCCATTGTGTAGTTTGTCTTTTTATTCTGTTCTTAATGTCTTTGGCTGTGCAAAAGCTTTTTAGTTTGATATACTCCATTTGTTTATCCTGTCTTTTATTTCACTTGCCCGTGGAGATAAATCAGCAAATATATTGCTGTGAGAGATGTCGGAGAGCTTACTGCCTATGTTTTCTTCTAAGATGCTTATGGGTTTCATGGCTTATATTTAAGTCTTTTATCCATTTTGAGTTTATTTTTGTGAATAGTGTAAGTTGGTGGTCTAGTTTTATTTTTTTGCAGGTAGCTGTTCAATTTTTCCAACACCATTTATTAAAGAGGCTGTCTTTACACCATTGTATGCCCTTACCTATCCTTTGTCAAATATCAGCTGTGGGTTTATTTCTGGATTCACTGTCTGTTCCATTGATCTATATGCCTGTTCTTATGCCAGTACCAGGCTGTTTTGAGTACAGTGTCCTTGTAGTATAACATGATATCAGGATGTGTGATACCTCTCTCTATATTCTTCTTTTTTAAGATTGCTGAGGCTATTTGTGTTCTCTTTTGGTTCCATATAAATTTTTGAAATATGTGATCTATATCTTTAAAGTAGGTCATTGGTATTTTAATTGGTATTGCATTGAATTCATAAATTGCTTTGGGTAATATAGACATTTTAATGATGTTTATTCTTCTAACCATGAGCATGGTATATGCTTCCACTTGTTTGTATCTTCCTTGATTTTTTTTATCAATGTTTTATAATTTTTTTAGTACAAGTCTTTAGTCTCCTTGGTTAAATGTACTCCTAGGTACTTTATTTTTTTTTTGGTTGTAATAGTGAAGGGGATTGTTTCCTTAATTTCTCTTTCTGAATGGTCATTGCTTGTGTATAATAATGCCTCTGATTTCTGAGTATTAATTTTACATCCTGCCACCTTGCTGAATTCATTTATCAGGTCCAGTAGTTTTTTTGACTGAGACTTTGGGGTTTTCTATATACAATATCATATCATCTGCAAATAAAGATAATTCTACTTCTTCTTTTCCAATTTCAATGCCTTTTATTTCTTCTTCTTGTCTGGTTGCTGTGGCTAGGACTTCCAGAACTATGTTGAATAAGAGTGGTGAAATGGAAAAGAAGAAATATTCTGGATCTTATTGCCTTATTCTGGATCTTAAGGGGATTCCTTTTAATTTTTGCCCATTGAGTATGATGTTGGCTGTGGGTTTGCCATAGATGGCTTTTATCATGTTGAGGTATGTTCCCTGTATTCCCACTTTGTTGAGAGTTTTGATCATGAATGGGTGCTGGATTTTATCAAATGCTTTTTCTGCATCTATTGAAATTATCATGTGGTTTTTCTCCTTCCTTTTGTTTATGTGATGAATCACATTGATTGATTTGCGAATATTGTACCAGCCTTGCCTCCCAAGAATAAATCCCACTTGATCATGGTGTATGATTTTTTTCATATATTGCTAGATCCAGTTTGCTAATATTTTGTTGAGGATTTTAGCATCTAAGTTCATCAGGAATATTGGCCTATGATTTTCTTTCTTTGTGTTGTCTTTGCCTGGTTTTGAAATCAGAATTATGCTTGCCTCATAAAAGGAGCTTGGAAGTCTTCCTTCCTCTTAAATTTTTTGAAATAGCTTGAGAAGGATAGGAGTTAGTTCTTTGAATATTTGGTAGAATTCACTTGTGAAGCCATCTGGCCCAGGACTTTTCTTTATTGGGAGTTTTTTGATAACTGTTTTAATCTCATTTGGTGTAATCGGTCTGTTTAGGTTTTCTGATTCTTCCAGATTGATTTTTGGAAGATTATATGTTTCAAGAAATTTGTCTATTTCATCTAGGTTGTCTAGTTTTTTGGCATACAGTTCTTCATAGTATTTTCTTACAATATTTTGTATTTCTGTTGTGTCAGTTGTTATTTCTCCACTCTCATTTCTACTTTTATTTATTTGAGTCCTCTCTCTTTTTTTCTTGGTGAGTCTGGTTAAAGGTTCATCGATCTTGTTTACCTTTTCAAAGAACCAACTCCTTTTTTTATCAATCCACTGTATTGTTTCTTTAGCCTCTATGTCATTTATTTCTGCTCTGATCTTTATTATTTCCTTCCTTCTACTACATCTGGGCTTTACTTGCTGTTTTTTTCCTAGTTCTTTTAGATGCATGGTTAAGTTGTTTATTTGAGCTTTTTCAAGCTTCTTAAAGTATGCCTGTATGAACTTCCCTCTGAGTACTGCTTTTGCTGTGTCCCATAAATTTTGAGTTGTTGTATTATCATTTGTTTCTAGAAATTTTTTTATTTCTTCTTTTATCTCATTCTTAATCCATTCATTATTTAACAACCTGCTATTTAGTTTCCATGTGTTTGAGAATTTTGGGCTTTTCTGCTGCGGTTGATTTCTAGTTTTATGCCATTGTGATCAGAGAAAGTGCTTGATATGATTTCAATCTTCTTAAATTTCTTGAGACCACTTTTGTGCCCTAACATGTGGTCTAGCCTAGAGAATGTACCATGAGCACTTGAAAAGAATGTATATTCTGCTGCTTTAGGGTGAAAGGTTCTAAAGATATCTATAAAATCAAGTTGACCTAGTGTGTCCTTTAAGTCTGCTGTTTCTTTGTTAATTTTCTTTCTTGAGAATCTATCTAGTGATTTTAGTGGGGTTTTAAAATCCCTTACTATTATAGTATTGCTGTTTATCTCGCCCTTTATATCCATCAAAGTCTGCTCTATATATTTAGGTGCTCATATATTAAGTGCATAGATATTTATAATAGTTATATCTTCCTGTTGTATTGATCCCTTTATCATTATGTAGTGGCCTTCTTTATCTCTTACTATATTCTTTGTTTTAAAGTCCATTTTGTCTGATATAAGTATTGCTACCTCAGCTTTTTTTTCATTTCCATTTGCATGAAATGTTTTTTTCCATCCTTTTACCTTCAGTCTCTGTGCATCTTTTGTTTTAAGGTGTGTCTCTTGTAGACAGCATATGTATGGGTTCTGTTTTCTTATTTATGCAGCTACTCTATGTCTTTTGATTGGATCATTTAATCTATTTACATTTAAGGTTATTATTGATATGTAGTTGTTTATTGTCATTTTATTCTTTAAAGCAGTATTCCTCTTTTGCTATATTCTTTTTCTCCTTTGATCTGTTTACAACAGGCCCCTTAACATTTCCTGCAGCATTGGTTTGGTTATAATGAATTCCTTGAGTTTGTTTTTTTTTTTGTTTTTTTTGTCTGGGAAGCTTTTTATTTCTACTTTAATTTTAAATGATAGCCTTGCTGGATAAAGTAGGCTTGGTTGGCCTGACCAGGCAGTGGCACAGTGGATAGAGTGTCGAACTGGGATGCAGAAGACCCAGGTTCGAGATCCCAAGGTCACCAGCTTGAGCGCGGGCTCATGTGGTTTGAGCAAAAGTTCACCAGCTTCAACCCAAGGCTGCTGGCTTGAGCAAGGGGTTACTCAGTCTGCTGAAGACCCAAGGTCAAGGCACATATGAGAAAGCAATCAATGAACAACTAAGGTGTCACAATGCGCAATGAAAAACTAATGATTGATGCTTCTCATCTCTCCATTCCTGTCTGTCTGTCCCTGTCTATCCCTCTCTCTGTCTCTGTTACAAACAAACAAACGTAGTCTTGGTTGTAGGTTCTTGTTCTGCATTACTTTGAATATTTCTTTCCATTCCCTTCTGGCCTCAAGTGTGTCTGTTGAGAAGTCGGAAGTCATCCTTATGGGGGCTCGTTTGTAGGTGATAGCCATTTTTTCTCTAGCAGCTTTTAATATTTTCTCTTTATCACTTAGTTTTGGTATTTTAATTATAATGTGTCTTGGTGTAGGTTTCTTTGGGTTTCTCTTTAATGGAGTTCTCTGTGCTTCTTGAACTTGTGAGAGTTTCTCCTGCATTAATTTAGGGAAGTTTTCAGCTATGATATGATTGAGCAAAGTCTCTATCCCTTGTTCTTTCTCTTCTTCTTCAGGAACCCTTATGATGAAGATGTTATTTCTCTTTATGTTGTCACAGAGCTCTCTAAGAGTTTCTTCAGACATTTTGAGTCTCTTTTCTTTTTTCTTCTCTGCTTTCATGCCTTCATTCCAGTTGTCCTCCAACTCGCTGATTTGATCCTCAGCTCTATCAATCCTGTTTTTAATTCTTTCCATTGTGGTCTTCATTTCTGATATTGTATTTGTCATCTCCATCTGATTATTTTTTAATATTTTAATATTCTTTTTTATACTTGCTATTTCTTTATTTAGGTGTTTGTAATGACCATCCATTGTTGTTCTAAGATCCCTAAGCATCCTTACAATTATTATTTTGAACTCCACATCTGGAAGTTTGGTTATTTCCATATCACTCAGTTCATTTTCTGGATGTTTCTCTTGTGGTTTTATTTGAATTGCACTTCTCTGTCTTCTCATTATGTCTGTGTGTTTGGGTGTTTTGTTTGTAGAGCTGGTTGAGTCTAGGCTTGGTGTTGTCTGCCTTTAGTTTTCAATTGTGTTCTTTCTAGGTCTTCTTGGGTTGGCATCAGCTATTATTTGTAATCCACTTTTGGATTTGGGCTTCTTTGAAGTCTTGATTTGTTTGTTTTTTTAACAGGTAATTGTCTTGTTTGCTGATCTCAGCAGGGGGCTTATTTGAAACTGTATCCAGAAATGCGGTGGGTGTAACCTGAGACTCTGAAGTCCTCTTCTGCCAGTTAATCTCTCTGTGGGCGGGTTCCTTTCTCAGCTTCAGTAAGGGTAGGTGTATCTGAGATCTCCATGGAGACCTGAGTTACTGCTCCTCCTCCCACTTCTTGTTTTTAGCTGTGTCTTGTTGCACTGATTGGAGCTGGAGAGATGTCTGGAGATCTGTGACCTGGAAGCACTTTGACTTTTGTTTTGTGGGAGGATCAGCCCCTCCCCCAGCTATGGCCACCTCCAGTACTGGATGAGTCAGCTTTTCAGGTCATCCCCTGCATTCCTCTGCCCCTCACCATCTGTGTCTCTCTCTCCTTTTTCTTTTTGGAAGACAAGCCAGCCCTTTCAACACACCTTGTTCCCTGGTCACCAGGCAAGTGGCTGTGAGCAGTATTTACTGCTCTTTTCCTTGGAGTAATATCCCTTCTGGGCTCTCAGCCTCATCCCCCCCCTCTGTTTCTGTAAGCAGGGGAGATTCAGGTGCTCCCTACCAGGTTTATTGTGGCTTCTTCTTTACTCCTTGGTTTTTGAGAGCTGTTCTTGTAGTCCAGATTTGGTTTTACACACTGATTGGTCATAAATTAGTTTGTAATACAGTTCGGTGGTGTGAGCTGGGAATCTGTGCGTCTGCCTACTCTGCTGCCATCTTCAGGTCTTGGTCTGCCCCTCTTTTAAAGGCTTACCCCAATTTGCCCAGGGGTTCTACTAATTTGTCTGGTTATTACTTTTGAGATAGAGTGGAAGAGGAAATTTTAACTTGCTGGTGTATGCAACACTAATATTTCACACTATGCCTGCTCCCTGCAGATGTTCAATAACTAGCCATTAAGTTAAATTAAATACACCTAATGATGATTTCCTGTTTTAGAGTGTAGTCTGAAAATTAGCACCTCTCTAGGAAGAAGGCTGTGGAGGTAAGACTTCCCAGAAAACTAAGAGGAATGCAACGAAGGCTCGGGAAGATTCTCCATGCAAATGCCTAGGTCAAAACCTGGTGATTCACAAGTGGAGTCTAGCCTACAAACCTGTTCTGTATGGCTTGAACTATGTGAACCCAGGCAGGGTCACACTTATTGTAATTGAGTTACCAACATCATAAGATAAAAAAATTTTACCAAAAATACTGAATTTTTTCTTTCTTTTAGAAGAACACTGCATTCCCTTATGGCGACAATCTATTACTATTTATTTTATTTTTTATTCTTTTAAATTAAGTTGATCAGGGTGGCATTGCAATAAAATTATATAGATTTCAAGAGTACAATTCTATAATATGTCATCTCTATATTGTATAGTGTGCCTACCATCCAAAAGTCAAATCATCTTCCATCACTAAATATTTGAACCCCTTTACACATTACTACCCCTCATGCACCTTCCCTCTGATACCTGTAGTCTGTCTATGAGTTTTTGTTTTTTCTTTTACTGCTTTCAGTTTTATAACCCTCATATGAGTGAAATCATATGGTGTAACACAAGAGAGCCAGACTGGAAAATTAGTCTGATGCAGTTGCGGGATCCCAAAGAAACCACAAGGAGGACCAGATGGAACAGACATAGTCTTTATTACTCACATACGGGGCAGCACTGAAGGCAATATGTCAGTGAAAACTCCACACCCCATGGGGAGGGGGACAGAGCTAAGCCCTGGCTGACTGATTGCTCAAGTGAAACTTTCCAGGCAAGTAAGCAGGTGAGCATGGGATGAGGGGAAAGCATATGCACAGTTCTATGCTGTTTTTCCCTGATAATATCTGGTAACTCAGTTCCTTTGTCCTTAGTAAAAACCTCAGGTGAAGATTTATTACTCTCTCTCCATGGCTTGTGGCCAGGATCCATGACCACTGCATCAGGTCCTGGAAAGGGGAGAAGGGCCATTTTCAGCATCAACCCTACATTTGGTTCTTAACTTTCTCTGACTTATTTCAATTAGCATGATATTCTCAAGGTCCATCCATGTTGGCATGGATGTATTTTATCTTTTCTTATGTCTGAGTGGTATACAATGGAATACACTATCTTTAGATGGAGCACATTGTCTCTAACTTACCACAGTCCTCACCACTCTTTGTTTGTGTGTCTGATGTGTGGTTCCCACAAATTGACCATTTATCACTGTGCTTGCTCCAGTCATCTGTTCACTCTGAAAAATGGTGTTGAGCCTGACCAGGTGGTGATGCAGTGGATAGAGCATTGGCTTGGGATTCAGAGGACCCAGGTTTGAAACCCTGAGGTCTCTGGCTTGAGCATGGGCTCATCCAGCTTGAGCATTGGCTCATTCAGCTTGACCATGGGCTCATCAGCATGAGCATGGAGTGGCTGGCTTGAGTGTGGGATCATAGATGTGACCCCATGGTAGCGGGCTTAAGCCCAAAGGTCTCTGACTTAAAGCCCAAGGTCACTGGCTTGAGCAAAGGTCACTTGCTCTACTGTAGTCCCAAGTCAGGGAACATATGAGAAAGCAATCAATGAACAACTAAGGTGCTGCAACAAAGAACCAGTGCTTCTCATCTCTCTCTCTTCCTGTCTTCCGTATCTGTCTCTCTATCTCTCTCATGCAAAAAATATATAAATAATAAAAATAATAAAAAGCATGGCAATGAAAACTATCCAAAATGAAATACAAAAAGTAAAAATAGATAAATAAAAAATAACTTAAAAAATGGAGCTGAGAGGAAACTGATGTAGTTTTTTAACCCATGTTTTAAATAAAACTAAAATAGCCTGAGAAACAAAGTAGCTTATGATTAAACTATGAACTTGGAGTCACACTATCTGGGTTCAAATTCATGTCGCCCCTCCTACTTAGGGTTGCCAGTTAAAAAACAAGAAACTTAATTAAATCTGTATTTCAGATAGACATAGAATAACTTTTAGTGTAAGTATGACCCATGTATTCTTATTTGTCAAATTTGTCAAACCTGCCAACCTTTCTTCAACATGATGTATGACATGGGCAAGTTAGTTTCTCTATACCTCAGTTTCCTCACTTATAACTGGGGGGGGGGGGAAAGGAGCACTGTGCCTGACCAGGCAGTGGCACAGTAGATGGAGTGTCGGGTCAGACTGGGATGCAGAGAACCCAAGTTCAAAATCCCAAGATTACTGGCTTGAGCACAGGGTAGCTAGCTAGAACATGGGCTCATAAACATAACCCCATGGTTGCTGGCTTGAGCCCAAGGTCACTGGCTTAAACAATGGGACAATTGCTCTGCTGGAGCCCCCTGGTCAAGGCACATATGAGAAAGCAATCAATGAACAACTAAGGTGCCACAACAAAGAATTGATGCTTCTCATTTCCTCCCTTTCTGTCTGTCTGTCCCTATAAGTCCCTCTCTCTGTCACAAAAAAAAAGGAGCACTGTGGTAACAAAATAAGTATTATTAGTTTTTGTTAAAAAATTATTTAGATTGAGATATAATTAACATATAACATACATTGTATATGTTTAATATGTACAATGTGTTGATTTCACACACACACACACACACACACACACACATATAGTGCAATATGATTATCACTCTAGCACTACCTAACACCTCTATACATCTCAATAATTATCATTTCTCTTTTTGTGGTGAGAGCATTTAAGATCCAGTCTCTTGGTAACTTAGAAGTTCATAATATAGTGTTGACTGTAATCACTCTGTTGTGCATTAGACCTTCAAAATTTATTTATCTATTAGTGACAAGTTTATACCATTTATAAAATTCCTCCACCCCTAGCCAAGTGCTCACATTCTACTGTTTTTATGAGTTGAACTTTCTTATTTAAAAAAAATTTTATTCATTTTAGAGAGGAGACAGAGAGTGAGAGAGACAGAGAGAAAGGGGGGAGGAGCAGAAATCTTCAACTCCCATATGTGCCTGAAACCAGACAAATGCAGGGTTTTGAACCAGCAACCTCAGCGTTCCAGGTTGACACGTTATCCACTGTGCCACCACAGGTCATGCCTGCATCACTTCTTTATTCACTCCTCTATTCATGAGCACTTGGGTTGCTTCCATATCCTGATTATTGTAAATAACACTGCAATAAACAGAGGAGTACAGAAATATTTTTGAATTACTATTTTGAATTTCTTCAGATAAATACCAAGAAGTGGAATTGCTGGATCATGAGGCAGTTCTATTTTTAATTTTTCAAGAAACCCCATACTGTTTTCCACAGTGACTGCACCAGTCTGCATTCCCTTCAACAGTGCATGAAGGTTCCCTTTTCTCTGCATCTCCTCGCCGACGCTTGCTGTTTATTGATTTATTGATGAAAGCCATTCTGATGGGTGTGAAGTGATATATCACTATAGTTTTATTTGCATTCTTTGATGATAAGTGATGTTGAATATCTTTTCATATGTCTGTTGGCCACTGTATGTCCTCTTTGGAGAAATGTCTATTCAGCTCCTCTGACCACTTTTTAATTGTATTGGATTTTTTTTTTGAGAGGGTATTAAGCTGTGTGAGGTTTTTTATAAATTTTAAATATTAACCCTTAATTGAATGTATTGCTGAAGAATATCTTCTCCCAAACAGTAGATGGTCTTTGCATTTTGTTTGTGGTATCCTCTGATGTGCAAAAACTTTTTAGTTTCATGTAGTTCCATTTGTTTATTTTTTTCTTTTGTTTCCTTTGCCCAAAGAGTTATATCAGGAAAAAAAATCACTAAGAGCAATGCCAGAGAGTTTTCTTCTTGGGGTTTATGGTTTCAGCTTTTACATTTAAGTCTTTAAAACATTTAAGTTAATTCTTGTGTATGGTGTAAGAAGGTGATCTAGTTTCATTTTTGGCACATGTCTGTCCAGCTTTCTCAACATCACTTATCAAAGAGACTGTCTTTAGTTCATTGTATATTCTTGCCTCCTTCATCATAGATTAATTTGATGATAGAGATATGGGTTTATTTCTGGGTTCTCTATGCTGTTCCATTGATCTATGTGTCTGTTTTTTATGCCAGCACCTCGTCGTTTATTATAACCTTGTTCTATAATTTGATATCAGGTAGCATGATACCTTCAACTTTATTCTTCTTTCTCAAGATTGCTTCAACTATTTGGAGAATTTTTTAGTTCCATATAAATTTTAGGATTATTTATTCTAGTTCTGTAAAAAATGCCATTGGTGTTTTGATAGGAATTGCACTGAATTTATAGATTGCATTGAATATATAGACATTCTAACAATGTCAATGTTAAATTTTCCTATTTGTGAGCATGGTATATATACTGCTCACAAAAATTAGAGGATGTTTCAAAATGAATATGAAGTGATAAAATATCTTATAATTTTTGTGAGCTGTGTATTTCCATTTATTTGTATTTTCAATGACATAATTTTCCAGGTACAACTCTTTTACCTTCTTGATTAAATTTATTCCTAGAAAATTAAAAAAATTTTTCTGATGCAACTGTAAATGGGATTGTTTCCTTAATTTTTCTTTATGATAGTTTGTTATTGGTATATAAAGATACATCTAATTTCTGCTATTAATTTTGTATCCTGCTACTTTACTGAACTTACTTATCAGTTCTAGTAGTTTTTGGTGATATAGTGTCATCTGTCAATAATGACAGTTTTATTTCTTTCTTTCCAATTTGGATACTTTTTCTTCTTTTCCTTATTAGATTGCTTTATTTAGAATTTCCAATACTATAATAAGGATTTCATAAGGGATGTGACAGTGGACACTGTTGTCTTGTTCCTAATCTTAAGGAAAATGCTTTTAACTCTTCTCCATTGAGCATAATGTTGGCTATAGGTTCGCCAAACATGGCCTTGATCACACTGAGGGGTGTTTCCTCTATTTCCGCTTGGCTGAGAATTTTTATTGCAAATGGATGCTAGATATTTTTCAATGCTTTTTCTATATTTATTGGTTTGATCATATGATTTTTATCTTTCATTTTGTTTATGTGGTGTATCATATTGATTTATGAATATTGAACCAAGCTTGCATCCCAGGAGTAAATACTACCCTTTCTACATGGTTTTGTTTTTAAATCCTTAGTTGCAGGACTTTAGTTCAGCAAGTTTTTGGATGGTTCTCCAAGTTGTTCTACAATTTAGTTGTAATCTTCATGTGGTCAGAGGAGGAGGCAAGCATAGTTCACCATGTTGGGGAGCAAGTTTAGCTCTTTTAGATTCTACATATAAGTGAAATCATACAATATTTATTTTCCTCTGTCTGATTTATCTCACTTAGCATAATGCCCTCAAAGGCCATCTATGTTATTGCAAATGGCAGGATTTCCTTCTTTCTTATAGCTGACTAATATTTCATTGACTATATATAACATATTGTCTTTATCTATGTATCCATTGATGGACACTTAGGTTGTTCCCCTATCTTGGCTATTATAAATAATGCTGCAATGAGCATGAAAGTGCCAGTATCTCACTGGGATCCTGTTTTTATTTCCTTTGAATACATAACTGAAGTGGAATTGCCAGCCCATAAAGTAGTTCTATTTTTCATTCTTTGAGGAACCTCCACACTGTTTTACAGAGGGGCTGTACTAATTTACATTCCCACCAACAGTGTCCAAGCATTTTCTTTTCTCTGCATCCTTGCTAACACCTGTTATCTCTTGTCTTCTTGAGGCTAGCCATCATTACAAGTGTGAGGTGGTGTCTCATTGTGGCTGTAGCATTTCCCTAATGATTAATGATATTGAGCATCTTTTCATGTACCTCTTAGCCACTTGATTATCTTTGGAAAAATGTATATTTAGTTTCCTGCCCAGTTTTTATCCTTTTTTCTCTGTTTTAATTTTTTTCTTTTTTTAAATTGGCTATTTTGGGTTTATTTTTCTGTTGTTGTTACTGAGTTGTATAAGTTCTTTATGTATTTTTGATATTAAGCCCTTAATCAATATATGGTTTGTAAATATTAGTTTTTTTTTTAAAGAAAAAGCCTATTCTATTCTATTTCATTGAGACAATAAGGAACATGTTCATATGCTTAGTAATCAAAGTATATCTGTATTTAAATATATATATATATTTCAGAAGCTCTTTTTGGTAATTAACATTAGCTGCCACTCAGCAAAACTTTTCAGTAGCCCAACAATAAAGATTTCTTTCTATCTTGCATTACTGTACTGTGTTAATCAAGAGCCAACTCCCCCTTACATGGAGATGTGTCCTCCAAAGTCATTACAGCTAAGGAAGAAGGAAACAGAGTGGCCTACCAGCCACTGACAACCTTGAGCTAGAAGTGATGCAACAGCTTTCATGCACAGTATTGGCCAGAACTAGGCCTTCACCTAACTGCAAGAAAACCTAGGAAAAATAAGAGAGCACACAGAGTATCTGGTGAGCAGTGACTATTTTGGCCAGAGGTGCCATTAGAAAGCAAACATAGTATCTGCCTCACTTTTTATGTTACCCATCTGGCTGCTGCAGATTGTTGGATTTGCAACTCCAGCATACACAATAGTTCAATGTCAGAAGATCCATATTCTAGTTCTGCTCTTTCTCAATCCAGGGACATGTACCCAGTGCATGTTTTTTTTCTCCTCTTCCTCCTGATGGAGAAGCAAGAGGACTTTTTTTCTCTTCCTATCAGGAGCAGGAAGTCATTCTCAAAGTTAAGTTGCTTAAATTGTTGATTTGGAAAGTTTGAAATGAATATGAGATCAAACAGAAGAGAAAGGGGTGGTAGAAACTCAATTATTCTGATTAGAGACCCACTGATAAGAGAAATACTATACATAGTAAGGCCTTTTAAATTTGTACCATGTGAACCAGATCTCGTTTTTCATTTTGGATTTGGAGCTACCCTGATGTCTTCCAGCATTTGAAGAATAATTTTCAGAAGATAGACAATTGTCTGCACAGGTCCAATCAGTGGAGTTATTCAAGGTGTTCGCTCGGAATGAAATTTTGCCAAAAGCATTCAAGCCACAGCTTTGTGTTTAAAAGAACATCACGTTAATTAATATAGCCAGGCATTGGGACTCACTGGCTGGTTTAAGGGGCCCAAGGCCAGTACCAGCTCCTGGCTGCCAAGGTTAATGAGGCTATGTTGTTATAATCTCACCTTAAATGGATTTCTGAGCTGTGCACAGGGAAAGGGAAAGAGAGAAGTGAGCCTGTGATGAGTGATAAAACTTTGTTAGTTACACCCAACATGTACAGCTCATAAATCAGAGAATATTTTCTGATCTGAAAATCTGGATTTGGAGCTTGGTAATTATTTTTAGATAAACTCTGAGAGTTTGCAAGTAGGGACTTGAAAATATAATCAAAACCCCAGGACAGATAAGCCATCTCTGTGTGCTCAAAAATGAGAAGTGAGTGTAATCTTTATACTCTGAAAAAGGAGAAAGGTGTTGTGAGCAGGTCCATAAAATATGTATCTACCTATGTCATCATTCTGCCTGCGTCATTTTCCAACGTTTCATGAGCCAATACTAGTCCTATGTGTCTATATCCTAGTGCCATAATAATCTCTGTAAAGAAAAAAATATTTTTTCAAGAAGATTTGTTTTTTGACTTATCATTATCAATATTTGGAGGCATTTGTTAGATATTTAATAAAGTCAGGGAGACTCACACTTTTGGGAGACTATGAAGATTTGTCACCTATCCTGTGCTTCACATAATTCCCAAATCCAGAAAACTCTGACAGCTCCATAATAATAATAAAGCATCCCAAATATAACCTCTTTAGCACCCTCAGTGAAAATCAACTAGACCCTTACAAAATCTTTTTATTCTCAAATCTCACTACACAGTTAAACTTTAAGACCATATTCAGTGAGGTTAACACTGGATACTATGTGTTTAAAAAATTATGACTTTCTTTATATTTTCACCTTTTTTATTCTTGCAAAATTAAATATTGTTATATCTGGTTAAAGGAAGGCTCTGTAATGAGAATCTTGCTTCCAGATGGTGTCACTTAGGCTGTGCCCATTTTCCATTGCTCATTATCAGTCTTCCCAGTGATTCTATGATGTTATCAACATCTCACAGTAACTTCTTTCACTGTCTAATTCAGATAATTAGTTTCTGTTGTTTGCCACCAGGATTTCTGCTTGCTACATTATCTATTTGCCTAGTATTAGAGTTGTTTGTGTCTATGTGTGTCTCCCCAATGAGACTTAACATCTTACAAGATGTGTTAGCTTAATATTCAGCATGCCTAGCACAGAACCTCACATTTAAAATTAAGCAGGTAAAAATGTGAATGCACATCACGTTGGCTAAAATGTTAGATTTTCCCTTTATTAACTGCATGACCTTGGATAAGTTAACAACCTTTCTAAATCTTTTCTTCATGTAAACTTATGAGCACCTACCGGTTTTAATGCTTAAAACTGAGCTTGGTATATAGAAAGCATTTCATAAGTATTAACTAGTATTAGTATAGTGATATTAAATTATACTATTTTCAGTTATGCTCATATTATGTATCATATATATTATATCGATGATATAATTATACATTTTATTATGTATTATGTGTCTCCTATGTAAATTGTATATGTTTGTATTATATGTATCATTGTTATAATATAGATATTATTATAAGTATTCCATAAAATGAATGTTTAATGGAATTTAGTTGTTTCTTAAACTGTAAGCTCAATTCTAGTTTACACTATGAAATTGTTTGTTTTTAAGAAAATATTTTCTATCCTTAGTTTCTTTAAAGACTGTGATAAAAAGTTTATTTTGGGGGGAAATAATGATGTTTATAGTTTCTTTTTTTAATTTTTTTTTTATTTATTCATTTTAGAGAGGAGAGAGAGAGGGAGAGAGAGAGAGAGAAAGGGGGAGGAGCTGGAAGCATCAACTCCCATATGTGCCTTGACCAGGCAAGCCCAGGGTTTCGAACCGGCGACCTCAGCATTCCAGGTCGACGCTTTATCCACTGCGCCACCACAGGTCAGGCAGGAAATAATGATGTTTAGTATGCAGGTGATTAAAATGTCAGTGTGGAGTTTTTTACAATATGCTAATTTTTTTATCCTTTACCCAAGTATTCCTCACCTGTTTGAAATGTTGTTGAAATTTTTTCGTAATGTCATGGTGTTTTCATGAAGAATCTGTGCATTTCATCTTCCTGAATACATTGCTTTCCTGGACAAGTTGCAGTTTCCACAAAGTTGTAAGAGCTATAAAGCCATGTTTTCCTACTCAGACCCTTTCACTTGGTCTTGGCATGGCTCCTGGTTCTGGGGTTGTCCTGTTCTCGTGTTTCTGAAGGACCTGAGTGCTTTTCTTCAGCAGACCCATTAGTCACTTTGACTCCTCAGTCTGACCTCTCTGACAAGTGGTGTGGATTTTTACTGTACTTCATCCTCGGCACTGCAAATAATTCTTTTGAACGTCACCCGTCCCTCTTTTGTTAGTGCTGATGTCAGACATTGTCTTCTGTTTTATTGAGAAGTTTGCATCCTTGGATTGAAGTGGTGACACCTTGATCATATCATCAAAATGGCAAGCAGGGACTTGTTTTTATTTACTTATTTATTTATTTATTTATTTATTTATTTATTTCAGAAATCCCTGGTCCCCAAAAGTGTCTCATCCTGGAATTGCTATGGTTGTAATAGATTGGATTTATCTGTTCAACAATTATTAATTGGAGACTTACAATGGGTAAAATTTGCTCATAATGCTGGCCTGATTCAGAGATGAATTGGACACATCCATGCACATGTAAAGCAAAGAGCTGCAAAGGATGAAATTCTCTATAGTGGATCAGTGCTCACGTTCATTGCATACTCACTGCACCAGTATTTTCATTGGGTATAAATAGAATACATTTCCCACAGACCTCTGTGGCCTGAGAATATCAGGAAAGGATGGAGGGAGAAGAAGGTTGTAAGGGGAAGTGGTTGGTTAAGCAATATACACTACGACCTCAGTATCCTGGACATCTTCTCATCCAGTTTCACAAATAAGGAAACAAAAGCTCCAAGAAGCCTGGTCTCATTTCCTTGATCACACAGCCGTACTGTGCCAGAGCCATTTGGTGGCCTGTTAAACCTGTGGTCTTCCCACTCATCTACCCACTGTTCCACAGATGGCACTAAGCCAGGGCAACACCAGTTGAAAAGCCCTTACTGTTATTATCCCAGAATCTAGGAAGTGAAGTAGAAGAAAGAGCAGTTGTGTGATTTTAACTTCAATCAATTGTTACTACCTAATTAGAGATCATTTGGTATTGTCTGTTAAGTTTCTAAATGTGCCTATCCATCTAGCCAGGCAGTCTATATATATCTTGGTATCTCCCCTAGAGAAATACTTGCACATTGGTAGAAGGAAGCATGCATAGGAATTGTGGAATTTTATGTAATGTGCAGAAACTGAAAACAACACAAATGTTCATAAATAATAGAATAATTAAATTATAATAAATCTATGCTATTAAAGGCTATATAGATAAAAAAGATCTATATATATAGAATTAGAAAGAACTTCAAAATCAAGTAGCAGATACATGCATGTAGAATGATCACATGTATGTCTAGCAAAAGAAATAAGACTCATTTAGAAATCTTTTTAATAGATAAAAGTTAACCAGACTCTATAACAAAAGTATAGGAAAACTCATAAGAATTAATAATTTAAGAAGAGAGAAATATACTCCCAACTAGGAAGTTCCAACATGTACCAGGTTAGATGTGGTAAGAAGGTACTCACACAATGCATACCTGATAAAGACTTGCATTCAGAATATAGAAAGATCTTTCAAAACTCATCACAAGAAAATAGGTGCCCCATATTTAAAATGGGCAAAAGATTTGAACAGATAGTACATCAAAGAAGATATACAGGTGATGAATAAGCACAAGAAAAGATGTTCATGGGAAAAAATAACCACTAGTTATTAGAAAAATAAAAATAAAACTACAGTAAGATTCTACAACACAGGCATTAAAATGCCGTTTTAGAAGCTGACAGTATGGCTGATGAGGACCCAGAATGACTGGGACACTCACATATTGCTAATGGGAATGCAAAAGGGCACAACCACTTTGGAAAATATTTTGACAGCTTCTTACGAAGTTAAAGATGCACTAACGTTCTGACCCAGCAATCCCGCTCCTAAGAAAAGCTTAGACCACAGAGAAGCTTATATGCAAATAAACATGTGTTTTATTCATTTGCTTTATTCATAAAACTGGATATAACTGCAAATTTTCTTCATCTGGTGAACAGATAAAACAAGCGGTGGTACATCCATACAATGAATCAGCAATAAAAAGGAACTGTGTACTACCATCCAGGCAACAACATGGGTGAACCTCAAATACACCATGTGAATGAAGAAAGCCAAAGCATGAGGGATTTGAGGAGGTGAAGAAACTGTTCTATATCTTGATTGTGTTGATAGTTACATGAACATTTGTCAAAACCCATACACTTCAAAAGGATTGATCTTACTGTATGTCAAGGACATAAACTGAATGTTTGTGTACCCAGCAAATTCATATGGACTTCAAAAGATTGCTCATCACTGATCTAGGGCATGGTAAAAAGTTTGTATTTTCTTCTGACTACAGTGGGAAACCAATGGGAGGGTTTTGAACAGCACAATGAGATAATCTGTGTTTTACTAAGCTTATCTCATTACCATGGAGAACAGATGAGGAAGAGGCAAAAGCATGGCCACGCAGTGGTCCAGGAAAGAGAAGGTGGAGGCATAGACCAGATAGCCGTGGAACTGGGAAAAGCTGGTGGATTTGGGATCATGCAGGGGCTACAGGAAGAAAAAGGAAAAAGGAAAATGAAAGATGCTCCTAAGATTTTGGCCTCAGCAACCTATATTAGCTTATTTAATATTTAACTCATTTAATCCTTACTATGATTTAGGAACTTGAGAATTAAAGAGAGAGTTATCCCCATTTTACAGATGAGAAAACTAAGGCACTAAAAGGCTAAGCAATGTGCCTAAGGTCATGCAAATAATGAGTTGCAGAGCTGGGTTTCTAATCCTAGCAGCCTGACTTGAGTCTATGATCGTTACTGCCATGCTCTGCGGCTGTCTCTCAAAGAGTGAGGCTTGGTAAAGAATTGTTGGATCAATAAATCAATGAGTGAATGACAGGATGCGTCTATAAATATGGGTTCTCAGCTGTCCTATGTTCACTTTTATACAGGGTGGCCACAATGTCTTCATGCCAGGTACATGTCACCTGCATGCTTTCCTCCATTCTCCACACATTTAATATCCCCTCCATTCTTCTGGACATCATGCCAAATGTTGATGTTGGAAGTCATTAAAAGAATTCTTATGGGGGAGGAGGTGGTTGAAAGACCCAAACTGTTATTAAGTGGAATTGGGAAATACTCTTTCATAATGCCCCAAACAAATTGGCATAACATGTAGTTAAGTCTGAAGTCCAAAGAGGCTAAATAGTACCAAATTCACGTTGACACTATTATCAGCTGAATTTGTAGTCAGATATTCTCTAGCCTGGAGGGCGTAACACGCACAGTACACTCTTGTGAAAGGTTCCACATCTGGGGGCTTAAGGCTGCTGCGTGGGTAATCAGAGAGACCCGGGTCCCAGAAATAGCCCTCTCTTCTCTGTGACCTAAAGCAAATACAGCTCCCTATGCTTAGCTTCCCATTTGTAAAATGGGTATAGCAACAGTGCTTACTTCATAGGATGATTGAGGGCCGACAAAACAAGGCTTTTATCAGTACCTGACCAAATAAAATGCCCAGTACAAGTAGGCAGTCGTTATTTTTACTTCAAATTCTTACTTAGGAGAAAACTAGTCACATCAGGCCCATGGGAAGTACCTAGACCTACATAGTAAGTTCTCTGCCTGGAATTCTCCCTGGTTTTCACAATCCAGGGAGAGCACGTGAGCACAGACAGGGGCAATGATATTGTTCTTAGCACCCTCTCTTACCCCTCTTCCTCTTCCCTTGGCTTCAAAAACCCTGTCAGGGAATCCTGCCCACTTCTCAAGACAAATGGAAAGTGTCCATTGTGAGGTG
The DNA here is from genome assembly GCF_036850995.1 of Saccopteryx leptura. Classification (NCBI taxonomy): domain Eukaryota; kingdom Metazoa; phylum Chordata; class Mammalia; order Chiroptera; family Emballonuridae; genus Saccopteryx; species Saccopteryx leptura. Next base: position 71,150,520 of record NC_089512.1, read on the forward strand.
TTTAATGATATTCACAAGATCTCTCAGCTCTGTGGTGGTCCCTGCCTTAGATTCCATCTTGGCCTCAGAGAAAGTGCCCTCCCAAGAATTTGTAAGCTGACTGTTACTCTCAGTATCAAATAATTCCACATTTCCATTCAGTTCACTAAATTTGTAAGTGAATCAGATGCAATTAATTGAAGAATATTCAGATAGTAAACTTCAAGCTAGTTCGGGGGGGGGGGGTAGTGTTGTTGATCTTATTGCTGAGAGATGCTGGCACCGGGGTGGCAAAACCACCAAGCAAACAGTCCCCAGAGAGATGATGCTTGCACCATCAAGTGGACATAAGTTCTTCCTTTTGGCAGCATTATTGAGGAAAAGGATCTCAAAGAGCACATAATAGCCAATAAAGATAATCCTTCAGGAAACAAGTGAACCTACATAAAGCAAGTAAAGATACTTGACAAAAGGACTTTTATTTTTAACTGAAAAGCAATTTTTCTTTTAGTGCAAGTATGAACTACAGAGACATTTAAAATGTGATCTTATCCACATGAAAATTTTCCTTTATATCCTGCCTTTTGCCTCACCCAGTTCAATTTCTTTGTCTCCTGGTTTGCAAAATAAAGAGCTTAGGATGAATGATTTCCATCTCCTCTAGGAGCAACATCCTGTGTTTGTAGAGCTAAAAAATAAATAGTGTAGCATATCTAGTTTTTTCTCTATTTGTGTTTTTGCTTTACTCTTTCCTCATTTAAGCAGGTAGCAGGTTCTGGGCTTCTCAGTTTCCAACAAAATTTTGTGGCAAAACAGAATGCAGACAGGGCTTATCCTTTTTTAGGGCAGCGGCAAAGAGGGCAGGGGCTGAAGGAGGAGAGCTTGTAGAGGCATAAACGAAAGGATCCCGAGGGGCCAGCAGCAATATGAACCAGGGCTCAGCTTTTTGTCAGTGCCCCAAGGAAATGGCTGAGTCCCAGAGAGAAATGGCTCCGAGGAGCCCTGAGAGCCACTGCGCCACCTCACCCGCAGGTGTTGTAAAGTACCAAAAGCTACAGAATCAATATTCATATTTTAAGAGGCTTAAAGAACATTTTATTAATTTGGGTTAAGGCAGTGTTTCCCAACCTTTTTTGTGCCATGCCCCACCTTAACCTTTCTAAAATTTTTATGTCCCCCCCTATGTAACATACATAATTTTAACATTAAAAAATTGATTTGTTCACTTAATAAACATAAATGATAGGTTCTAGGAAGAAATCACTATGAAATTGTTAACAAAACACAGTAAGTAAAATTTCAAAACATATAATGAAAAACAGAAATTTAAATTCCAAATAATTTTAATACAGATTTTTCTATATTAATTTATTATTTTAATTTAGTGTGATCCTTGCTGCACAGAGATTTTATATTAGGTTCCAATTTGGTTAGCTTTAGTCTCAAGTCTCCACGTTGTGTTATATCCAGCCGATTTCTTTTTTTTACCAGTAAATCATTTACAGCACTAAATCCACATTCAGCTAAAAAGGAAGATGGAAACGGTAGCAATAGTTTTCTTGCACATTTGGTTGAATTTAGGTATTTGATTTCTGTTTCCTCACAAAGCCATGCCATCGCTCCTTTGATATTAAATAAAGCTTTAACTGACTCATCATTTTGTAATTCTGTGAGTTCTTCTTGATACTGCATATTTGATATATCAGACAAATCCACTAACATTGGCTGCATCATCCATGTTGGGAAATCAATTTGTTTTAAATCAGAAAATCTTTCTTTTAAATCAGCCGATAGACTATTCAAATGATTGACAATAACAAGTAAAGCGGTATCAGTTACTTCACATTTTTGGAGCCAATGAAACTGTTTAAAGTTTTTGTTGTTAATATGTTTCTGACATAACTCAATATTGGTAATGAAACCGAATATCTTTGCTTTTGCATCGACAAGAGTTTTATTTGTTCCTTGAAGTTGCTTATTTAATATATTTAGTTATTCAAAGATATCAGCTAAATAACTCACAAATGCTTTACCATCTATTGTTAACAGATACTTCATTTCAGGTTTGTCGCTTAAAGAATCACTAAGAGTATCAAACAGTTCCATAAATCTTTTCAAACAGTTTCCTTTAGATAGCCATCTTACTTCAGTATGAAGTAAAAGTCTCACATGGTCTTCATTTTGTTCTTCACAAAATAGCTTGAAAAGACGCTCACATTTGGCACTAGCTTTAATAGCATTAACACACTTTATTACTGTATGTAATACTTCATTCAGAACAGGCGAGATGTTTTTAGCTACCAAGTTTTCCCTATGAATAACACAATGCACAAGAATCATTTCTGGATTCTTATCTTTCATCAATTTTAAGCAGCCATTTTTCTTGCCCATCATATTGGGAGCACCATCTGCAGCACAAGATGTTATATTTTTCATTGGTATATCATTGACATCTAAGTAGTTTTTTAGCTTATTATATATATATCTTTGGAGGTAGTGGTGCTTTCTAATCTTTTACAGAACAACATTTCTTCAGCAAAATGTCCTTTATCAATAAATCTTACGTAAGTTATCAATACTGCCTCACTGTCTCTCAAAGATGATTCATCCATTTGCAAGGAGAATTTTCTTGTTTTCAGCTTTTCAATAAGTTGTTTTTCAATATCCTTACTCATTTCGTCTATTCTTCTGCTAACAGTATTGTCACTGAGTGGCATAGCTTTTACATCTTTGTCATCTTTTTCAAGAACCGTTTTTATGTTGTTGTTTTTTTTGTTTTTTAAACCCAATCTTTTTTAAATCTTATTTTGATTAATTTTAATGCAGTGACATTGATAAATCAGTGTACATATGTTCCGAGAAAACATCTCCAAATTATTTTGACATTTGATTATGCTGCATATCCCTCACCCAAAGTCAAATTGTCTTCCATTACCTTCTATCTGGTTTTCTTTGTGCCCCTCTCCTCCTCCCCACCCCCTCTCTCTCCTTCCTTGCCTCCTCCCCACCCCACCTCCACCCAACAGTTACCATCACACTCTTGTCCATGTCTCTGAGTCTCATTTTTATGTCCCATCTATGTATGGGTTCATATAGTTCTTAGTTTTCTCTGATTTACTTATTTCACTCCGTATAATGTTATCAAGGTCCATCCATGTTATTGTAAATGGTCCGATGTCATCATTTCTTATGGATGAGTAGTATTCCATAGTATATATGTACCAGAGCTTTTTAATCAACTCATCTACTGACGGACACTTGTGCTGTTTCCAGATCTTCGTTATTGTGAATAATGCTGCCATAAACATGGGGGTGCATTTCTCCTTCTGGAACACTTCTATGGTATTCTTGGGGTATATTCTATATTCATTGTAGTACCCTATCTTATGAGTATTTCTGCACTTCATCGTCCTTTGCTACTGTTAATCTCCATCCTCTCCCCCCTTTTTTTCTTTTGTTGTCACAGTATAAATTTGGTTTTATTGTGTTCTTGGTGGAGCTGTTACTTGTGGTTTTGTTTTGTTTTGTTCTTTGAATCTGGTTGGAAAACCCCCTTTAGTATTTCCTGGAGTGGGGGCTTTCTGCTGATAAATTCTCTCATCTTTTCTGTATTTGTGAATGTTTTTATGTCTCCTTTGTATTTGAAGGATAGCTTTGATGGGTATAGTATTCTTGGCTGAAAGTTCCTCTCTTTCAGGGCTTTAAATATTGGGGTCCACTCTCTTCTAGCTTGTAGAGTTTCTGCTGAGAAATCTGATGATAATCTAATAGGCCTTCCTTTATATGTTGTACTCTTCTTTTCCCTGGCTGCCTTGAGAATTTTTTCTTTCTCATTGGTTTGTGCCATCTTCATTATGATGTGCCTTGGAGTGGGTTTGTTGGGGTTAAGAAAACTCAGTGTTCTGTTTGCTTCTTGAACTTGAGGCCTTAGTTCTTTCCACAGGCTTGGGAAGTTCTCATCTATTATTTGTTTGAGTATATTCTCCATTCCATTTTCTTTCTCTTCTCCCTCTGATATACCTATTATTCTTATGTTATTCTTTCTGATGGAGTCAGACAGTTCCTGTAGGGCTTTCTCGTTTTTTATTATTTTTGAGTCTCTTTCTTCTTCTCTCTGTTGTGCCTCAAGTTGCTTGTCTTCTATTTCACTAATCCTACCTCTATCTGGGCTGTTCTATTTGCTAAGCTTGTTACCTCGTTTTTCAGCTCGTGAATTGAGTTTTTCATTTCTGTTTGATTTGTTTTTATAGTTTCAATTTCCTTGGTAATATATTCTTTGTGATCGTTGAGTTGTTTTCTGAGCTCCCTAAATTGCCTTTCTGTGTTTTCTTGTATATCTCTGAGTATTTTTAGGATTTCTATTTTAAATTCTCTGTCATTTAGCTCCAAGGTTTCCAATATGTTAAATCTTTTCTCCATAGGTTTTTCCACATCTATTTGTGTTACCTCTCTATCTTTTGTATCCATAATATTCGATTTCCTTTTTCTTATTGGCATCTGAGGGTGGTCTTGTTGATAGCACTAATTAGAATTAATAAAGAATAAAAAGTAAAAAAAAGAAAAAAAAAAGAAAAAAAAGGAAAAAAGAAAAACACCCCACAAAGAAAAACCAGTAATAATTTATTATTTCCCCCTTTTTTCTTTCTTCTCTTCCCCTCCTCTCCCCTCCTTAGGGAAATATCGTGATGACCTGTGAATTATATTATGCTAAATGGAACAAAAACTGCCTATAACAGAGGGCCTGATTTGGGGTGAAGAGTTCAAGGGGCAAAAAAGGGAGTAGGGACCTACTAAATGCAAAAAAAAGGAGAAAACCTTAGACAAGTATAAAATGATTTGCTTGTAAGTGATGGTCAACTAAGAGATATAATGAGAGGGATAAGAGGGAAACAGAAAAAAGGAGAAAAAAATAATAATTAAAGAAGAAAAAAAATAAATAAAAAAATAAGTAAAAATCTGTTGTATTAAGTGGAGCAAAGACTAAATACAATGGAGACCTTGGGTGGGAGGAATGCTAATTAGTTAAAAAGCAAAGTAAAAAGTACCCAAAATGCCACAAAAACAAACAAACAAAAGAAAAACAAAAACAAAAGCAAAAAAAAAACCCCAAAAACTTGAGTCCCAAATTAAATAATTTGTTCGTGATTGAGGATTGAATGGGAGGAAAAGTAAAAGAAGAAAAGACTAGAAAGGGAGAAATAAGATAAAGAGAAAAACAAAGGAAGAAAAAAAGGAAAAGAAAAAAAAATGGGGGGAGAGAATGAGAGTTAAGGGTTTTGGAGTATAACCCTAAAGGAGAGTAAGGATGAAGAAAAGAAATAAAATGTAACACTCATGGGTAGTGTAGTTCAAGAAAAAGGAAGAGTAAGATGGGCAGAGAATAAAAGGACCGAGGTGGAGGAAATGGAAATAATAATAATAGAGGCAATAAGATAGAAGAAACAAACAACAACAATGAAAAAATAGTGGAACAAGTTATAAAGTCTGTGGATTTTTGTTGATTTTGAGAGGTTAACTTCTTCCTTTTTCTTTTCTCTCCCTCTTCCTGGTCGGTGACTCTGTACCCCAGCCTCTGCCCCTGTGTCACGCTTAGGTAGGGATTTGCAGTTGATGGGATTCTATGGCAATGTCATATAATTGGCTTTAGTCTTGTTGGTAGTCAAGGCTTGTTGGCGTTTGCCGGGTCCAACAATGAGAGAGTTTGCTTTCCCGGAGCCTCTCTCCTAGTCTCCCCTTCTTGAATTAGCAGCCTGGTGATCCAGCTATGAGGCTGCCACTGCTTCTGCCTGGGGAGTAAGAGGCTCAAAGAGCTGGGAAATCCCCACTCTATCCCCACTCAGCGCAAGGCTCTGGGTAAGGCTCTGGCAGTCAGAGCCTCCAGTATAATCAGGCGGGGCTGGGAGCCAATTGTTGTCAAGGTGACTGTTCAGCACCTAGCATTCAGTTGGACCACTCAACCCAGGCTTTCCACACTTTGTAGCCTGTTTTGGCTGGGAAGAAGAGGCACAAGTCGCTGCTTGCTGTATAGATCTTAACATCTGCCAAGTCCCTCTTGTTAGCGTATATCCCTGAATATGAAGGCTCTGTCAATCAGAAGTTGCCTCCACCCCTTTAGCGAGAGGCACTAAAAAATATCACGCCTCTTGTCTTGGATCGCTGAACTGAGAGAGATCTTATCAATTAGAGCCCCATGGGTGTGCAGATTTCGTGGGTTAAGCTAATTTCAGTGATTGGATCCGCAGCTGTGCTCCAGAAAGTATTTCAAGCTGCCCACGCGCCCCTCCCCCAACGCTTGATTGTTAGCTTGAATGGCTGGGTGAGGTGCCCCGCCCATGGAGAGAATCTCCGGAGTAGGGAAGATAGCTTTGGTGCCCTTCCCGCTTGCCTTGCCGCTGGCGGCTGGGGTGCACCGGGTGCGCTGGAGAATGGAGCACTCTGGATGTGTGGGGGAGTGGGGTGCTCTGGGCGTGTGGGTGAGTGGGATGTTCAGGGCACGCGAGCGAATGGGGTGCTCTGGGCACTCCAGTGGCTGGGAACCTTGCTCACAGTGCGCGGGCTGCTGGGGACGCTCCGGGCGCAAGGGAGCTCGCTCTGCCACCGGGCCGCGGCACGGGGTGCGCGCGCGCAGTTTCTCACGGCACACGGGCGGCTGCTCACAGCACTCAGGTTGTTCTTCCCTGAGTGTGGGCGGGCAGTTGCACGCGTGGGTTGACTCACCACAGGCGCACTCCCTCCTCGGCTTGAATGAACATCCGTGCGGTAGTTAGCTTCCTCCACACTCTCAGTTCTGACCTGTCTCTCAGATTCAAGTGATAATAGCCCTTTTGCCTTCAGTATGTGTGGAACTCCGGAATGCTCCGAGGATAAATTTTTCTGTTTCTAGTTGATAAATTTGTTGAGATTTTGGGGAGATCTGTCGTACGCGCTGCTCACGGCGCCATTTCCATGACGTCACTCAAGAACAGTTTTAAGAAATGCTGATATTGACGGTTTTATTAAATTCTCTCCTATAGTGTGATTTTCTCCAGATTTAGCGATGAATAAAGAAATTTGATAACTAGCCTCAAGAACACGATTATTAGTTGAAGTATGAGCAGTAAATAGAGACTTTAATGTTGTTCTTTTTTCAAAATTTTTCTTTAAAGTTTTAAAGTAACTCAAATCTGAACTAATATGAGCACTATGTTTCACCTTCAAATGCGCCTCAAGACGACCTTGTTTCATTGATTCGTTGGTCAAGCATTGCTGGCATAAAAGACAAAAAGGAATCCGCTCATCGTGAACAGCGGGTATGAACCCAAATTTTAAATATTCCTCTGAATATTGACGAGTTTTTTTCTTGCTTGCACCACTCATTTTACTATGGGCTATAAGAAATAAAAATAAGATCAATTAAAAACTAATATTAAAATATGTGTTAAAATATATTCAATGTGACATAGAGTAAACGTATACTAAAAATTCATATTTATTTAAATGTATAAACACATTTACTACACTACCACTGCAAATCAAAAGGTATCTATATTTTTTCCACTTGACAAAATTTTCTGGAAAGTTATGCTTCTAAAATTAAAATTGTCGTGCATGCACTATTATAGCACCAATAATATTTATAAAATATTAGTGCTTTCTAGCCCCGATGCAAGAAGTACTTAATAAAGAGTTTAATATTGATAAAAATAAAATCAAATACTTACCAATTATATCTATACAATATATATATGTATATTTATTAAATCAACGAGCTTTTACAACAGTTTTGACTGACACTTATTTCAAATTAACACCAACTGAATGATGTGAAACACTACAGAAGTTGCAATGGGCCAGTTAGATGAGAATAACTGCGTTGTTTAGCGAGTTTTTTTTTTTTTTTTGCATTTTTCTGAAGCTGGAAACAGGGAGAGACAGTCAGACAGACTCCCGCATGCGCCCGACCGGGATCCACCCGGCACGCCCACCAGGGGGCGACGCTCTGCCCACCAGGGGGCGATGCTCTGCCCATCCTGGGCGTCGCCATGTTGCGACCAGAGCCACTCTAGCGCCTGAGGCAGAGGCCACAGAGCCATCCCCAGCGCCCAGGCCATCTTTGCTCCAATGGAGCCTTAGCTGCAGGAGGGGAAGAGAGAGACAGAGAGGAAGGCGCGGCGGAGGGGTGGAGAAGCAAATGGGCGCTTCTCCTGTGTGCCCTGGCCGGGAATCGAACCCGGGTCCTCCGCACGCTAGGCCGACGCTCTACCACTGAACTAACCGGCCAGGGCTGTTTAGCGAGTTTTTAAAACGTCCGGGGTTCCCCGCGGCAGACGGCACGCTCCGCGGTGAACCCAGGACGAAGTTTACTTGACGACGCCAATCACCCAGTTGATATTTTGGTCTCGTCAAACGACATTATACTTAATAATTATTTACCGCAATTATTTAAGAATTGCATTTTTTGTTAAATTTGGCACCGATATCTAGCATTGCATTTAAATGGCCCAGGGCAAAAGAGTTAAAGTCCTATCGAGTCCATTTTCAAATTGCCCCCCTTAACTATCGAATTGCCCCCCTGTGGGGCACGGGCCCCACGTTGGGAAACACCGGGTTAAGGTGTGCAGAGAAATTTTGTGAAAATCTCTGTACTGTGTGATTGGCATAAAATCAGGATGGCTCTTGGCATTGTATTGTAAATGCAAAGGGAAGGAAAACATGGATTCCCTGACATTCCACCACACCTGTGGGGAAGGGGGTGGGTGGCTGGCCAGGTGCAGGAAAAGGAAAGCCAAAATAAACCTTTTCTTATAGTGATGAGCCATTTGCGGGCATTTGTCCCCATGGAAACTACCTCTCCCATATGAATGCATATAGTTAATGTGTGTGACTCTGGACAGGGAGATGGCAGATGGACATTGAAAGATATAGGAATGTCTTTTAATATGTAAAGAGACATCTTTCTATCATTGTGTTGACTTGTAAATTTTGTTTTCTCCAAAATGATGTATGGCTTGCAAATTGAACATGGTCCTATCATGTTAAAGGGCATATGACTATAACTAATAGTGGTAAAGGGCACCTAATTGCAATTTTTGCTTTTATATTTCCCGTCTAAGTAGAACAAAAGGCCGGCGCGCTCTCCCTCAGATTTCTGTCAGAGTTGCTGCCGTTTGGCCAAGCTAGACAATAAAGCTTTGGTGTGGAATCGTTGAATTTTGTTCGTGTCTTCAATGTTTCGAGTCCCTCTGGATTAGGCTTAACAGCTCCAAAGAGCATGTTAGGCAGCCCAGCAAAGGAACTCGATTTCCCAAGCTTCACAATGAAGAAGCCATAAGCTTCAGAACCAACCTCTGTGGTTAGTAAGAATGGTATCCTCATGACCACCTGTGTGGTCCAGCAACCAGTATGTCCCCCCACCAGGCCATCCCTTAGCACAGGAAACAACAGTCCCAAAATGACTGAGATTAATACTGCCAGTATGACAGGACAGCTCAAAATCAAAATTGAATTAGCTTAGTCATATCACGACAGGTGATGATTCAGGAACACCAAATATATGGACTGAGTCCACATTCACTATACATCTCTATCACAATGTTTACAGTCCTTCATTTTTTTCTAAATCTTCTTTGTTAAATTTTCTTCATTTTTTGGTCCAGTATTTTTATTTTTCCTCTTTTCAAAACTATACAACATAAAAGAATATTGAAGTGATTCCCTCTTGGGCCTTTTCTTTTTATCTGAGAACTCAGGCTTTACAAAGACACTCTACACACACTGCTGTCTACGAGGCATTTGGCAACTGCTGCTACTGGCTGGGGTCAAGATGTACTGTTAGAGAGCTGTTGGGACTCCACTTACCTTGAAAAGTTTGGTGACTGTCCGGCTTTGTGATGTTGGAGAAGTCAGTTTCTATCTCCAGACTTCTACTTTTAGAATTAAATGGGAGAGTAGGGTGGAGGAGGGGTGAGCCTTATCCAGCGTTCCCATGAATAGCTGGGCAGATTGTGCCTTGCTCAAAGATGCTCAGCTGTGCTCTGTACCCAGTGGTGGGATTCAAATAATTTAACAGGTTCTCTGCCCTAATGACCGTTAAGGATAAGAAATCTATATACTGAAAGGTAGTTTATTATCTCATGTATTTAATACTTAAATAAGAATAAAACAGGTACACAAAACTAGATTGTTATAAGAGTTTTAAAATATTAATGGAAAATATTAAATAATACTTGACAAAAAACAATAGAACTGTTACTTAAGATATTTCCATATTGCTTCTTGATTGGCATCCTCACTTGCAATTTTTTCCCCTATGGGCGGAATGAGCATTACTATGGGTGCTTAGAACATGCTGTTGTACAGATGAACTTTAAAAAAAGTAAGAAATGTAAACCTGATTTCCACATTGGGTGGCTGCCCAGGGGCCCACCTTAGAAACCTGACTACAAGTGCCATTTTAACAACTGGTTTGCGGAACTCAACAAAAAATTAGGTATCAGTTCTGCTGAACAGGTGCCAACCAACCGAATGCCACCACTGCTTGTGCCCTGATTGTGTCCGCCTTTTCCTCGCCACACAGGGAAGCAGTATGAGTCACCTGGGCCTCCGATACAGTCGCATAACCCAGCTCTGATATTCTGCAATTCCAACTTGTTAAGCCTTTTCCTCTAAATGACTTTGCTTCTAGAATATATTTCATATATATATTCCTTTCTCCTCAAAAGCACTTTCATCTACGTTTGTAATAAAGTTATTACCATGTGAATCAGGCACAGCCTCAATTACCCCAAAGATATTTGCAAAATAAGGATTTCTTTTTTCACCCGAATTAATTGACGTGACAAGTGAACAGAAAAGTTTGTTCAGCAAGTATGAAAAATGATTCTTGTCAGGTCTCTGGTTAGCAGGAATTAAGGGAAACCCAGATGGCAGGGGAATTTCAGGCCCAGCCAAACTGTCCATAACGCCTTGTAGTTCGGTTGCTGAAAACCACGCGTTCTCCACTCCAACCCGGCCCGGAGGGGCGCTGCGACGCTGGGGGACGCTGCAGCGGGGCTGGGGGGCGACGCTGGGGGGCGCTGCAGCGGGGCTGGGGGGCGACGCTGGGGGGCGACGCGGCGGGGCTGCGGGCCCTGTGGCGGGGCTGGGGGGCGCTGCGGCGTGGCTGTCGGGGCGCTGCGGCGGGGCTGCCCGGGCGCTGCGGCGGGGCTGTCGGGGCGCAGCGGCGGGATTGGGGGCGCTGCGGGTGGCTGTCGGGGCGCTGCGGCGGGGCTGCCCCGGCGCTGCGGCGGGGCTGTCGGGGGCGCTGCGGCGGGGCTGTCGGGCGCTGCGGGTGGCTGTCGGGGCGCTGCGGCGGGGCTGCGGGCCCTGTGGCGGGGCTGGGGGGCGCTGCGGCGGGGCTGGGGGGGCGCTGCGGGTGGCTGTCGGGGCGCTGCGGCGGGGCTGCGGGCCCTGTGGCGGGGCTGGGGGGGCGCTGTGGCGGGGCTGGGGGGCGCTGCGGGTGGCTGTCGGGGCGCTGCGGCGGGGCTGGGGGGCGCTGCGGCGTGGCTGTCGGGGCGCTGCGGCGGGGCTGCCCGGGCGCTGCGGCGGGGCTGTCGGGGCGCAGCGGCGGGATTGGGGGCGCTGCGGCGGGGCTGTCGGGGCGCAGCGGCGGGATTGGGGGCGCTGCGGCGGGGCTGGGGGGCTGCGCTGCAGCGGGGCTGAGGGTCGGCGAGGGCTGGGGGGGCGGCGCGGCGTGGCTGTCGGGGCGCTGCGGCGGGGCAGGGGGGCTGCGCTGCGGCGCTGCTTGCAAAGGCCTCGTTCCTCTGAAGCCGCAGCCCGGGCCCGCGGGGCCTGCTCAGAGGTCCTGCACTCAGCCGTGACCGAGTGGAGCTGAGCTCTCCTGCGGAAGCCAGGCAAGGAGCACCTCCCGGGGTGATCATTGCTTTATCCCGTTGGAGGCCAGGGACAGTTCAATGATGTCTTTGTTATCAGACAGAGCGGGCGCTGGAGTTGGCCATTGTAATGAAAACGGAACACCTGCGGGTTGGCCATTGTAATGAAAACGGAACACCTGTGCGCCGGTCCCTCCTCGCCCCCGTGCAGCCCGCCGGGAGACCCGCAGCCGCAGGAATCGCGTTACGAGGGCACACGGGGACGCGATGGGGGGGGGGGGGGGGGGTCCCTGGGGCTTCCCTGCGGCCGCTGGGGCATAGACCAAGTCTTTGTCCTGGGGTCCCCAGCGCTCGGCCGTGTCCCCCTCACTCTGGGCGCTCCTAGCTGTAGGAGGGGAGTGGGGGCGGGTATGGGGATTTTCCTCGTTTTCTGGGTGAAGTACCCGAGGAAGTTGAATTAGAGTCAGGATTGTAATTTAATTTCTCCAAACTCAGAGCTCTTTTCTTTCCAGATACATCAGGGCCACAAAACGTTCAAAGAACTGGGGAAAACCATTCCCAAATCAGAAAGGTTAAAGATGAAGAGAAGTCACAGGGTGACTACTACTGCTAATGTAATAGTCCATAATAATTATATCATATACAATGTAATGTTTTATATACCTTCATATAGTATGAAGTATGTATTCTCATATTTTCGCAGAGTGATACTCATAGATATACGATTGTCATGATGGTATGTTATATAATATAACATAATATTCAAAATGTTCACAATTTTATATTGCTAAAAATTGGAGGACCTTCCAAAAGAGAAGATAGAAGATGAAAATATTTAATAATTAATTTATTATAATTTATATTTAATATATTTACTTATAATATTGTATATTGATTGTTTTATATAATACTGTAGTATATAATAGAAACATTAATTATTGATATTGTTAATATTATTGGAGATAATATTTATTGATTGCTTACCAGACATTGTGCTAAACACTTTATAGGCATTATATTATTTAATTTTCACAATAACCCTATAATGTAGGTACTGTAGTTTGGTTTTTTTCTTCTTGAAATTACAGTTTCATTGAGGTATAATTCACATACCATATATTTCATTCATTGAAAGAATATAATTCAGTGTTTTTAGTATGTTCACAGAGTTTGCAACCATAACCACAATCAATTTTAGAACATTTTTATCACCCTAAAGGAAGCTCCATACCCATTAGCAGTGACTCCTCACTCACTACCACCACCACCACAAGCAGCAGCCCTACACATCCACAAATCTACTCTCCGTCTCTATATAGTCTGGACATTTTCTATAAATGAAATCGTCGCATATCTGATCTTTCATGACTGGCTTCTTTAACTGAGCAAGTTTTCAAGGACCATCTATGTTGGAGCATGTATCAGTACTTCATACCATTTTATGATTGTATTCATATGAAGATACTACATTTTGTTTATCAATTCATCACCTGATAAATATTTGGGTTATTTCTACTTTGGGGCAATTGTGAATAACGTTGCTCTGAGTATTCATGTGCAAGTTTTTGTATGAATGTATGCTTTCATTTCTCTTGGAGGTACTGCCTTTCTACCTCATTTTACAGATGAAGAAACTGAGGCATAGAAATGTTAAGTAACTTGCCCAAGGTAATACTGCTCTGAAACCCAAACTCATTTCTCTCTGATGCTCTGTTGCCCTCAAGTTTATCAAAGGTTAATATGTGCAGGGTGAGGACTCATGTTCTTCGGGGACTCTGAAGAGACACTGAAAATAAACATAGCAGGAAGCGTTTCAGTGCAAGCTGAGTATGAACTTTCTCCTCCTAGCGCTGCTTAGTTAAGCTTGGGAGTGATTGCCAAGGGAGGGGTGAATTCCCCTCCTGAGATGAAAGATCCTATGTGGGGAGCTTTAAGACATAGCAGGGATGGATGTTTCACTGCCGGGAATGGGATTTATTTAAAGCTGTCCAAATGGCAGCCCTCATTCTGCATCTGGTGTCCAAATGGTATGAAAGAGGCCAGGCTGAAATTTGGGCCTCCTTCACCTCTTTTCAGCCCTGACCCCACCCCAGCCAGCCCAGCCTGTTTCCAGACCCCTGCCCCACACAGCAGGACCTCCCAGTTCTCCTCCCTGCTCAACCCAGTCCCTGACCTACCCCTCCCTCTGGCTCCCACTTGAATTTCTGCAGAGGAAGCTAGCCAAGGCCAGCTGAACCAGGGCTGGCAAACTGGGTGGGGAGAAAGGTGGTGGAGTTCAGGGAGGAGGGGAGAGGCAAGGGCTGGAAGAGTCATTTCAAAACACCCAGGGAAGGGCAGGGTGTTGGAGAGAAGATCCACAAAGCCTCCCCAGGGTGATGTTAATCAGAACATGTGGCTATAAATTGAGACCTCTGTGCTTGTGTGACTTATGGAATAGTGTCATTTGATATATAGGTATTTCTACAGGCTATGGGTTTTTTTTAAACAATCCTACCAAAGAACAGATCCTGACTCCTGAAACTGATATTTTACCACTCATTAAAATATATATATATATATATATATATATATATATCCACAGCCTCTTTTTGGGGGAGGAGGGTTGTCTTTAGTTATGAAATACAGTGGAAACAGATTTTACTTTAAAGTCAGAGACAGAGTCTGTCCCTCACTAGCTATATGACCCTGAACAATTTTCTTAACCTTTCATAATCTCAATTATTTTTGTGTATAAAGTAGGGATATAAATAGCAACACCTCCTTTGCACAGTTATTGGCAGGATGAAATGGGACAGTCCGGTGTCTCTCAGTGTATATTCTTAGCAATCATACTCCTGCACGTTCTTGTAATGTGGGAACAAGTGGCTTAAACAAAGGCCCATTTGTTATAAAGTACCACACCCTAGATTGTGAAAGGCACTGTACCTCATTTTATCGAGTTCACATAGAGACACCCAATCCAGATAAATTTTGAAGGGTTTTATTAAAGGAGGACATTTATTAATATGCCAGCCGCATATGGCTGACACAGGGCATCTGCAGGCCCAAATAGTGCAGCCCCAAAAATAGTTCAGGGGCTGTTTATATACCCTTGATCACACCTGGGCTGGGGAGAGCATGACATCATGGTACGAGCTGGCAACATTTGTTTAGGGGATACACAGAAACATTAAGACTCTCAAGATAACACAATCAATGACATTTACAAATCTTTCAGGGTTCTTCTTCCTTCATTAGCCTAGAGGTATTTTACCTTCAAGATTCCAGGAAAGGGGGAGGAACTACAATCAATGCAAGGTGGAATGTAAATTCTGCCTCCTATTGAAAGAGAAGAAGTTTCTAGGTTAACCTTTATTTTAGATTTAAAACTGAATGATCTAGTGTTCTTGCAAGCCAGAAACTTGTACATTCTTCTCCCTCCCCTCCCTAAGGGAGGGACAGGACAAGAAAGCCTGATAGGAAAGCCTGACCTTTCCTCCCAGAATATCAATATCAATTTTCAGCTTTTTTTGATACCTTACAACATCCCCACTGGTCAAACCCTTGACTTAATTTACTGAAGAGTATGAGGCTGTTGTCTAGGGATATTAACTTATAACTGAGGAGCCACTGAGCCATTTCACCCACAGGTGTTATAAAGTACCAAAGGCTACAGAATTAATATTAATATTTTAAGAGGCTTGGAGAACATTTTATTAATTTGGGTTAAGGTGTGCAGAGAAATTGTGAGAATAGTCTCTGTACTGTATGATTAGCATAACCAGGATGGCTCTTGCCATTGTATTGTAAATGAAAAGGGAAGGAAAGCATAGATTCCCTGACATTCCACCACACCTGTGGGGAAAGGAGTGAATGGCTAGCCAGGTGCAGGAAGGGAAAAGCCAAAATAAACCTTTTCTTATAACTATGAGCCATTTGTGGGCATTTGTCCCCACGGAAACTACCTCTCTTATGTAAATGCATGTGGTTAATACCTCTCACTGGACAGAGAGATGGCGGATGAACACTAGAAAATATAGGAAGGCCTTTTAATATGTAAAGAGATATCTTTCTACCATTGTGTTGACTTGTAAATTTTGTTTTCTCCAAAATGATGTATGGTTTGCAAATTGAACGTGGTCCTATCATGTTAAAGGACATATGACTATAACCAATAGTGGTAAGGGGCTCCTAATTGCAATTTTTGCTTCTGTACTTCCCACTTACAAAACTATAAAAACTAAGTAGAACAAAGGGCCAGCGCGCTCTCCGTCAGATTTCTGTCGGAGTTCCCGCCGCTTGGCCAAGCTAGACAATAAAACTTTAATGTGTAACCGACGGACCTTGCTCCTGTCTTCCATAATTCGGGTCCCTCCGAATTTGGCTTAACAATAACATGTAACAGATATTTAACAAACAGAATTAATAACATTACAGTTCACTAAAGAAACAAATATTACTGATTAATTTCTTATCAACTGTACAATTTCCTTTTCCAATTTATATAAAACTAATTGGCCTTTGTAACAACTTACTTTTAGTCAGAACTCTTAATTTAAAACCTTTAACCTTTAGTGACAATTAAGTTGACTTTTGTTTTACCCTAGTTTCCCTTTTCCCAAAGTCTGATTGAAAGAGTCCTTAGTTTCTTCATATATTCGCCATATGTAGACTAACGAGCTTCCAATTTGTGGTTGGAGTAAGGCATGCCATTTTTCTACCTTAGCAGCAGTGGGAGTTGTCAGGATCACAGTGTGTGGACCTGTCCACGTGAAAGTCAGCCCTTGGGTGATGTAATGCTGAATCTCCTGGACAGTCTTTGAATAGTTTGCTGAGTAACCTGTAAATCCTGCAATTACTTAGGGAAAGGGTGGTTACGTTTCTTTTACTATTTGAGTCATGAAATTTATTCGCCTTGACCCTTTGGGTACCTGTGGGCACAATGTAGCTTCAAATCAGCTTCTAATTATTATTGGGTTCCTTTCCTACTGGCCAAATCCTTTCTCTAGTTGGTTTTGAATATACCTTTGGCAATAAGGGTCCCAAGACCCCACTGGTTCTGGGTGGCATCTATTCATTTGAATTACTAGTTCTGATTTTGAGGCAGACTGGAAAAATATATAATTAACAATAAAATTCAAATAGCTAATGTTAACAAATACTATAACAAGCATCTTAATACAATAAAATGACTAAAGCCTGCTAGATTATTAAACAAAAATAAAATTCTAACTAATATAACAGGATTCAAAATAAAATTCTTACAGTCACAAATGTGCTTAACATGTTAATGTAATTTCACTAAGTCTGAGAAGTGTCCTAAAGAATAGGAGTTACACATATTCAGGAAAAGTCCACAAGGCATTGGAGTTGTGGTCACATTCTACACTTTCAGCTAGAGTTTAAGTCCTAGTGACCACTGCTTCTAGCTGGAATTAGGAGCAGGTCCCACCCTGCAATAGGCATGGGGCATTGAGACAAGAGGAATAAAAGAGACACTATACATTAAATAAAGCAATAAAATCAGACTGTCAATACCCATAGTAGAGATCTTTGAGGGATAAATAAAACTCAAATATTCAGGCAAGGCATAGTAGATGGCCCTTGAGTTCACAAGAAATGAGATCAGTTTATCTGCTACTTGGAAGAAATATCTTAGGCTCATGAACGATGTATTTGGGCCTTCAGTGGCAATTCCCAGTAAGCTGGGCAAGGTCAGGTCACAGGTAGCGGAGCAGGGCTAGAACAGACGAACTCTCCCTCCATGGAGCAAGGGGGCAGCTTACCTTCTCGTGTCCCTTTTTCCACAGCAAAGACATGTCCTCTGGTGGGGCCAAGAAGCCTGGCAGGCTTCAGTTCAATGACCTTTCTTTCCACTCTTGAAGCAGGACCCTGATGAAATCCTATGAAGCCCTTTGGGGCACTGAAACCTTTAAGAGCGTATGCCCAAGGCTGGTATTTCCTGACCTCTTTTGGGCCTTTTTTGCCTTTTCTGTTACTCCCTTGGCCATGATAGACCTTAAAAGCCATGCTCAGAAGATCTCACTGAGGGGCTTGAGAGCCCTTTTCTCTCTATATAAACTTTTGGAAAAAAGACAAAAACGTTATTAGCTGGATCAATTCAAGAAAAATAGGTTTGGGTGTTTCCTTTAGAATTCCAGAGTCTCTTCACTGCTAAATGATTTGGTACATTAGCATTCAAAAGAAATTTTAACAATACTGTTTCAAAATGATAATAAACTAAATATTACATAAAAAGACATTATTAACAACTCCTAATATTTAAACTAAGATTCCAATATTACAAGGCTATAAAACAGAAAATAAAAGAATTAACAAAAGGTCTTTGAAACAATACATACATTTTAACATGGAAAATACTTTTATACAATAAGGGATTCTTGGTATAAATTACCTAGTTGGCAAAGAGATATTAACTTTCCTTTGCATGAGGGGTGGGCTGGATTCCTGAGGGAGAAGCAGATTCCAAGAACTTAGAGCTTGCCGCTTTTACCCTTTTTTTTTCTGCAGTCAAGCCCCTTAGCAAGACAATGGGACTTCTCCCAAGCAGGACTTGAATCAATTTGCCCCCTGTAAACTAAGTGCCTCATATTAAGCAGCTAAATACAATTTTCACAAAATTACTTTCCCAGTAGTGAGTTGCTGTAGCCAATATAAGGTTTCCAATTTTTCCCGCAATTCCCTGAAAATTATTTTTACAATTTTGGTTAATGCTGTGGGTCTTTCTTATGAACTTCATGTCTTTTACATAACTGAAAGACTTGGAGAGACTCCAACACCCTCTCCACCCATGGGAGGGTGTTGGAATTTTTTCTCATTTTTTAAAAAAATTTCATTTATTATTATTTTTTTTTTGTATTTTTCTGAAGTTGGAAATGGGGAGGCAGTCAGACAGACTCCCGCATGCGCCTGACCCGGATCCACCCGGCATGCCCACCAGGGGGCGATGCTCTGCCCATCTGGGGCATCGCTCTGTTGCAATCAGAGCCATTCTAGCGCCTGAGGCAGAGGCCATAGAGCCATCCTCAGCGCCTGGGCCAACTTTGCTCCAATGGAGCCTTGGCTGTGGGAGGGGAAGAGAGAGACAGAGAGGAAGGAGAGGGGAAGGGGTGGAGAAGCAGATGGGCGCCTCTCCTGTGTGCCCTGGCCGGGAATCAAACACAGGACTCCTGCACGCCAGGCCGACGCTCTACCACTGAGCCAACCGGCCAGGGCTTTTTTCTCATTTTATTGCTCTTTCTCCTCTGCCGCACACAGCAAGCTGAATTCTAACCTAACCGTGCGCCTGGAGGTGGTGGGCTGTTTACTATTTGCCTGCCACTGGGGTGCAGCACTGGCAGAGACCAGAACGACAACGAAGAGGGGAGGGACCATGCGTACTCAGCCCCACCCCTTGCTCCTCGCACCCTGTGTCAGGGCTTGGTTTTTCTCTCACTCAAACTGCTTACTTGCTAGTCCTTTTGCTCCAGAGTTTGGAGAAACCCTTTCAATTTGTGGGCTCCACTTTTCTTTCATTTAAATCACTTGCTTGACATCCCTTTCTGTATTGAGCAAGCTTTTAAGCCACTGTGGTGGATTCATTATTAAATTTAGCCACCAATCAATGTATGGAAACTGATTGGGACAACCTGGGTCTCCAATTACTATAATCCAGACTGTCCTTATTATCAGGATTAGAATTCCCAGTTGCTATTACTTATTACAAAACTAAAACTTGTTTCAGGAGAATCTAAGAATTAGTGCGCTAATAATACAAAAATATAAGACAGATAGTTAACTAGCACCCGGAATAAGATGGCATTTGACTATAGAGATATTAATTATTACACAAGACAAGGGGAAGATGCCAACCGAAAAGAATGATTTTCCTTCAGGGGAGAAGTCAGAGCTCCCTGAAGGTAGATTTGAGAACAAAGAAAGCCACTTAAGATTGCTTTTAATCAGAAGCTTCCAATTTTAACACAAAAGACTCGAACAGGCCTTAAAATATACATGTTTAGACATTAAACAAAGGATTTATACACACAAATCAAGAAGTTTAAATGAACATGCTTTACTTATCCTAATTTTTCTGGCAAACAAAGACAAAGTTCAGGCTGCACCAGAGATTCCTTTAAATTAGGGTTTTCTAAACAGACACCTTTAAAAACAAAAACTGAGATCTCAACAAACAGAGACGTCTCTTGGAAATCTTGGGTCGAGATAGCGGAGAGTCCAGCCAATTCTGGGTGTCTATCCGGTGACGTGAAACACCAGGTCCCAGACAAGCCCCCATATGTTATAAAGTTCCGCACTCCAGATTCTGAAAGGCACTATACCTCATTTCATCGAGTTCAAGTAGAGACACCCAGTCCAGATAAATTTTGAAGGGTTTTATTAGAGGAGGAAATTTATTAATATGCCGGCTGCATATGGCTGACATGGGGCATCTGTAAGCCCAAATTGTGCAGTCCCAAAAATAGTTCAGGGACTGGCTGTTTATATACCCTTACTCACACATGGGCAAGAGAGAGCATGACATCATGGTAGGAGCTGGCAATATTTTGTTTAGGGAATACACAGAAACATTAAGACTTTCAAGATAACACAATCAAAGACATTTACAAATCTTTCAGGGTTCCTCTTCCCTCATTAGCCTAGGGGTATTTTACCTTCAAGATTCCAGGAAGGGGGAGGAACTATTAATATAATCAATGCAAGGTGGTATGTAAATTCTGCCTCCTATTGAAAGAGAAGAAGTTTCTAGGTTAACCTTTATTTTAGATTTAAAACTTGCAAGCCAGAAACTTGTACATTCTTCTCCCTCCCCTCCCTAAAGAAAGAATGGGACAGGAAAGCCTGATAGGAAAGCCTGACCTTTCCTCCCAGAATATCAATATCAATTTTCAGCTTTTTTTGGTACCTTACAACACATTCTTGTACCACTTCTCAGAGCATTTACTGTGCTGACCTGCATTAAGAATATCTAAGAAGGACCCCTTTCTTCTCAGTTTGCATTTTGCAAACTTATTTAACCATGGACATTTTTGGATATAACATTAAGGGTGAAGTTTGCAAACTGGAGTCTAAATCTGGCCAACAGATGTAGTTTTTTGGCCAGCACTGTGTTGTTTTAAAAGTTTTCTATATTTAAATATAGTGAGATTTCACCCATAAATCACAAGATTTCACACACAAAAAATTAACTTTTTAGTTTCTCTTGAAAAATATATCGATTGGGCCAATCTGGGTCCTCATTTTTATGTGGTGACACTTGGCCAGAATGGGTGGTGGGAGCCCTGTGGACTGGCCTCTTGAGGTAGGGAGTGTAATCTTCCCTTAATGACTAGCCTCCAAGACATTCCAGTTTGAGACCCTTAAGAGTCTCGTGCTACTTAAGCTGGGATAAGCAGTGTAAAATGGTGAGTTTTGTCTATATACTTCATTATAAAGCTGTTAAACATCTGCTTGTTAATCATATTCATGCATTACTGAATAACAATACATACATTATAAAGCATATAGCAAAAATAATTTAACAGAATGAGATTCAAAATAAATATAATTGAGAAGGTTCACTCTTCCCTTTGCATGATGTGGAAGCCACAGCCCCTCATACAGAGCTGGCACCAAGTTGGGGCTCAGTCATGGTCAGTAGTGGTCAGTCATGGTCATAATTTTTGGTGATTGTGATGTGAAGATGTCCTACCTCCTTAACCATTCGTACATTCGTAGCCTATGCTGAGCTAAATGTTTTATGTATCTGAGCTCATCAATCCTCACAAGGAGATTGTGAACTAAGCACTATTTTGCTTTTACTGTGCCCTTGAGGGCTATTTTTCTTTCTTTTAATTATGCCCAGTAGCATAAACAACAGTCTTCTGAACCCAGGCCATGCCTGAAACTCTAATTTAGGTAAATGCCAATCCACACAAAGAGAGAAATCAGTGCACGACCCCCCCCCCCCCCCCCAGTTACTGGAGAAGTGCTTGCTTTAGCTGGAAAGAACCAGAAAAAAATGGTACAACTTAAATAAGGACTCTTCAAGTCTCCAAGCAGACACACTTCATTATGGTTCCCTAGGGAAAAATATAATTGTAAATAGTAACTGCTTGTGAAGTTGTCTGAGATTTTTAGATGCAAAAACATTTTTATAAAGTGTAATTTATTAGGCTGATTTGGGGTTAAATTTTCGATGTTTCAACATCATCCCCTAACAAATTTTCAAAGTAGCAAAATGTAATGTGACTGACATTTAGTTTTCTTCTTAGTAAGGTCTAGTAATGAAGCAGAGGGAAGCAATTATGACTGGGCAGGAGAGACCTCACCACCCCATCACCCATCAGCCCATTTTCAGGGCCCATTGAAAACCAAAGGAATCTAAATGTCCTGTAGAACTGCTGCCTCTACCAGTCAGTGCAAAGACTTTGGGCACCATTGATCTGGTCAGTGGAGGAAGCAGCCGTTCCTAGCTTGTCTTTATGACACAAACCCACTCAGCATGATGACTCATGATCAAGACTGTGGGCTTTGGAATCACTTCCTGGGTTCTAGTTCCCACCCTACCATTTACTAGCTGGATGACTAGGGCAGAGACTCAACATCTCTGGGCTTCGTTTTTCTCTACTGTGTAATGAAAATCATAATTAACAACCCCTTCATGGAGTTAAAAAGAAAGAATGTCCGTCAAGTGTTTGACACAGTGGTCAGACACTCAGAAAGTGTCCAGTTTGTGTTACTTATCACACTGCAAATAACAAGCATTTCTCTTGCTTTTCTGCTCTTAAGAAATTCAGTGCTCTCTCTGTAACTCTTTGAATCCCCTATTTTTCAGCTGCTCTGTCCCACGCCTTCATTACGTAAAATTGGGTTGGAAAGCTTTTTCTATAAAGGGTTAGGTAGAATATATGCTCACCTTTGCAGGCCATAAAGTCTCTGCTACCACTGTCCAACTGTGTGCCCTTGTAGCTAGGAAGTCGCTGTAAACAATACATAGGTCAATGTGTGAGACTAAGCAGGCAGGAGACCACTGGGTGGCCCAAGAATTTAGCATTTGCTCTTCAAAAGGAACAAGATAAAGAAGCCCAAGTTTGTGTGGGTTTAAGGGAAATGGGAGAAATAGAGTCCCGTCCCCCAAAATGTCACCAGACTCTCTTTGCAGAACAGATAGCCTCAAAGTGGAAGAAACAGGGCTACTGGCGTGGGAGAGGCATGGAACCAGGGTTGGCAAAGCATCAAGTGCCAAACGCAGGTCCTGCTCAGACCTCCACACTCCCGCACCCCGTTGCAGTGGTTCTCAGTACCCAAAATGCCTGACAGCTGGAGGAGCCTGTGAACGCCTGCACCAACAAAAGCTTCAACATGGTCCCTGACCATCCCTTCAAGGCACTGTTGGCAATCACACAGACAAGGCAACATGCACAGAAGCTTGCTGAAATCTTCAAGAAAGAGGCATTGGAAAAGAATACTTTCTAGCATGCTTCTACCAACATTTACTGCTATGGTTTCTACCAAGCATACACATCGATTTTCCCAGCATCTCCTGCATGGGGAAATTCTCTTCTCCAGTCATCAGTTTCTCTCTGTCTCCATCTTTCCCTGGAAGGAAAAGATCTCTCTTTTCTCCCCATAAAGCTCTTGAGTAGAGAATAAAATATTTTCACAGAAGGAGTCCAACAACAACACCTTAGAGAATGCCCTAGCTTCAAGCTTCTCTTCCTGCTCTGCCTGCTCTGCCTCGGCAAGGACCCCTGGCCACTCTGACGGTCTCTGGAGCAGGCCCTGAAGTAGGCTTCTTGTGTCAGGAAGGGGCCGCCCCATGGACTGAGGCTTCTCATGGTAAGGTGTACCTCCTTTCCACTCTCGATCCCCTCTCTTTCCCTCAACCCACACACAGCACCTGGTATATCTCAGTTGTGAGGCATCTCTCCTGATACTTTAAAATATATCTTCATAGTAGGATGCCAGACACAGGCTACTGGTTGTCTGCTTACCTATGGTGAGGGTTTGTCTTTTGTTTTTTTCCACCTTGACTCTGGGAGTATCACACAGTGCCAGGCTGACAATGGGACCAGGACTCTGCCTCGAGTGAAAATGTTTATTTTCCAACCATTCTAATTGGGGTAGATGTTTGAGAAGATCACAAGGGTCCCTTGGAGCATGGATTCTGGTTTATTTGATGTGGGCTCAGGTAATAATTACACAGAAAAATCTCCAAAAGATTATCTGCCTGTTCTCTTTCCTGCCCAGATAAGAGGTCTCCTTCTCCAGGCAAAAATGATAGTAAAAAAATGCAATTTTCCTTAATCAGAGGTTCTCAGACTGAGTGTGCCTTAGAATTATCCAGAATGTATTTGAAAAGAAAGATGAGGAGATGAGATGGGTCGCCTGGCTCGGCAGGATGGGGCGGGGCCTGGAAGCCTGTCTTTAACCGCACATTGCGTCGTTTGCCCACCCCCCACGGGGTCATTCTGATGTGGGTGAGTCAGAAAACACAGCAAGAGACATGCTTGCTTAACTCGAAGATAAGGAATATCACGGACTAACTCGGAGTTGTGATTCCTCTGGTCTCAGGTGGATATTAATAACATGTGTTTAAAGGGCCATTCTCCCCCAACCAACTCCCAACCAAACAACCTCTAAAAAATTCTTCAAGGGAACCAATATAGAAGAGATTAAAAGAGTCAAGAAAATTCAAACCTGATGAAATTTTCTTCTTTTGGGGTAGAGGGGAGGTGATATTTTTCCATCTTTCAAATGCATCAAACCACAGTTTACAAAGCATTTTCATATATATTATTTTATTTATTTTTATCAGAGCTTCTTGATCTGAAGTCCATGGACCCTATGAATATGTAGATATATTTATTTCTCAGGGACTATGAACTTTAATGGTAATTTTTTTCACTAAGGAGTAACTAAAATTTAGCATTTTACGAATTTACGAATGCAAGTAACAACCACCTGTGACTTTATCACCTAATGAAATCACAACTATTTCCCTATCGCATTTCTGTTGCTACTGATATCTGAACATATCATTTAGGCTCGTCACTAGTTTGAAATCACCATAGTCTTTAGATCCACTGCTAAATCTTGTTGTTTAGTAATACACTAAGAAAAACACATTGATTTCTGTATTAATTGATTTTAATATGTTAACAATTATATGTTAACATGGTTGGTTTTATTTGCAATTTGATGTATTTTGTATATTGAAAAACAATTCTAAGAAGGGGTCTGTGGCTTCCTGAACTGCCAAAGAGATCTATAGCAAAAAAAAGTGGCTCAGAATCCCTAATGAGGTGATTACAATAAATTCTTGAAAATGGCAAGGTAATAACTATTATCCTCTTTACATGAAAAAGGAAGTTTATGAAAGTCAAGTGACATGCTCAAGGTTGCAAAGCTAGTGGACAACAGAGCCTGGATTCAAACTGGATGCTCAGGGTTTCTTTACTGACCACAGTCAGCAGTGTAGAGGGAGCCGTGGCCCCTCTCTGTGTGGAAGCTAGCACATGAGTTGGAGCTCTGGGTTGGAATAAAACATTGAGAATTTCTTGCAGCTGGGGAAGACTTTAAAGTAATCACTGGAATAGCCAGAGGATAGCAGCAGCAGAGAGCTGGGCCTGTCAGGCTGGGGTCTGGTGATTAATTGCTGCAGGGAACACAGCCAAGAACAGAGAAGCCACACTAGGCCGCCATCCATTTGTCCATGCCCTGGGGTCAGAGATGGAGCCAAATGGAACTTTTATACAAGAGGAGAGGGTGGAATGTAGCCATCGGGGGCATTCTGCAAGGAATTTGCAGGTGTTTTCTTATAGTACTTCCCCCTCACTAGGGACCTCTGGGTGTGCAGTTAGCAATAGAGAGGGGGCTGGGGTGTGGCTTGGCTGAGCTGGTTAGCTGTGCTCTGTGATCTTTCACACAGTCCTCCCTGGCTCTGTATCTTTTATGGAATACAGAGATTTCTACTGAAATTGCAGAAGACACATTCAAGTCACAGAATCTAGGTAACTGAGAAACTCATTGGGATTTTCAGCAAACATCAACAAGTGAGTGTGTAGGGATTTTGGGTCTTTGAGGGAGTCAGTTACTAGAGTCACTCTGTCCTGGGCCATGAAGCTGTCCTCTTCACTATTCTATAAGTCACTGTATCTTACCAACTCTATAGATTTAGATTCCAGAGAAACCCAGCAAACTCTATCAAGAAAAAAAAAAATGCTCCAGAGCTTGGTTCAGCCCAGGTCTTCCCACTGAAATACTGGTGTGAGTGTGCTGGTAATGGCAGTCATCAGCACTACTGATGTGGAAGCACAGCTGTACCAGGAGATTGTTCCCTAACATATTTGAGGTATTAAATGATAGGTTTTGGAAAGGTTTTTAAAAAACAAAACAAGAATCACCTTTAACCTCACCACTTAGGAAAACTAGTGCTAATATTTTGGTGCCCTTTCTTATAAACAGAGAAGTGAATAAATAAGCAACTTTCTTATGTCCACAGTGTCTAGAAAGCATGAAATACAACCATTGGGTCCATGAAAACCTCATGTCATTAGTAGGATGTTATGAACACAGAGTTCTACTGTGTTGCCTTTTGATGCATGCAAAATCAGGTTCAGAGGTGTGGGAAGTCTTCCTGCTTCCTGTTTCCCTCTGCGCTCCTCCTCATGGGGTCCCAGCTTCACCTTGTGTCCTGCAAGCTGCTGCTACCACAGACCTAGTAAGTGGCAGAGTGTGAATTCTAGCCCAGGCCATTTAACCTGGAGCCCATCTTGGCAGGCTGCGTTTTTCAAAGACGGCAACACCATCATATATTTCATTTCACATGATTTCTTACAACACATAATGACACTCCTCCATCAAGCAGTCAGGATCTTTGTTCCTCAC
The DNA here is from genome assembly GCF_036850995.1 of Saccopteryx leptura. Taxonomy (NCBI): domain Eukaryota; kingdom Metazoa; phylum Chordata; class Mammalia; order Chiroptera; family Emballonuridae; genus Saccopteryx; species Saccopteryx leptura. The sequence goes on from NC_089512.1 coordinate 71,177,216, forward strand.
CTTGAACCTGAATGAACCCTTATAACTACCTTGACCAATAGAAAGTGCAAAATGTAACATCATGTGATTTTCAAGGCTGGATTATGAAAGACAATACAAATTTTGCTTAGCTTTCTTTCTGTTTTGGAAACATTCCCCCTTAGAATCTAGATACCATGTTGCAAGGAAGCCCATGCCACATGGACTGGCCTTGTGTGGTGTTCTGTCTGACAGCCCCAGAAAGGCCCCCAGTCCAGAGCCAGCAGCAGCCAGCAGACTTGTGAGACACGAGACAAAAGGCCTTTACAGGATGCCAATGCCTGTCTTCTGGTATTCCCTCTGAGGCTCTAGACCTCACGGAGCAGAGACAGCTGTGTTAACTGTGCCCTGCCTGAATTTCTGACTTACAGGAATTGCGTGCAACGACAAATGATTGCCATTGTTTGAAACCACTAAGTTTTGAGGTGATTGGTTACGTAGCCAGAGTAACTGGAGCCTTGTATTACAGGAGGGCTGACACAGCTCATACAACTGCCCGCCCCACCTTGGTTCCAGCCGCTCGGCCTCATCCCCATGAGCCAGGAGGGAAATCACACAGAGAGCTTTCCCCCCAACTCCTTCAGGAGAATTATTCCCACTAGGCTTTCTATGGTTGCTTACATTTATTTTCCTTCATTTTTTATAGCCTTTTGTTGGGAAATAAGAGGCTGCCTCAAAGCCTGCAAACTACATGCCATTTTAGGCCAGAAGTTAAATTAACCTTTTTACAGGAAAATATAGTCAGTCCTTCAAAAATAGTTGATTATGGAGTCACTCAGACCAGCACTGGGCTTTGTCCAAATAAATTTGTTCAGTAAATGGATACTCTACAATAATTTTCTTAAAAAAAAAAAAAAAAGTAGAAATGGGCCAGGTATTAGCAATCTTGAACATTCATTACGGAACTTTTTTTTTTTTTCATTTTTTATTGCATGAGGTTTTAGAAGTGTTTCCATATATATCTGCATCACTAATTCCAAATCTGAAATCCATTTTTTGGTGCATGCTCTAGTTTTTATGCAATTTTAATTTCTTTTTGTTACTGTTAACAGCATGCATTGGTTTTTAAATTGGAGTTAAAGGGCAACGACTCTTGGATTGAACATAACCACAAGGCAATTAATGTTTTACAAACATCACTTTTATATAATTGTAGTTGTTTTTAAATGTAAAAAATTATGATCTGATAAAAACACCTTCTTATTTTGTTTTAAGATTGAATTATGGCTTCTTTGAGTAGGCATAAATGTAACACCTTCTGTTATATATGTGGTTGTTACACACTTCAACATCAAAGGCACAATATTTCATCATTTGTGACACGTGCATATATTGCCTATTTTCAAGTTCCCCCTGGCGATCAAGACAAGAATTGGGCTCCTCATATTGTGTGTCATAATTGTGAGGAAATGCTTCATGACTGGACAAAAGGAAAATGCAAAGGAATGCCTTTTGGTATTCTCATGGTTTAGCATGAACCTAAGGACCACAGCAGTGACTGTTATTTCTGCCTGATCCATACAAAGGGCATCAGCAAGAAAAAAATGATCTCATATCCTAATATTCCTTCAGCAATACGACCTATCCCACACTCTGAGACACTCCGGGTTCCAGTTTTCAATGGTTTTATTTCTTCTAAGGACGAAGAAAGTGAACATGGTGATCAAGTGTATTTTTGATAAGATGTACCAGAAAATGGTTGTAGAATCTGAAGGGTCTTCTTCTGATGCCAAGCAGTCATTAACCCCTCAGCAGTTTAGCCAACCCAAATTGAATGACTTACTAAGAGATTTGGGCCTACCAAAGTAAGCAGCTGAATTATTAGCCTTCAGGCTTCAAGAAAAAAATGTACTTCACCTGTCAGCTAAAGTATTCCATTTCAGGAAGCATAAAATAATTTCTATGGACTTTATTTCTGAAGACAAACACTTTGTTTACTGTCATTATATCAGTAGTCTTCTCAGCCAGCTAGGTGTTACCACTTACAGTCCAACAGAATGGTGGCTATTTCTTGACAGCACCAAACAGAGTCTGAAATGTGTTCTCCTACACAACGGTAATGTTTATGCAGCGGTTCCAATTGGTTATTCAACTCATCTGCAAGAAGATGATAATGACATAGAAATTGTCCTCAACTTTCTGAAGTATGAGGAGCATAACTGGATCATTTGTATGGATCTTAAAATGGTAAATTTCCTGGTAGGACAACAGAGAGGTTTCACAAAGTATCCTTGCTTTCTGTGTTTGTGGGACAGCCGAGCTCGGGAGAAACACTGGACATGAAAGGAGTGGCCGAAACGCGAAATTCTGGAAGTAAGGATGCAAAATATTGTAATGAACCTGTAGTTAATTGAGACAGGATAATTTTTCCCCCACTTCACATCAATCTTGGCTTAATGAAGCAGATTGTTCAAGCTTTGAATAGAGAAAGTGAATGCTTTCAACATATTATTTCTGTTTTTCCTGCCTTGTCATTTGAGAAGATAAAAGCAGGTGTATTCACTGGACCTCAAATTTGAACCTTCATACGTGATGAAGAATTTTCCAGGAAAATGAATAAGGAGGAGAAAGCAGCATAGCAGTTTTTTTGTGGCAGTTACAAAGAAATTCCTTGGCAACAAAAAAGCAGAAAACTATGAACTTCTGGTTCAAAGGATACTGTTGGCTTTCTGTGACATTGGATATAACATGAGCATTAAGATTCATTTCCTGAACAGTCACCTTGATAAGTTTCCCAAAAATCTTGGAGCTCTAAGTGATGAGCAGATTACTGCTGGAGCATCAAATGAGATTGTTCTCAACAAGTACACAAATGCAAGACCTACAAATACAAATTTCTGCCTGAATAGAATTTAAATAAGTTTTGCACAAATTTTATGATTAAAATAAGTGTTTTAATATGTTCTATTTCAAAATTGTAGACAAATTCTGATGCAATCATATCTTTTAGTGTATTAGTGTATTTTCGGCATTATATAAATTATTATATTTTCACAAAGATGATGCCCATGAAGACCGTCTACTTCATTATGTTAAACTAAATGTTGAAAATTTTACGCCCTGGCCGGTTGGCTCAGCGGTAGAGCGTCACCTAGCGTGCGGAGGACCCGGGTTCGATTCCCGGCCAGGGCACACAGGAGAAGCGCCCATTTGCTTCTCCACCCCTCCGCCGCGCTTTCCTCTCTGTCTCTCTCTTCCCCTCCCGCAGCCAAGGCTCAATTGGAGCAAAGATGGCCCAGGCGCTGGGGATGGCTCCTTGGCCTCTGCCCCAGGCGCTAGAGTGGCTCTGGTCGCAATATGGCGATGCCCAGGATGGGCAGAGTATCGCCCCCTGGTGGGCAGAGCGTCGCCCCATGGTGGGCGTGCCGGGTGGATCCCGGTCGGGCGCATGCGGGAGTCTGTCTGACTGTCTCTCCCTGTTTCCAGCTTCAGAAAAATGGAAAAAAAAAAAAAAAAAAAAAGAAAATTTTACAATAAGATGAAAACCTAAAATCTTGAATTGAAAAAAAAACTTTAGCTCACAGAGAAAAACTAATGTCAGATTTGAGATCAGCACACTCGAATTAGGTAAGAACAAGTGTTTTTGTGGATGCAACAAAAATTTTGTTCCCCAGTGTTATCTCCACAACTCTCTTCTCTCAAAAAAGAAAATGAAGGGGGTGGGGGATAAGAATAGGGAGTGAGAAAGCCAAGAGAAAAATATAATGACTGAAGAACTAGGTGAGAAAAATCAACCCATGTTAAGTTTGATTGCCAGAGAGACTTAGGTGTTTACAATTTGCAAACTATGGCCTGCAAACTTGTCTCCCCCAGAGATTTGTATACATTGTTTTAGAGCTTTTTCCTCAGATATAAGCATGGCTTATTTTTTGTGTGTGTGCCTTGTTCAGTGTCCTTGTAAAATGTCCATAGGTGACAGTACAGTTTAAATGGTTTGGTGAGAGAAATGAGGAGCAGAGATGGTACCAGGTAAGCGTTCACCACTTGCCCATCAACAGAAATTGTACGTGTCAGGTTTACACTGGCAAATAGACACCTATAGGTGCACATCCATGTTTTTGTGACATTCAAAGTAGAAAGGTTAGATTTCTCAAAAAACTGCCTCCTGAAATTCTGTATCCATCTCTTTATGGTTTTTTTTTTTTTTTTTTTTTTTTTTTTTTTTTTTTTTTGAGAAAGAGCAGGGGGTGGGGGGGACAGATAGGGATATACAAACAGGAAAGGAGAGAGATAAAACATATAATTTTTCATTGTGGTTCCTTAGTTGTTCATTGATTGCTTCATCATATGTGCCTTGACCTGGGGGCCTGGGGATAGGAAACTACAGCAGAGTGAGTGACCTCTTGCTCAAGCCAGTGACCTTGGGCTTCAAGCCAGTATCCTTTGGACTGAAACCAGCGACCATGCCGTCATGTCTATGATCCCACACTCAAGCCAGTGACACTGTGCTCAAGCTGGTGAGCCTGTGCTCAAGTCAGTGACCTCAGAGTTTCGAACCTGGGTCTTCTGCATCCCAGTCCAATGCTCTATCCACTGCACCACTGCCTGGTCAGGATCTCCACATGCCTTATACTCTCATAGGCCATTTTTGGGCAAATAAGTTTTAACAAATGTTTAAGTTTGCTCACTTATAGTTTGCATTGGGAAACATCATGTGTATGTAGTCTGTGAAAGGCTGCTGCAGATTGTAAATTGAGAATTCCCTTCCTGCTTGGGAAGGACCATTGTTTTGCTAATGTTTGCTGGAGGAGGTTTTTGGTTGCCCCAGCCAATTTTTGCAGAGAAGCAGAAAAAGTGCAGGTGTAAAATAAAAACTGAGGGGCTTTGGGAACCCTGAGTAAGAGGGAAGGTCTTCCCTACCTTGCTGTGAACCAGCATGACTAGTAATTCCAGGTCCTAAGTGGGAACAGCACAGAATTAAGAAAACAGACCTAAAGAGAAAAAGGATGAACTCAGGAGGACTTTTTGCAATGCAGAAGATAGCTTGCAAAAGGTGAGCCTCCACCCCCCTACCTGCTTTATTTATAGGGCAAGGTGAGGCCATTAGCACATAAAGAGATTATAAAAACAAAGTCACATTTCCAAGGCATCCCAAGAATTCTGCCATGTGCAGTAAACCCCCACCATGCATAACATCTTAACTTCACAAAACAAAGGATAGAAAGGAAATTGCCTCGTCTTTCCTTTCCAATGGACATGGTGGATAGGATGAGTATAAACAATCCAGCACCATAGCTAACATTCAAGTGTGGAAAAAAATAGCCTTTAGCAACTTCACAGAACCAGTGAGGTGGGGGGTTGGGCAGACTGTCAGCTTATTGCCAGTTCTCCCCACCTCTGTCCCCCAAAAATCTAAACTGAAAGATGCTGTTGGCTTTTGGTCCCCAGCATATCCCTCTTTTATATTTTTTAACTTCAATTTGTGTGCTATGATTCATATTCATCTGATTTTCTGTGTTCTGATTTGGACGCAGACTGAAAAAATATAAAATGAACAAAAATTAAAATAGCCAATGCTAACAGATACCAAAACAAGTGTCTTAATACAATGAAGGGATTAAAGCCTTTTAGATTACCAAGCAAATTCTTAGCTAATACAGCAGGATCTAAAATAGAATCTTTGCAGTCCTTTGCAGATTCTAAAATAGAATCTTGAAAGTCCTTAATATGTTAATATAATTTCACCAAGTCCGTGTTGACACCATCACCACTCCACATTATCTGTAAATGCAACCCAGCTCCACTTCAGTTTGAGAACTGTCCCAAGGAGCATGAGTCACACATATTCAGGTAAAGTCTGCGTGGCACTGGAACTATTGTCACATTTCCACACTCTGCAGCTAGCGTCCAAGTCCCAATGACCACTGCTTCTAGCACATTAAGCTTTTGTCTCAAGTTTAATGTCAATACTAGATTGCTGGCAATAATTTAGGTAGACTGGAAGGGCCATCAGCAGGATGTATTGAGATGGAGCTTCTGTTTTCTTTAACCTGGGGAGATAAAACCAGGGGGCCTTTCCCTGGAGGTTTGCAGCCATGGGGTAGTGAGGAGAACCTTGGGATATCCTATGCTGGGTGGTAGAGGCAAATTTGTAACAGAAGTGGGCAAAAAAAAGGAGAGAGAGAGAAAGAGGCTTTGAATTTGGAGAGTAGGTCCCAGCCTAAAATAGACATGGGGTGTTGAGGCAGGAGTAGAAAAGAGTGTGTAAAGGAGACACTATGTATTGGATAAGGCAGTGGATCCATGGAAAGTGAGGAGGAAAATAAGACCATCAACACCTACAACAGAGATCTCTGAGGGATAAGCAGAACCTGAATATTCAGGCAAGGCAGAATAAGTGGTCCTTGTGTCTATAAGAAATGAGATTAGCTTACCTGCTACTTGGATGGTTACCCTAGGATCATCCACAGTAATATGAGATGGGGCCAATGGCCCTGGGCACCTTCAGTCTTCAGTGGCAAGTCCCAGCAGGCTGGGCAAGGTTAGGTCAGAGGTGGTTGGGGTAGGACTGGAAGAGACTGAACCCTACCTTGGAGGAGCAAGGGGGCAGCCTACCTTCCAGTGTCCCTTTTTCCCACAGCAAGGACATGGCCCTGGCAGGTGCCAAGAAGCCAGGCAGGCTTTAACTCAATGACCTTCCTTTCCACTCTTGAAGCAGGGCTCTGATGGAGTCTAATGAGACCCCTTAGGGGCATTGGAGCTTTTAAGGGTGTAAGCCAAGAGCTTGTATTTTGTCTGATCTCTTTGGGCTCTGTCTGCCTTTTCTTATTTCTCTCAATTATTATAGACCTTAAAAGCCATGCTCAAGAGATCTTGTTGAGGGGTTTGAGGGTCCTCCTCTGCCTATATAAACTTTTTCCATATATCTGTAGCTGATTGGAAAAAAACAGAAGGACAGCATTATCAGCTGGATCAAATGAAGGAGGGTATGAATTTTCAGGAGAAAGAGGTTTGGAGTGTGCTAAGAGGATTTGATAGATGGAACAGGTTTGACAGAGAAATGGATGAGAGCATAGTAAAATAAGCCTTATACAATTGCTCTTGTGAAGTGAGTTTCTCATCCTGGCTCATGGTGTCTCACCAAACATTCAAGAACCCACCAAGAAGCCTCAGCAGACCTAGGAAAAACACACACATATCCTTGGCTCCATAGGAGAAAGGGTCTGGTCCTTGCCAGGTTCCTGTAAATGGGTCCCTCCATCGTACTTCATGGAAGGTTTTTCTCATTGGATTTCAGAGTTTCATGACCACTGAATGGCCCTGTACATCAGCAGTCAAAACACTTTAAAAGTAAAAAGCATGATAAAGAAGATTTGCAGGAGTTCCAGGATATGACTCCCCTTTTTAAATTTTTTATAATTGACCTTTAAGCATTTATTGAGCATGCTTTCTAATGCCTTGACCCTGAGGATTGTAAGAAAATGCCTTTCCTCAGTTAATTCCAAAAGTTTGACAAAATATAGTAAATGTTTTTCCAAGTAACACTCCCATATTTTTCAAAACATTTCTACCAATTGATTAACAGGCAATCTAGAGAGCACATAAGGCTGAAAAAATCCAGTATGACCTTTGCTATTTTCCCATTGTGAAAAAATACTTAAAGCTTTGTTAGGGAGATCCATCCTGCCCCAAGATTCGCAGCTCAGTGACTGCTTCATGAGTGAGTCAAGAGAAAACAAACAAACAAAAATAAAACCCAATGTTGCTTAGCAATAACAGATGCATCAGCTCAACTAAATTAGCAAGTCTTTAGGATCCACATTTTATTTTATCTAAATTTAAAGAGTGCTCCTTATAAGTTCCAATTATAAAGGGAAAAAATGTAGGAATAAAGCCATTTTATCTTTTCAATATTAGAGCCAGCATTTCAAATTTTTGCATGCAAGAGCTCAATTCAGGCCTTAAAAACAAACACATTTTAGACAACATCAGACAAAAACTAAACAGAAACTAGAATCAGACAAACTAGAGAGAAACCTGGGATTTCAGATCTCAGTCAGGACATTTTTTAAACAAAGTGATTATTTAGGATCTAAATAAAAATTTCACCAAGTAAAATTTACTTGGCAGCTGCAGGGATATTTTGTAATTAAATCCACCACGAGTGCCCTCCCCAAATTTCCAAGCAAAGAATAGGAAAAAAACCAAAATGATAGTTCAGAGGATTGTAGCTAAAACATTAAAGAAAATTAGACAATACGCAGCTTCTGACTGCTGTTTAGAACGGAGAGCTTTATGGTGAGGAAAAGCTGTAACTTTCCTAACAACTGAATCTCCTATTCATTCTCAAATTTTAATAGCTGCTACAACTGGCAATTCAGTTTGATTATGCTGAGATTTCTCTACCTCAATTTTAGCTGAGCGGCAAACTAAGTTGATGAGGCTGGGGAAGGCTCCATCCTTGTCCGTTTCCCTGCATCACCTGCTCTTTGGCAGTATATTTAAATTTACATTCATTCACCCAATGTTTCCCTCTCCTGCAGCATGGGCAGAGGCTAGGAGCTTTAGGAGTTGGCTTCCCTTAAGGAGAGGCTGAGACTGACATCTGGGGGGAATAGGGCAATTTATAGCAAACTTTCCTAAACCCCCACATTGGAAACAAGATCCACTGGCAGAAGTATTTCCCTGACCTTCTTTCTTTTGTTTATTCTGCCATTTATCAAAGAATTGTCCTGGAGGCTTCCCCTGAAATGCTGTGACAATAAGCAAACCTTGCATATATGAAGACCCAATATCAGCACATATTCTGATGTAATCCCCTATATGTCAAGCCTAATCTAAAGCTTGTTGGAGTGGGATTCTCCAAAGGTCTGAGACAAAGACCCTGGGAGCAACCCAATAAGCATAAGAAAGAGCAGAGGGCAGTGGAGGCGCAAAGGTTAAGGCAGCTATAGCCGCAACACCTTATTACCTCCCGAGTCATCTTCAGACTCCAAGGTCCTCTCAAATTTACATCCCTCTGTTTCTAGCTCATTCTGATCAAACAACCGCTTCTCTTCAAATAAAAACATTTGTACAAAAGGAAAAAGGTCCCTCACTCTTGACCCTAATTGTCCCATAATTTATTACTCCCAACTATACTCTCTCTAAAAACTCTACTCAAAAACTTTACTTACTGTGTGCACCTGGGGAGTTCTGTCACCTGCCTTTAGTTTAGTTCTCCTTTCCTCGGGTCCCTGTTCGGGCGCCACTTGCCATGAACCAGAGAGGCTAGTAATTCCAGGTCCTGAGTGGAATGACATGAATTTAAGAAAATAGACCTAAAAATAAAAAGGATGGGCTCAGGAGGACTTTTTGCAACACAGAAGATAGCTTGCAAAAGGCAAGACTCCACCCTCCCGCCTGCTTTATTTATAGGGCAAAGTGAGGCCATTAGCAAATCAAGAAGATCATTAAAACAAAGTCATATTTCCAAGGCATCCCAAAAATTCTACCAAGTGCAAAAAACTCCCACCATACATAACATCTTAACTTCATAAAACAAAAGATAGAAAGAAAATTGCCTCAAGTCTTTCCAATGGACTTGGGGAATAGGATCAGTATAAACAATCCAGCACCATAGCTAACATTAAGGTGTGGAAAAAATAGCCTTTAGCAACTTCACAGGACCAGTGAGGTGGGGGGGTTGGGCAGACTGTCAGCTTGTTGCCAGTTCCCCACACCTCTGTCCTCCAAAAATCTAAACTGCAAAGACCCTATTGGCTTTTGGTCCCCAATACTGCCTGTTTGCTCATCCACTGGTACAAGACTTAAATAAATGGAATGGTAACCCTGGCCAGTTGGCTTAGTGGTAGAGCATTGGCCCTGCATGTAGATGTCCCAGGTTTGATTCCTGACCAGGGCACACACCTCTGCCCATATCCTTCTCTACCTCTCCCACTCTCCTTTCTCTCTATCTCTCTCTTCCCCTCTCACAGCCAAGGCTCCATTGGAGCAAAGTTGGACTGGGCACTGAGGATTGCTCCATGGCCTCCAACTCAGGCACTAGAATGGCTCTGGTTGCAATGGAGCAACACCCCAGATGAGCAGAGCATCATCCCCTAGTGGGCTTTCAGGTTGGATCCCAACCAGGCACATGCAAGAGTCTGTCTCTCTACCTCCCCACTTCTCACTTCAGAAAAATACTAAATAAATAAATAAAAATTAAAAAATAAATGAAATGGCCCACCATTTTTTGGCCCCATTTCTTTACCATCTGCCCAAATCCAATGTGAACCTGCATGGCCACAATGCCTTATATTCTGGCGTAGTTTGTAACAGGATTCGAATCTGATCAGTATGGAGCCGTCACCACCCTTGAGGGGTGGGGAAGAGGACTGGTTGTTGTTATGGTTCCCCATAGTTGTCCTTTTGGGAACCATGAGCTGGCTGTTTTTTACAGCCCTGCTAGAGGAAACCGAGAGCTCTGTACAAGAGACTGCCTGAGGTTGAAAGCTCCAGGATAAGTTGCAAACTGAGCAGCAGCAATGGCTTGAACTGAAGCAAATGCTGGAGAAGGAGTCTGACCAGGTCTAAGAACTGCAGCATAAGAGGCAAGCTGAGAACCAATAGTGCGTGGAACTGGAGCAAGTGCTGGAGAAGGAGGCTGCACAGGTTTGTGAGCTGCAGTTTGCCCTGGAAGTTGAATGTTGGCAGCAGCAGTTGTTGGAGAAAAAACAGTGGGTTCAGATTCAGGCTGAGAGCCAGAAGCACAGGATTCTAATATGGAACTGTGCCAGCAAAGTGGCTATGAGTTGGTGAGAGCAGGCATTTCTGAAGCTGTTGTTCACAGACTCCAGAAGATAAAAGCCCAGCAGCAAAGAGTACCTACTAAGCCCCTGGTAGAATTGCTGCAATTGTGGGACATAGGGGTGAGTGGCATCGTGATCTCTGGAGCAAAGGTGGAAATATTGGCCACCATTGCCACATGTTCCTCCTTGGGGCAGTGTTGTCAGAGCTGCCATGACGGCAGGGATGGGGGGGCGCCTGAGGTCCCATGTGAACTAGTTGCCTGTAATGGACCTTTACCTTGGTGATTTGCATAGGCAACTGGGCTGTCTATTGTGCACTGACTCTAGGACTGTGACCAGACAAGGGCACTGGCTCCTTTGTTGGGTGGACATGCCACTTTTGGGCAGTATGAAAGACCCTGATGGGGGGGGGGCAGCTCTGGTGGAGGCCCTCCTGCACTGAAATGCACCAAGAACACTTTAAGATTTCCATGAACACAGCCCTGAGGCCCTCCAACCTACCATGGAGTGAGGGCTGGAGATAGAGCTCCAGTTAGCACCTTGGGCAGAGGGCTCAGGTAGACATTGTGAAGGGTACCTTTGTAATTGTTGAAATTGTGTAACTTCTGCTGTTGCTATAATTTGTTTATGTAGTGTGCCTCAATCCTTGCACAGGAATACATGTGGTGTAGGTTATAAAGTGAGCAAAAGGGGTGGAATTTTGGGCAAATAAATTTTAACAAATGTTTAAGTTTGCTAACTTATAGTTTGCATTGGGCAGCGCCATGTGTATGTAGTCTGTGAAAGGCTGCTGCAGATTGTAAATTGAGAATTCCCTCCCTGCTTGGGAAGGGCCATTGTTTTGCTAATGTTTCCTGGAGGAGGGGTTTTTGGTTGCCCCAGCCAGTTTTTGCAGAGGAGCAGAAAAAGTACAGGTGTAAAATTGAAACTGAGAGGCTTTGGGAGCCCTGAATGAGAGGGAAGAGGTCTTCCCGGCCTGTATGCTTGTCTGCCAGTAAGAGAGTTTAATAAATGGAATGGCACACCATTTTTACTGTTCGCCCAAATCCAAAGTGAATGTGCATGGCCGCAATGGCTGCAGTCACTGGCCTTACAGCCATAGGGCTGGGAGCAAGAGAGAGAGAAAAATACAGGAGAGAGTTAGATCAAAATTAAACATGTAAGTATTTTAGTTTTATTTTTTAAAAGTTAAATATTATGCTATGCAAAGGGTTTACTTACAAAGGTGTGGGTGTAGGGAACAGCAGGGAACAGTGCAAGAACCAGCAGGAGTGAAGCCCTCCCCACCATAGCCTGAAGGGGAAGAGGAGGTTACTGAAACTGGAGAGTCATGATGGGCAGAAACTTTCCACTGCCCATCAACAAGTGGAGTCTTTTTTCCCTCTCCTGGGATGGGACTTGTGACTGTCTCAACAAATAAAATGCAGTAGAAATAATGCTGTGGATTTCCAAGACTAGGTCATAAAAGGTGATACAGCTTCCTTCTGATGCTTTCTCTGTCCTGAGACATTTACCCTTGGAACTCAGCCACCATTTTATAGAGAAGTGAAGGCCACATGAACAGACCACATATATGTGTTTCATTCAACAACCCCAGCTGAGATCGCAGACTATAGCCAGCATCAAGCATCAATCACCAGATATGAGAATGAGTAAGCCATTAGGTGACTCCAGGCCACAGCCTTCAAGCTGCCCCAGTTAATTCCAAGTCCAGTATATAGAGGTTATTTCTGCCAAGACCTACCCTCATTGCAGATTCATGAGCAAAATGAATGGTTTCTTATGCTGCTTTTTTATTTTATTTTTTAATAATATAGCTGTAAAATTAGAAGACATTTTTGGTGTCAGAAGTGAGATATGGTGGCAACAATAAGTCTAAAACATGTGAGAATGATAGTGGGCAAAAACTAAACAATCTTAAAGAGAGTGTTAGTTAAAGCCTACAAGATCTTGAGGAGGCCATTAAAGGAAGACTGGTCACCTCTGATAAAGCTATTGGTGAGTGCCTAAAGCTGTGATGGCGAACCTTTTTATAAAAACCTCCCGCTTTTGCAGTGCTGGTCAACCTGGTCCCTCCCATCCACTAGCAGGGGTCTTCAAACTTTTTATAAAAACCGCCCACTTTTGCAATGCTGGTCAACCTGGTCCCTACCGCGCAACTAAACAGCGCTGCGATTGGCCCACCATGAAAACTAGACCGCCCACTAGTAGGTGGGAGGGACCAGGTTGACCAGCACTGCAAAAATGGGCAGTTTTTATAAAAAGGTTCGCCATCAGGGGCCTAAAAGAAGGTAAAGACAATGTTATGGGAAGCCAAGAGAAAGGAAATCCTTATTATGTAGTGAGAGAAATTTTAGGAACGCTGTTCTTGCAGCAATGTGGAAAACTGAAGATGAACCTATTTATGGATGACCTAGCTAAGGAGATTTCAGGCAGAACATTAAAAGTGCTTTCTGGCATCTTCCCAATGTCTATGATAAAATAAAAAAAAACAGGGAGATGATTCTTAAAAAAAATTAAGAAATGTAAAGAAACCAGAAATTGATGGCTTTAAAAAATAATATTATTTCTAATTCCTAGCCTCTCCAATATTCTCAAATTAACAGAGAGCTTCACAACAAAGATTAGACCCGGGAGAGATTATAAGATTCTTAGTTAAAACCTTAGAAACATTTGAGGTAATACCTCAAGAACTATTTGCTCAGAAAAAAGGCCTGCTACAAATTGGATGGGAATACTTCACCGATTCTGTTAACCAATAAAACTTTTAAAAGTCTACTAATTGCTGTCCTTCAGCAATTTTATAATAAACTCAATGTTAAGAAGGGCTTATTTTGACAGTATTTTTGGGTGTAGCTTTGTCTTGTAGAATGTATTCATAAAGTATTAATTCATAAGAAACCCACAAGTTTTTAAAAATAATTATATCAGCTTAGACAGAAAAAGACTTAATCAACATTTGACATGCAGAAAGCAGACTGAAAAAAACCATTCAGCTGTAAAATGAGCCCATTTTTAGGGGAAAAAAAAGAACATTTGGAGGATATAACCAAAAGTCGTGATGAACCATTGCCAGACTGTAGCCCTGCACCTAATCAGGTAAGTACCAATATGTACCCTACTGGATTTCAGAATTGTCATGAATTCTTCATTTTCTTCATTTCTATACCTGTCTCACCATTAGATATTGGGTGTGATGTCTATAAATATATATCTATATATAGAGATGGCTCTATTTATCTATCTATTATCTATCTATCTATCTATCTATCTATCCCAAATTGTTTCTTAAGTTTACAAAGCTTAAGATCAATGGGAACTGTCTCTAGAAACTCTACTTAAGGAACTGAACCCAAGAAGCTTCAATCATATGTGAACATGATCTAGATGGAAAGGTTTTGTACTATAAGCCTGAACTTTAGGCTATAATGGGATTAGATTATGCAGATCCAGGTGAAGAAAGTAGGCTTTTTTGCATATTACAGGAATATGATTTATTACAGCTAGAGGGAAGATTGTGGCAAAGTATATTTAATAAAAATAGCAGAAGCAGTGTTTTTGGTTCCACATACTCTTTCATAACCCTGCCACTTCCCATCAAGAAGTTAAATCTATTTATCCTCCCTTTGAGTAAACCTGAGAAATATAGCACTCATATAAAAGTAATTATAAAATGTTATTAAAACATTTAAAAGTAAGCCAAAACAAATAAGGATATGTTTATGGAAAGAAAAACTAGATGTCATAAAAATATTAATGATTCCTAAATTAAGCTATAAATTTTAAAATATATAATTACCATTTTAATAGGAAGGACTTTTCTTGGAAGTGTCCAAACTGATCTTAAAATTTATTTATAAGAGGAAACAGCTATAAAAAGACAGGTAATTAATTTTGAATAAGAAACAAGCTGAACCTGGCCGGTTGGCTCAGTGGTAGAGCGTCGGCCTGGCGTGCAGAGGTCCCGGGTTCGATTCCCAGCCAGGGCACACAGGAGAAGCACCCATCTGCTTCTCCACCCCTCCCCCTCTCCTTCCTCTCTGTCTCTCTCTTCCCCTCCCGCAGCAGAGGCTCCATTGGAGCAAAGATGGCCTGGGCGCTGGGGATGGCTCCTTGGCCTCTGCCCCAGGCACTAGAGTGGCTCTGGTCTCAGCAGAGCGACACCCCAGAGGGGCAGAGCATCGCCCCCTGGTGGGCAGAGCGTCGCCCCCTGGTGGGCGTGCCGGGTGGATCCCAGTCGGGCGCATGCAGGAGTCTGTCTGTCTCTCCCCGTTTCTAGCTTCAGAAAAAAATACAAAAAGAAAAAAAAAAAAAGAAACAAGTAAGATGTGGAGAGAAATATTTTCACTGGCATATATCAACATTCTAAAGTTATAGCAATTAAAATATTGTGAACTTGGTACACAGATAGATGGATAAGCAAACAAAACAGATTAGGAAATCAAAAGATATCTTCGTGCACAAATGAATACTTAATTTATGATAAAGGGGCCATACAATGCAATGGAGAGATGACTATCTTTTCAAATGGTGTTAGGACATTTAGGTATCCATAGAGAAAAAATTAGATCAGATTTTTTCTCCATTCCAATACCTAATTGTTCCGGTAAAACTATAAAACCTTTAGAATAAATGGGGGATAGCTGGATGGCCTCAGGATAAAGAAATGATTTCTTAAATAAAATACACAAGCCTGACCAAGTGGTGGCACAGTGAATAGTCAGACTGGGATGCAGAGGACCCAGGTTTGATACCCCGAGATTGCCGTCTTGAGTACGGGATCATCTGGTTTGAGCACAGCTCACCAGCTTGAACCCAAGATCAAGGTCGCTGGCTTGAGCAATGGGTCACTTGGTCTGCTGTAGCCCCCCAGTCAAGGCACATATGAGAAAGCAATCAATGAACAACTAAGGTGCTACAACAAAGAATTGATGCTCCTCATTTCTCGCACTCCCTATCTGTCTGTCCCTCTCTCTGTCTCTGTCATGACAAAAACAACAACACAAAACACTAACTGTAAAAGAAAAGATGTATAAAGTTGACTATGTTAAAATTCAAACTTCTATTCATCCAAGGACACCAAAATCAAGGTGAAAAGAAACACCCCAAAGAGGAAATATTTACAATGTATATAAATCCACAGAGGGTTAGCATTTAAAATATGTAAATAACTTCTTCCCAATACTAGTAATTAGAAAAATGTAAATTAGGCCTGACCTGTGGTGGCGCAGTGGATAAAGCGTCGACCTGGAAATGCTGAGGTCGCCGGTTCGAAACCCTGGGCTTGCCTGGTCAAGGCACATATGGGAGTTGATGCTTCCAGCTCCTCCCTCCTGTCTCTCTCTTCTCTTCTCTCTCTCTCTCTCTCTCTCTCTCTCTCTCTCCCTCTCACTCTCCTCTCTAAAATGAATAAATAAAATAAAAATTAAAAAAAGAAAGGAAAATGTAAATTAAACTCAGAATTAAATACTATTCACAAACCTCAAATTGGCAAAACAAACAAAAAAAAAGAGGTTTTTTTCTTCTTTTCCAAGTGAGAAGAGGGATATAAAGAGACAGACTTATCACATGTGCCCCAACTGGGATCCACCCAGCAACCCCAAACGGGGGCCGATGTTCTGCCCATCTGGGGCTGTGCTTGCAACTGAGCTATTTTTAGTGCCTGAGGCAGAAGCTTCTTGAAACCATCCACAGCACCCAGGGAAAATGCACTCAAACAAATCAATCCATGGCTCTGGGAGGGGAAGAGAGATAAAAAGGGATAAAGGGGGTGGTGGAGAAACAGATGGTCACTTCTCCTGTGTGCCTTGACTAGGAATCAAACCCAGACTTCTACATGCCATGCCAACATGATACCACTGAATCAATGACCCAGGGCCAAAACAATTTAATCTGTTAATATTAAAAACAAGTAATAATGTAGGTGGAAAATTTAAACATGCTGGTGGGATTACAAACTGGTCTGTACAGGAAACCTGGCAATGTGTAAAAAAACTGAAACCAGGCATTAGCTATAATTCACCTTTTTTACTTCTAGGCATATAGCTTAGCATAAGAATCTTCTGCTCATATATACAACTAGCCATGTCCAGGAATATTTGTAGAGGCATCATTTGTTATTTGAAAACAATCTAAATGTTTATCAACTGGAAAAGAAAAACAAGTTATGGTTTATTCATACAATGAAATGTGTTATAGCAGGTAAAATGAGTGAGCTAAATTATACATATAAACATGGATGAAGTAGAAAGATGGCAAAGAAGTAGGCGGACGTTCCAACTGCCACCTCCCGGGAACAAATTGGATTACAACTTAATTTAAGAACAATCATCTTGAAAAACCAACTTTGGACTAAACTAAGATGAATCCATGACCAAGGATCACACCAAAGAAGCCACACCAAGACTGGCAGGAAAGGTGGAGATGCAGAAAGATCTGCCCCGCTCCCAGGAGCGAGTGGTGGCCTAGAGGGACTCTCATGTTGGGGTGGGCTGCCCTGACAGGAATGGGTCCTCAGTTCCAGGCCCAGAGCCCCAGCCTAAAGCCCCAGAGCCTAGAAGAGGTGCCCAGACAGCATTTAGCTGTGAAAAGAGCCAGGTTTCTGTCCGTGAGAAAGGAGCACACCTCTCAGACGTAGACCCTGTCTTAAAGTGCCTGCGCAGAAAACCTCGTTCACAGCCATTTACCCAGGGCTCTGGCGGGGGAGAGCTGAGAGTTGCAGGAGGAGAGTGTAAAGTTGGAGGCCCAGGGAGAGACACTGGGGGGGATGGCCACCAGAACTCCTGTGCTGAATCATTCTCCAGTACTGCAGTTGCCACATATTTTGGGTGGAGCAATCCCCTCTGAGTGGCATCAGCCTGAGGAAAAGCAACTGTTCCACCCTCGGGAGTCTCTCTTACCCCAGGTATGGTGAGGGGTAGTTCCAAGAGGCCAGGAAGAAGGAGGCACATCAGTGACTCAGTTTTCTGGTGATGAGACCGGTACTCCCCCCTACACTCTCCCGAGTCTATGACTGGTGCTTCCACCTCATAAGAGACTCACCTGAAACTGTCCAGAGAGGGAGCAGACCACACCTCTGGGTCTCAGAGGCCACATCCACTGGACTCCTGAGGCCTCACCCTACTGAGGTCTGTGAAAAAGTCTGGACAGACTGACACCTGGGGCCTAGGGGTGGAGCCACACCCACTACCCTTTCTAATCGCTGAATTGCTGCAGGCTTTAGACCAGGGGTTGGGAACCTAGGATTTGTGAGCCAGATGTGGCTCTTTTGATGGCTGCATCTGGCTCACAGACAAATCTTTAATAAAAAAATAATAACATTAAAAATATAAAACATTCTCATGTATTACAATCCATTCATTTCCTACTGCTCATGTTTATGGTTGCAGGTGGCTGGACTCAATCACAGCTATCTTCCAGGATAGCACCAAATTTTTATTGGATAATGCGTAACGTATATAGGTCATTGTATGGCTCTCACAGAATTACATTTTAAAATATGTGGCATTCATGGCTCTCTTAGCCAAAAAGTTTCCAGACCCCTGCTCTAGACTTTAGCAGAGGTTTTTTTTCAGTGGCTGAGCCCAACAAGTAGACAGGCTGCAGGAAGTTAGACTCAGGAAAACTTGGCCATTTAAATGGACTTGCCCCTAGGACCAGAGTGGGTAAAAGCCAGCCTAGGAGTGCAGCTTGGTATTTCCATGTGGACCTGGGCCCAGCAAAGGAAGCCACAAACTCTAAATTGCTTGTAGCTCCAAGAAGGTTGCTGAGGGCCAGTCATGGGCAGTGTCTCCCACTGGTCTGCGCTGGGTTCCTGCCAGGGAGGCCAAGGGCTGGACATCCAGGGGCCAGCTGCAGAAAGCATTGGTGCAGGATCTAACAACCCTTGCTACAGTGGTATTCTAAGGAAAAGCTCCTCACACCGGGCCCAGCTGAGGCAAGTTTTACTCTCTGTGATCAGCACCAGCACAGCAGCTCATGTGCATTGGATAAGGTGGAGCTTCACAGTCAACTGGCTTGGGTGCTGGATATTCTGTCCTGCTGAGCTAGATTCCACAAGGGGAATGGAGAGAGGCTTGGAGCATGAAAATTTAAACTCTGGGACCCTGTGAGTCTATTGTTGAATCTGGTTGAGGGACTTAGCCACCTTTGAGAGGGGCACAGTCAGCTCCATGAGAGGAATGTCTCAGTCTTCCTCCCTGAAACCGGGGTCTCAACAGCTGAAAGAATTTTCACAGAGGGTCTGAACCTGCTGCTCTCCTTGTTGGGAGAAATAAAATTTGAGTATCCAGCGGTGGCTGAGGGATCAAGCTCTTGGAGTAGGGGCCACATTCCCTGTACTGAACTCCTGACCAAGGACTCCTGAAGTAGAGGGTCCCGCAGATGTTGTATTCAAAACCTCAGCTGCCCTAACCCACCAAGGTTGCAACCTGTAGAGGGTTGGTTGGGTGAGGCCAACCTGAGCCTACACTACAGTCTTACTACAGAAGACTCTGTGGGAAGACCAGGCAGCTGCAAGAGGAGGAGCAGCCAAAAAGTAGAGACAAATCTTACAGAGCTTGGGGCTTTTATGGAACTGTTGTCATCTCTAAGAAGGAGCAAGCTGATCATTATACAAATGTTGGCCCCTCCCAAAGTGCCCAGACACAGAAAATATAGACACAAACAGAGAAAGTGCAGTAGCTGCAAACTGGTAGCCCACAGCAGATTACAAACAACAGCTGACACCAATCCAAGAAGAACTAGAGCCAACACTACTGGTCGTGGGTGGCAGACAGCACCATGACCCAACCCTAGACTCAACTACCTACACAAGCACCAGACCCAAAGGTGGAGTCTATCAGAGACCAGACACTGTAGGGAATAAATATGCCCAACAGGACAGCCATTGCACAGTATGTAATACATATAATCAAGGTTGACCCTTAGAGCCAAACAACCTGAAGGTGTAAACATACCCACAAAAGGACCAACAGCATCTAATACTCACATGCAACAAGAAAAATAGTACCCTCAAGAAGCATTCCTACAACAAGGAAAAAAAGTGGTGTGGTAAACAGTATCATCGAGCCCATCTTCTTCTTCATAAAGACCACACAAAATTTCAAAGTCAGATAGTGCTACCTAGTACACAGACAAAATGGGCAGATAGAGAAATGCGACCCAAATGAATCAACAAGAGAAATCCCTAGGGAAAAAACTGAATGAGATGGAAGAAACCAAAATAACAGATGCAGAGTTAAAATAATGATTTTTAGGATGCTCAAGGATCTTAGAGCAACAATGGATGGACATAATAAGCACCTACATAAAGAGATAGCAATCATCAAAAAAGACGTGGAAATCATAACAGAGAACCAGTCAGAAATGACAAATACAATATCAGAAATGAAGACTGCACTAGGAGGAATTAATAGCAGGCTGGATGAAGCAGAGGATCAAATCAGCAATTTAGAGGACAAGATAAAAGAAAGCACGGAAGCAGAGCACCATAAAGAAAAGAGGCTCAAAAAGTCTGAGGAAATTCTAAGAGAGCTCTGTGACAACATGAAGAGAAACAACATTTGCATCATAGGGATTCCTGAAGGAGAAGAAAACAAACAAGGAATAGAGAACCTGTTTGAAAAAAAATCATAGCTGAAAAGTTTCCTAAATTGTAGAAGGAAAAAGTCACACAAGTTCAAGAAGCACAGAGTTCCATTAAAGAGGAACTCAAGGCGGCCCACAGCAAGACACATCATAATTAAAGTGTCAAAGTTAAGAGACAAGGAAAGAATACTAAAACCTCCAAAAGAAAAGCAGTTAATTACCTACAGAGGAGCCCCCATAAGGATGACATCTGATTTTTCAACAGAAACACTTGAGGCCAGAAGGGATTGGAAAGAAATATTCAAAGTGATGCAAAGTAAGAACCTACAACCAAGACTTCTTTATACAGCAAAGCCATCCTCTAAAATTGAAAGGGAAATAAAAACCTTCCCAGAAAAAAAAAACAAAAAAACCCTCAAGGAATTCATTACAACCAAACTGATGCTGCAAGAAACATTAAGGGGCTTACTAAAAAGAACAAAGGGGGAAAAAGAGGATTGTAGATTTTAAAAATAAAATGGCAATAAACAACTACATAATAATAACCTTAAATATAAGTGGATTAAATGCTCCAATCAAAAGACATAAGGTAGCTGCATGGATAAGAAAATAGCACCCATACATATGCTGTCTACAAGAGACCCACCTCAGAACAAAAGATATACATAGGGTAAAAGTGAAGGGATGGAAATAAGTGTTTTACTTAAATGAAAATGAAAATAAAGCTGGGGTAGCAATACTTATATCTGACAAAATAGACTTTAAAACAAAGGCTATAGTAAGAGATAAAGAAGGTTACTACATAATGATAAAGGGAGCAATCTAATAGGAGGATAAAACCATTGTAAATATCTATGCACCTAATATAGGAGCACCTAAATATATAAAGCAGATTTTGATGGATATAAAGGGTGAGATCAACAGCAATATTATAATAGCATGGGATTTTAATACCCCACTAACATCAATAGATAGATCCTCCAGACAGAAAATTAACAAACAGTGGCCTTAAATGACACACTAGATCAACTTGATTTAATAGATATCTTCAGAACCTTTCATCCCAAATCAGCAGAATATACATTATTTTTAAGTGCTCATGGTACATTCTCTAGGATAGACCACATGTTAGGACACAAAATAAGTCTCAATATATTTAAGAAAATTGAAATCATATCAAGCATCTTCTCTGATCACAATGGCATGAAGGTAGAAATCAACCACAACAGAAAAACTGAAAAATACTCAAATACTTGAAGGCTAAATAGCATGTTATTAAATAAAAAATGGGTTAACAACGAGATTAAGGAAAAAATAAAAAATTTCTTTGAAACAAATTGAAATGAACATACAACAACTCAAAATTTATGGGACAGAGCAAAAGCAGTCCTGAGAGGAAAGTTCATAGCATTACAGGCATACCTTAAGAAACAAGAAAAAGGCCCTGGCTGGTTGGCTCAGCGGTAGAGCGTCGGCCTGGCGTGCGGGGGACCCGGGTTCGATTCCTGGCCAGGGCACATAGGAGAAGCGCCCATTTGCTTCTCCACCCCCCCACCTCCTTCCTCTCTGTCTCTCTCTTCCCCTCCCGCAGCCAAGGCTCCATTGGAGCAAAGATGGCCCGGGCGCTGGGGATGGCTCCTTGCCCTCTGCCCCAGGTGCTAGAGTGGCTCTGGTCGCGGCAGAGCGACGCCCCGGAGGGGCAGAGCATCGCCCCCTGGTGGGCAGAGCATCGCCCCTGGTGGGTGTGCCAGGTGGATCCCGGTCGGGCGCATGCAGGAGTCTGTCTGACTGTCTCTCCCCGTTTCCAGTTTCAGAAAAATACAAAAAAAAAAAGAAACAAGAAAAAGCTTAAATAAACAACATTGCACCTAATAAAACTAGAATAAGACCAACAAATACAGCCCAGAGTAAGTAGAAGGAAGGAAATAATAAAGATCAGAGCAGAAATAAATGACGTAAAGGCTAAAAAAAACAATACAGAAGATCAATGAAACCAAGAACTGGTTCTTTGTGAAGGTAAACAAGATTGATGAACCTTTAACCAAACTTATCAAGAAAAATAGAGAGAGGACTCAAATAAATAAAATTAGAAATGAAATTTAGTGGAGAAGTAAAAACTGACACCACAGAAATCTGTTTGCCAAAAAATTGGACAAACTAGGTGAAATGGATAAATTCCTAGAGACATATAATCTTCTAAAACTCAATTTGGAAGAATCAGAAAACATAAAGAGACCAATTACAACAACTGAAATTGAAACAGTTATCAAAAAACTCCCAGCAAACAAAAGTCCTAAACCAGATGGCTTCATGGGCGAATTCTACCAAATATTTAAAGAAAAACTAACACCTATTCTTCTCAAGCTATTTCAAACAATTCAAGAGGAGGGAAGACTTTCAAGCTCCTTTGATGAAAAAAGCATAATCCTCATTCCAAAACCAGGTAAAGACACTACAAAGAAAGAAAAGTATAGGCCAATATATCCCAATAAACTTAGACACTAAAATTCTCAACAAAATATTAACAAACCGGATCCAGGAATACAAGAAAAAAATCATACATCATAATCAAGTGGGATTTATCCTGGGAAGGCAAGACTGGTACAATATTTGCAAATCAATAAATGTGATTCATCACATAAACAAAAGGCAGGTTAATCAAACAAAAATCACATGATAATATCAATAGATGCAGAAAAAGCATTTTATAAAATCCAGCACCCATTTTTGATCAAAACTCTTAGCAAAGTGGAAATACAGGTAACATACCTCAACATGATAAAGGCCATCTATGACAAACCCATGCCCAACATTATACTCAATGGGGAAAAATTAAAAGCAATTCCATTAAAATCAGGAACAAGGCAGGGGTGTCCTCCTTCACCAGTCTTATTCAACATAGTTCTTGAAGTCCTAGCCACAGCAATCAGACAACAAGAAGAAATAAAAGGCATCCAAATTGGAAAAAAAAAGTGAAACTATCATTATTTGCTGATGACATCATACTGTACATAGTAAACCCTAAAGTCTCAGTCAAAAACCTACTAGACCTGATAAATTAATTAGGCAAGGTGGCAGAATATAAAATTAAATTTCAGAAATCAGTAGCATTTTTATACACCAACAATAAACTGTCTGAAAGAGAAATTAAGGAAACAATCCTCTTCACTATTGCAACAACCACAAAGAAAGTACCTAGGAGTAAATTTAACCAAGGAGGTAAAGAACTTGTACGTGGAAAATTATAAAACATTGATAAAAGAAATCAAGGAAGATACAATCAAGTGGAAGCATATACTGTGTTAATGGATAAGAAGAATAAACATCATTAAAATGTCTATATTACCCAAAGCAATTTATAAATTCAATGCAATTCCTATTAAAATACCAATAGCATACCTAAAGATATAGAACAAATATTCCAAAAATTTATATGGAACCAAAAAAAACCACGAATAGCCTCAGCAATCTTGAAAATAAAGAATAAAGCAGGAGGTATCACACTTCCTGATATCAAGTTAAATTACAAGACCATTGTACTCAAAATAGCTTGTTACTGGCATAAGAACAGGCATACAGATCAATGGAACAGAACAGAGAACCCAGAAATAAACCCATGCCTTTATAGTCAATTCATATTTGACAAAGGAGGTAAGAGCATACAATGGAGGAAAGACAGTCTCTTTAATAAATGGTGTTGAGAAAACTGGAGAGGTACATGCAAAGAAATGAAACTAGACCACCAACTTACACCATTCACAAAAATAAACTCAAAACGGATAAAAGACATTGTTAGTCAAATAAGTTTGTAAATATAATGTATATGTTTGCTCGCTTATAGTTTGCATTGGGTGCGGGGCACAGGCTGTAAGCAGGCAGGGTTGTTATAGCCTAAGGCTTAGTTTTAAGACTAAGCTTTTCCCACCCTTTTAATACTAAAATCTTTTCAAAACTAAGCTTGACTGTTGCAAGATGTGGGGTGGTACACTCTCATGAGGAATCCCATTATGCCTCAGATAAGTGACTTTGTATCAGACTTCCTTTTTTGTATATTGGATTAAAGGTTTTGATTTCTACACTATAAAATGGGGCAGAGAAGCCCATGCTGGAAAGGAGAGCAGAGAAAGGCCACATGGAGGAGAGGAGAAGCAGCCAAGATGGTGGAGTGCTAAAGGAGAAGCCAGTTTGTGCAGTTTGAGCAGAGAGAAGGAGATGGGGAACAGAGGTGAATAAGGCTGGTGAGCTAGAAACCTTTGATTCTAGGAAACTCAGATAAGTCAGTGACTTTGGGAGCCCTGAATGAAAAGGGAAGTGTTTTCCACTATGTGTATATCTTGCCCGCCAGGTGCAAGCTAGGATTAAAACTAGTGGCCCACCAGTTTTGGCTCAGTTGTTTCATTACCATCTGTTCAAATCAATTGCAAACCTGCATGGGCCAGGCAGCTGTGATGGTGGTTGTGGCTAACTGGCTTTACAGGACTTAAATGTAAGCCATGACACCATAAACATCTTGGAAGAAAACATAGGCAGTAAGGTCTCCAATATCTCTTGTAGCAATGTTTTTGCTGATTTATCTCCACAGGCAAATGAAATAAAGGACTGAATGAACAAATGGGACTATTCAAAAGATTTTTCAGGGCAAAGGACACCATGAACAAAATACAAAGACAACCCACACGATGGAAGAATATATTTGCCAATATGTCTGGTAAGGGGTTAATAACCAAAATTTATAAAGAACTTCTAAAACTCAACACCAGGAAGGTAAATAATTCAATTAAAATATGGGCAAAATGGACATATAGATGGCCAATAGGCATATGAAAAAATGTTCAATGTCACTAATCATCAGAGAAATGCAAATTAAAACCACAATAAGATACCCCCTCACATCTGTCAGAATGGTGCTCATTAACAAAACAACACACAATAAGTGCTAACGAGAGTGTGGAGAAAAGGGAACCCTCCTGCATTGCTGGTGGGAATGCAGACTGGTGCAGCCACTGTGGAGAACTGTATGTGGTTTCCTCAAAAAAATTAAAAATGGACCTGTTTTTTGACCCAGCTATCCCACTTTTAGTAATATATTTTAAGATTACCAAATCACTGATTCTAAAGAAGATATGCACCCCCATGTTTATTGTAGCATTGTTAAAATAGCCAAGATCTGGAAACAGCCCAAGTGTCCATCTGTGGACAAGTGGATTAAAAAGCAGTGGTACATATACACAATGGAATACTACATGGCTGTGAAAAAGAAGGAAATCTTACCTTTTGGACAACATGGATGGACCTGGAGATTTTTATGCTAAATGAAATAAGCCAGGCATAGAAAAAAAAAATATCATATGACCTCACTCATTTGAGGAATCCAATGAACAAGGTGAACTGAGGAATGAAATAGAGGCAGAGGTGGGGTCACAGGGAGCAGAGGGACAGCAGTCAGAGGAAAGGGGGCTGAGGGGATGGGATCAGAGAAGGTGAAGGGACTAGTGAAACTATATATACATACACAGATATAGATAATAGGACAGCAAATCTTAGAGGGAAGGGGGAGGGAGTTAGGGGGATGGGGCAAAGGGGGTTTAAAAAGGAACACGGGGTGTGGGGTGAGGGAGTTATATTCAATGGGACACTTGAATCCATGTAAACACAATAAATTAAAATTTAACAAAGTTTTAGAAAAAATTTTAAAAATGAATGAACCTCTAAATTATATTGAAAAAAAAATCAAGTTGTGAATGATTCACTTATAGAAAGTTTTAAAACATGAAAAACAATACCATACATTATGGTACTGCATGTGTAGTAAAAATGTTAGAACAGCCATGGGAATGATAAAAACAAAATTCATTGGGAGAAGGAGGAGAATAGGAATAGAGGTACTAAGAATGTTAAGCATATTTGTAGTGTTTTATTTCTTTAAAAGGAAAAGGCGGGGTCTATGGGAATTTGTTAAGATTTCATAAAGTTATACGTGGTGAGTGGGCACTTGAAGTGTGATTGTCTACACTTTTCTGTTGACAGACTTTTAAAAAGCTTAATGGGAATTGCAAGCCTCAGTGAGTTCATATGGTTTGTTGCCTTATATGTGGACCTAGTAATGTATTTGGTACACAACTTCTGTGGAGAAGATTCTAAAGGCATGTATGGGATGCTGTTCCCCTTGTTTCCTAAAGTCAAGTCTACACATCAGCTGTAACCCTCGTTAGTCTCAAGGAAAATGAGCAATCAGTTTATTCTCCCTTTCTGGGCAGAGGGGTTTCTTTTAAAGTTATCTCCAAAAAATCTACTCACAACCAGACCAATCTACGAAAGAAAGATACAATGTAATCAAATTCTATAAAGACCAGAAAGAAAAGAAAAATGCAGCATTCCCACTGTAGTTACTATGGACATATTAAATATTAAGTTTCAGTTTCCAGAATGAGAAGGGAGACTGAATCATCAGAGAGGATGAGCAAGGCTTGAGTAGGCTCTAGAAATTCTTGGTTGTGGAAATGTTTCTAGTGGACTGTCCATCTCCACTCTGCCTCTGTGTTTGGACTCACCTCATTGTTCTAAGAGAGTGATGTTTCATCAAGGTTGGGCCAATTCATATGTTGAAGTCATAACCCCCAGTATCTCAGAATGTGATTGAATTGAAGCCTGACCTGTGCTGGCGCAGTGGATAGGGTGTCAGCCTGGAAAGCTGAAGTTGCCAGTTCAAAACCCTGGGCTTGCCTCGTCGGGGCACGTATGGGAGTTGATGCTTCCTGCTCCTCCCTCTTTTTCTCTCTCTTTCTTTCTTTCCTCTCTCTCTCTGAAAAAAATGAATAAATAAAAATCTAAAAATAAATCTTTATATATAAAAAAAAGAATTTGGAAATAGGGTCTTTAAAGAGGAAATTAAGTTAAAATGAAGTCATTATAGTGGGCCCTAATCCAATAAGACTGGTATCCTGATAAGAAAAGATTCTGACACACACAAGCACAGACAGGGGTCCATGCAGAGACACAGTGAAAAAAGATGGCCATCTATAAGCCAAAATAAGCCTCAGAAAGAATCAACCTTGCCAACACCTTGATCTTAGACTACTAACCTCCAGAATTGTGAAAGAATAAATTTCTGTTGTTTAAGCCATCCAGCTTTGATATTTTGTTACATAGCCCAGGGACACTGATACCCTAATTATGGTTTTTTTGTTTTTTTTTTAATATTTTATTTATTGATTTTTTAGAGAGAGAGGAGTGAGAGAGAGAGACAGAGAGAGAGAGAAGGGGGAGGAGCAGGAAGCATCAACTCCCATATGTGCCTTGACCAGGCAAGTCCAAGGTTTCAAACCGGTGACCTCAGTGTTCCAGGTCGACGCTTTATCCCACTGCGCCACCACAGGTCTAATTATGGTTTTAATACATCTTCAACACTTGCTAGCTCCTGTTGAGCAAAGCCAGCCTCAGACTCAGGATGTTTACTGAGGACACCAATTGGATAAATGTACTAACATTGTCCTGTTTTCATTGCATTTATTTTTTTACAATTACCCTCAAACTACAGTGAGTTGTACTATGTATTATCAGCAACAATGCAAATTTTCCTATTTAGATAAATGTAATTAATCTTTTAAGCCAACCAATTTAAAGAACAATATTACATAAATAATAGAATCATAAAGAGGGTATAAAATGGGCAAAGGCTGGGTAATTTTATGAGCTCTAGAGAAACACACTATAATGAATAAAAAGAGTGAAATTTTGGGCAAATCACTGAGCTTCAGCTCCCCTGATATTGACCTCACAGAGCAATCAAATGGGATAATATCAGTCAAACAACACTCTGCCTAGGATTAACGAAAAAAAGTGTTAGTTCTGTCCCCATGAGATATTTAAAAGAAAGTATAACTTTTAATTTTTCAATTAGAGTTGACATTCAATATTATACTAATTTTAAGTATACAGCATCATGGTTAGACATTTATATAACTTATGAAGTGATCCTTCCAATAATTCAAATACCCACTTGGCACCACACACAGTTATTACAATATTATTAACTATATTTCCTATGCTAAACATTATATCCTCATGATTATTCTGTAGTTATCAACTTATACTTCTCAATTCCTTTGCCTTTTTCACCCACTCCCCAACCCCCCCCCCCCCCAATTTGGCAACAATTAGTTTGTTTTCTGTATCTGTAAGTTTATTTGTTTTGTTTATTCATCTATTTTTTTTTAGATTCCACATATAAGTGAGATCATATAGTATTTGTCTTTTACTGACTTATTTCACTTAGCACATGCTGTCATGGTTCTATGCTGTCACAAAGGGTAAAAATTCATTCTTTTTCTTTATCCAATTGTCTTTCAATGGATACTTAGGTTGCTTCCATATCTTGGCCATTGTAAATAATACTGCAATGAATATAGG
The DNA here is from genome assembly GCF_036850995.1 of Saccopteryx leptura. Lineage (NCBI taxonomy): Eukaryota > Metazoa > Chordata > Mammalia > Chiroptera > Emballonuridae > Saccopteryx > Saccopteryx leptura. The sequence goes on from NC_089512.1 coordinate 71,205,961, forward strand.
GATGCATATAGTTTTGCAAGTTAGTGTCTTGAATTTCTTCAGATAAATAGAAGTAGGATTGCTGGGTCATATGGTAGCTCTATTTTTAACATTTTGAGTAACTTTCTGACTGTTTTTCTCAATAGCTGCATCAATTTGTAATTCCAGCAACAGTGCATGAGGGTTCCCCTTCCTTGGTTTAACTGATTTTTTTATTGTTGTTTTAGACTCCATTTTGTTTATTTCCATTCTGGTATTTATTTATTTATTTTACTCACTTTGTGGTCATTGTGTTTTCATTTTTATTTGTCTCAAAGTATCTTTTGATTTCTTCCTTTATCTTTTTGTAAACCATTCATTATTTATTAGCCCCATGATGGCGAACCTTTTTATAAAAACCACCCACTTTTGCAGTGTTGGTCAACCTGGTCCTTCCCGCCCATTAGTGGGCATTCCAGCTTTCATGGTGGGCGGTAGCGGAGCAACCGAATGGTGCTGCAATTGGCCCACCATGAAAGCTGGAACACCCACTAGTGGGCAGGAGGAGCCAGGTTGATGAGCACTGCAAAACTGGGTGGTTTTTATAAAAAGGTTCGCCATCACAATATTAGCCCATTATTTAGATTGCACGTGTTTGTGTGTTTTTCTCTTTTTCTTTGTAGTTGATTTCTAATTTCATACAATTGTGATTAGAGAACAGTCTTGATATGATTTCAATCTTTTTAAATTTATTGAGACTTGTTTTATGGCCCAACATGTGATCTATCCTGGAAATATGTTCCATATATGCTTGAAAAGCTCACTGCTTTTGGATAAAGTGTTCTAAAAATATCAATTAAATCTATCTGGAATAAGGGATCATTTAAGGCTGCTGTTTCTTTGTTGATTTTCTACCTGGATGATCTCACCACTGAGTTCAATGAGGTGATAAAATCTCCTATTATTGTATTACTATTTATCTTTTCCTTTATGTTCATTAATATTTGCTTTATATATGTTGGTGCTCCTATTTTGGGAGAATAAATGTTTATAAGGGTTGTAATCTCTTATTTGATTGATCTCTTTATTATTATGAAATGTGTTACTTTCTCTTTTTTGTTATAGACATTGATTTAAAGTCTATTTTGTCTATATAAGTATTGCTACCACTGCTTTTTTGTTTCCATTTGTATGAAACATTTTTTTCATTCATTTACTTTCAGTCTGTGTATTGTTTGATCTGAAATGGGTCTTTTGTAGGCAGCAGGTGTATGAGTCTTGTTCTCTTATCAGTTCAGCTACCCTATGTCTTTTGATTAGAGTACTTAATTTATTTACATTTAAACTAAGTATTAATAGGTATGTAGTTGCCATTTTATTATTCATATTTATGTTTCTCCTCCTCCTCCTCCTCCTCCTCCTCCTCCTACTCTACCTCCTCTTCTTTCTTCTTTTTCTTCTTTGTAGACAAGTCCTGCCGGGGGTGAGGACAATGGAGACGCAAAGACCCAACTCCAGGGACCAGGTTCAGTGACGCAGATCCACTTTATTCAGGAAGTAAACCAGTTTATATACATGGGTTCAGCCAATAGGATGTTACAGCGTGTCCTTCATAGCCAATGGCTGAAAAGATCAGGGAGCTGCGTGGTTGGCACTAAGTCACTTCCTTAAAGCGGGTGAGCTCCCTTCCTGGGTATGCCCAGGAGGCTTCTGGGAGCTGGAGTATTCTCACAGCATTGCATCAGCCACAGCTGCTAGGAATGTGCTCGCGCTCCACCCACATCTCCTCCACCTCCTCCTCCTCCTCCTCCTCCTCCTCTCTTCTTCTTCTTCTTCCTCCTCTTCTTCTTCTTCTTCTTGTTCTTCTTCTTCTTGTTCTTCTTCTTCTTCTTCTTCTTCTTCTTCTTCTTCTTCTTCTTCTTCTTCTTCTTCTTCTTCTTCTTCTTCTCCCTCTTCTTCTCCCTCTTCTTCTCCCTCTTCTTCTCCCTCTTCTTCTCCCTCTTCTTCTTCTTTTTGCTTCCTAAAGAAGTCTCTTTAACATTTCTTATAATACTGGTTTGGTGGTGATGGATTTCTTTGGCTTTTTCTTGACTGGGAAGGTCTTTATTTCTCCTTCAGTTCTAAATAGCCTTTCTGGTAGAGTAGTCTTTGTTGTAGATCTTTGTTTTTCCTCACTTTCAATATATTTTTCCAATCCCTTCTGACCTACAAAGTTTCTGTTGATAAATCAGCTGACAAGAGAGCTCTCTTGTGTATAACTAACTTCTTTTCTCTTGCTGCTTTTAAGATTCTCTCTTTGTGTTTAAACTTTGGCATTTTAATTGTGATGTATCTTGATGTGGATCTCTTTGGGCTTATCTTATTTGGAATTCTCTGTGCTTCCTGAACTTGTAAATCTATTTTCTTCACAAAGTTCAGGAAACTTTTAGTCACTTTTTTTCTTCAAATAGGTTGTCAATCCCTTGCTCTCTATCTTCTCACTCTGGCACCCCATGATACAAATTTTGTTATGCTTGAGATTGTCTCAGAAGTCCCTTAAACTATCCTCATTTTTTCTTTTTTTTTTCTTTTCTGATTGGATGTTTTCTGCTCCCTCATCTTACAAATTGCTGATTTGTTTCTCTGCTTCATCTAATCTGCTGTTGACTCCACTTATTCTATTTTTAATTTCTGACTGGTTCGTTTTTATGGTTTCTATCTCTTTGTGATCATCTCCCTAGGCTCATTGAACATTCTTATAACCTATGTTTTAAACTCTGTCTGGTAGGTTGCTCCTCCATTTTACTGAGTTCTTTTTCTGGAATTTTGTCTTGTTCTTTCATTTGGAATATGTTTCTTCGTCTTTTCATTTTGGCTGCCTGCCTGGGTTTGTGTTTATGTATTCAGGAGATTTGCTATGTCTCCCAGAGGGTGGCTTTATGTAGATCTTCTGAGAGTCCCAGTGGTACAGCCTCTCTAATCACCTAAGGTGGTACCCCAGGCTTGTTCTTAGCATGGGTTTTGTGTGCTCTCCTGGTGTAGTTGAGCCTTGATTGCTGTTAGCATATCAGTAAGTGGATTTGAACCTCAGGATGACTGGCTATGAGGGTTGGTTGTAATGACAGTTGATGAGCTGTTGTATGGGAGCTGACTGCACAGAGCAGGATTCATTTTAGCTGAGCCCTGGTGCCTGCTTAGTCCATGTTTGGGGTGTGTTATCTGTAGAGCTAATTGGTGATGCCTTGGTGAGCTTTAAAGTGGCCACTGAATGTGTTGGTTCTAGGTCCTCTTGGAAGGGGCTCTAATATACAACAAGAATAGCTGCTGCCTGAGCCTATTCTGAGGACACCTGGTCAGAGCTACAACATGATCTGTCATTGTTAGCTATCTTTGTTGAGCTTAAAGGCACCTTGGAGAAGCTATGATGTGAACTGAGGCCAACTGCCACTAGTGCCGGGCTTAGGGCTGCTTAGCAAGAGGTATGAGGCAGCCAAGACCAGACGCTGCTTGTTTGGGGTTTGCTTGAAGATTTTAGGAATTTCTTTAGCATGGGTTGAGGTGGGATAAAATGGGAGGAATAGTCACTGAAATAGGTTAGGCTGGTGTGTGAGTTAGGTAGTGAGGGCTCTGGGGGAATCACCAGGGTGAGGAAAGCAGTGTTAGCCAGGTTGACGGGCACTCAGACTTGGCCCTTGCCTGCACCTGCAGTCTGGAGAGGTGGGAATGAAGAGCTCAACAAAGGAAGAAGGGTGCCTGACAGCACTTTGGTCCGAGAGAGAGCTGTCTCTCCAACCCCCTCCTTGAATCCAGACAATTCAGTTTCTCTCCATATGTCTCTTGCACTTTTTGAACACTGTCCCTTTGCTGGAGCTTAGGGAGAATGTTTGTGAGCAAGTGAGTCTGTACTTGGGCCCCTTAAGAAGACACCTGGGTCTATAGCAGTTTCTGTCTCACCCTGATGGGATTTTCACAGGGACTCTTCTTCTTGGCAGTGGTGGTTCAGGCTGAAGGCCTGGTGTGGGGCTGAGACTGCTTCTTCATCAGGGGTACCTCCACAGCCAAGATATTCCGCCCAATTTTTTTTTTTTTTTGAGAGAGTGAGAGAGAGAGAAAGGCAAGGGAAAAAAGACAGGAACAATGAGCTGTTCCTGTATATGCCCTGACTGGGGAATCGAACTGGCAACCTTTGTGCTAAGACCAATGCTCCAACCAACCAAGCTATCTGGAGCTTAATTTTTAGGGAGAGAGGGGGGAACGAGAAGGAAAGCATTTGTTTTCCCACGTAGTCATGCATTCACTAATTGCTTTCATGTGTGCCCTGACCAGGGATAGAACGTGCAACCCTGTCACTTCAAGATGACGCTCTTAACCGATTGAGCTAACCAGCCAGGGTCTATTCCTCCCAATTCCTAATGCCAGATGTGGGTGAGGAACCATCCCATTTTGAGTCTCCACACCTCCTACCGGTCTCTACCTGGTTTCTTCTTTATATCATTAGTTATAAGACTTCAGTTCAGCTGGTCTTCAGGTACTTCTCAAGGATGATTGTTCTATAATGTAGTTGTAATTTTGATGGGGTCATAAGAGGAGGTCAGCACAGTGTTTACCTACTTTGCCATCTTGACTAGAAGTTAGTAAGTATAATTTGTTTCATGAACCTTAAAAAACTACTAATAAGATATTATAACACTGCTAATTAGATTAATCAAATATATAAGGTCTACCGGAAAGTTCTGTTTGTTTCTATCACAACAAGTTTTGACATGTAAGCACATTTATTTGGCACATGTGTGCCTCTCTATTTTTATCACTTAATGTATACATATTGACGTAGTAAATTAACTAAAACAAAGTTGATTCACGTTAGTCTTATGTGTGAAGTGATAGTGTACCCATGGCTATTGATAAAGTTCATTTACGCCCCTATAATTTTTACAAATTTCAACAAGGAAGAAATGCTACAGAAGCATGTCTGTCACATCCACCATATTCCCCGGACTTAGCACACTCTGACTATCACTTGTTTTTTGTCCTTACAAAATTTTTTGAAGGGCAAAAAATTCAAAATTGAAGAAGATATCAAACAAGCACTGGTTCAATTTTTTGCATCAAAAGATAAAACATTTTTCAAAAATGGGATATACAAATTGCCCTCACACTGTCAAGAAATCATTAATAATAATGGCAATTATATTATTTATTAAAGTTTATTGATAGTAAGAAAAATTTGTATTTTGTTGTATTCCAAAAACAGAGAGAACTTTACGGTAGACTTTATAGTTTGATTTACTTTAGTGAAGTCGATTTCCCATCATGTAGTCCCATTGTAAGAAAAGTGGTCCTTTTGATCTATATGGAACTGCTCAGCCCATATTTCTGGATGCTGGGAAGATCAAGTCAGGAAGTAAGGTACGGCAGTGTATTAGGAAGTCTGCACACAGATGGAGTACTAATTGTTACCATTTACGTCCTGTGTAGCTAGCTGTATGAACTGATTTGTATATTTTGGTTGCATTCATTGAAATGAACCACAGTGCTTAAAACTATATTTTTTCTACGCCCTTTTCTCTTAATATAGGTAGGTGTTCACAGTTTCTTATTCAAACAGTAGAGCCATGAGGGCCCTGAGAGAGGTCCACTAGTGTCGGTGGTTATCAAAGAGAAAAATCTTTCATGACAAAATTCTTAAAACTTATATGAGATAAGGTAGTTTGATTCAATGTTAAAACAGTGAAAAAATGCCAGTTCTGAATACAATGTGTTTCTTTCATGGAGAAAAGAAACCTGGAAATCTTCAGAGTATGAGTTATTACTGGGTTGTTGTTTTTTATTGTTAGGATATTTTATTAAGTTCTTTTCCCCTTCTTCATGCTCTTACTTCCTTATAAGGCTGTACTGGAAGTGTGGCACTGTGTCCCGAAAAAACCTTACCTGTCAACAGCATCTTCAAGAATGTTGTTTCCAATTATTGCCAAGGATGTAACTCCTTCCATGACTATGCCACCTATAATGAATAAACCTAAGGGAAAGTAGAATGTGAATACCAAGGTGAGGAGATGATATAATATAAATAACAGAGCTCTACCTGGCCTTAGGTTATTCTTGAAATTAATCAAATTCTGCCAAATGGTAAGTTCCAGAACAAAAGAAATGAACAATTCAAATGAACATGATTTTAACCTCTCCTTGGGCTCTGTACCCTTTGGCAATTTCATATAGTCTATGAATCCTTCTTAAAATAATGTTTTTAAATGTATAAAATAAGATACATAGAATTTAATAGAAAACAGTTATATTAAAATTTAGTAACCTGAAACACTGTATTCAACCCATATTACTGCACAGTCTATTAGCAATAAGTAACTTTAACACAGTTTAATAATTATCTCTACTATTACATGTGTTTGAACTTATCTGGCCTTTATTCCTGGACTAGATGCCTATCCTTGCTACAAATGGCCAAGCAGCCTTGTAGAGAATTAAGAACTCTCATTTGAACTGTTTGGTCTTATAATATTTTTTAAAATAATAGAAACAACTTGCTCTTTCTATGTATTGATTAACACTGTAAGTAGGAAGTGCTAGAAAGCAATTATATGTCTGAGTAACCAACCTAAGAAATCCTGGTTTCACCATTTGGTGGCTCAATGACCGCCAGGCATAGAGCTGACCTTTGAGTGGCCAGCTATCTGTGAGTAGCTCTAAACAGGAAGGCTTCAATCATATGCCTTTAATTTGCAAGCTTATTGACTACCATAATTTCAAAGTAATAAGCATAAGTGATATTTCAAGATATTGTGAACAAATGTATTGTGATAGGAAACACATTTGTGATTTCTTGTTCATAACAAGTGACAAGTACTTTTAAATCATGTAGGTTAATGTCTGTACTTAGTTGAAAGAGATGTTTAATTTCAGGTAGAGGGTAGTAAAAATAGGATAAGATTTTTTTCCTATACAAGGACATTCTAAACTCCCAGGTTGACTCTAGGTAAGAACCCTCTGTAGTAAGTAAATAAATAGCATGCCAATTGGTAATAAGTATAATTTTAAAAAATAATACAAGGAAGGGAGATAGAGCTGAGCAGAGGGTGGGAAAGAGTTAGTAGTTTCTACCAAAAATGCCTCTCTAAAAGGACATTTGAACAGTGATTTAAAGGACAAAAGGAAGTGAGCCCTGTGACTATCTGCAGAAAGAACATTCCAGGCAGAGGGAGCACCAGGTAGAGCCCCACCTCTTAGTCCCAACGCCTTCCAGCCAGCTCCAGGAGCCAGCTGTGCTAATTTTGGGAAAGGAGCTAAAAGAGCTGGAAGCACCTGGTTTCAGGGTTGCTTGGGGGCATAGAGTTTCCTTGACCTGGTTCTTAAGGGCCATAAAATAATAACTGGTATTTACTAACCTGGGCCTTATTGCGGATGATAAATTACTTATTTTGTTCCTGCCCTGGGTAAGAAAAGCTCTGTTTTCCTCATTAACTCCTGAAATAAGAATTGCCTCCTTACTGATTTGGTCCAGAGACTGATAGAAGCACTGTCTGGACAGGCAATAAGCTCTGTTCTGCTGGTAAAACTTTTCCAGGGAACTCCCCAGACCCAGTGAGGGTGTGAAAACCAAAGCTCTGGAAGCCAGCTGAGGGACAACAAACCCAGAAACCTGGACATCAAATTGTTTCCAAAAGCTCCCTTCCCCCTGCAAGCTGGTAGGGACGTGTCAGAAGCAGGGAAAGTCATTACTGGGAGAGACATAGGCTGACACCTAGCGAGGACCCAGGCTTCACCTTCAGCAGAGAGACAATGGCAGGATCTCTCTTCTTGGATTTGGTAGTCAATTTTGGAATCCCCCTAGAACTTCAGTTGAATTGTAGAGCTGAATGTCTCCAAAAAACTCTCTTGCAGACTGCAAGTCTGTGAGCAGAAGTTGCTGGTTTTGACTTGAGTCCCGTGCCAACACAAACCACTAGGACCATCCCAGGTATAAGCAGCAGGCACACCACCGGGAGAAGATAAAGATTTCTAGTAGAAGCTGAATACATCTCCATGCCTACCTGCAGTCTCTACCCCCTGGGAAGAGATAGCACAGCTTCTTACAAAGGAGGTTTCAAGTGCCGTTGTTGTCATGACAAGGGGGTGGCACAGCACCCTCAATGCAATTTTAATAGGTCTCACTTGTAACAAAAACCAACCGTGACCATGAACAGAGTAAACTGAGACAGGGCCCAACCTCTGTCCATGTTCCATGAACTCCTAGATTTTTTCCTTTATGTATTTTTGTTGATTTGGATTTTTAGCACTTGACCCAAAGATAAGAGCTCATGTGGCCTAGTATTGCCAGTCTACGTTTCCAGAGACAAATGCCATCCTGTTCATTTTATTAAGAACTTTGTGTTTAAACCCAAGGAGAAGAGAGAAGGTGTGAGAAGGAGGACGGGGAGGGATCATCCTGAACACTTCCTAATCACATTGTGCATGATTTATTCTGTCAACATTTGAGTCATAGGATTTCATACGTCATTTAATCCACCCTCTTATTTTAAATATGAGGAGCTAAAGGAACAAAGAGGGGAAATAACTTGTCTAAGGTCACACCAAGTTTATGAGTATAAACATAATGCAAAATTTATTCCTACCTACTAATTTGCTTATTATTATTTTATTTCCTGCTCACTTTTTTTCCCATGGGGATTGATTGGCATCACAACTGGTGTTTAAAGAAAACCCTGGCATGTTATAGTCAAAAGAAAAGGGTGGGGGGCTTAAGTGGACCAGCCACTTCTTATCTGTCTTGGCTGAGAGAGCTGTTGCACCAAGCCCTGGTAAACAACACCAGCCTTGGATAACCAGATAGCCCTCGGGTCACAGCTGCAAGGCCCAGGATGATAACCTCACCTCCACTCTTCTCTCTTTGCTTACAGGGGTCTCAAACTCGCGACCCGCCTACCAATTTTGTGCAGCCCGCAGACTAATCAAACTTCGTGGATTAGTCTGCGGGCCAGTCTGCGGGCCGCACAAAATTGGTGGGCGGGCCGCATGCGGCCCGCAGGCTCGAGTTTGAGACCCCTGCTTTAGAAAGAAAACTTTAGAATCAGCTACTAAATGTCTTACAAGATGTCATATTTACCTATAAGGATTTGTTACTTTTGCAGCAATTAAACTTTTAAATTAAAAAGTCAGTTTCCAAGCCCTGGCTGGGAGGCTCAGTGTATAGAGCATCATCCTGGTGAGCAGAGGTGGAGGATTTGATCTCCGATCAGGGCACATACTAGAAGCAATCAGTCACTGCACAACTAAATGGAGCAACTGAGTAGAATAATGAATTGATACTTCCCTCAAATCAAGGGGGGAAAAAAAGAAAAGATCGGTTTCCAGATTATGCAATGGTGGTGTTCTAGTTTCCTGGGAAAAATAGGTCTTTAGTTATCTGAATGTGTGATTCTCATTTCCCTGTAATTAGATTATTGGGAAATTCAGAGACACAATAACATGAAAGATGATTCACACCCCATACCTCAGTTGTCACAGCAGTTTGTAAACATTGTGTGTAGCTGAAAAAATCTTCCCTCACATTTTCTTGGTTACTATTTTTAACATCTTTCTTTTGGTGAAATCTTCAACTTCCTATTCTAATTCATCAAACAGTTGTTTCATGGAACCTCCGTCATGTGTTTGGGGCCCCTTATTTAAAATAAATTTTAAATTCTATTTTTTTATGCATACATTGAAAAAAGTAATTGATGTACGTCAGGGTTTCTCAACCGCAGCACTGTTGACATTGGGGCTGGATGATTGTTTGTTGTGGAACTGTCCTGTGGATTGTAGGGTGCTAGCAGCACCCCTGGCCTCCACCCACCAAATGCCAGTAGCACCTCCTCTTCCCACGTGTGACAATCAAAGGTGTCTCCAGGCCAGTGTCCTCTAATGGGTAAAATCACCCCTGGTTGAGAACCATTGATGTAACTTGTTTCAAAAAGAGACCCCAGAAGAAGGTAAGCTCCATAAGAACATAAACTGTGTCTGTTTTACTTACCACTGTGTTACACATATAATAGGAGTTTATAAAAGAAATTGTTCATTAAATGGGAGACATGGTGTTAAAAAGGAAGCCTTTGATATGGGACATTGAGATATTGGTGAGCTGCTCCCCCATTTGTCTACATCTCTGTGTCTCTTGGAGTCTTAGGATTGTCGTATGTATTGCAGAAAAAAAATCTTTACGTTGACTCCCCTCTCTTGTGAATTTGAAACAGTTATTTGTGTGAAGATGTTTGTAAATTGTGAAATGACCTTCAGACCTGAAAGATACTGCAGGACAAAAGCCAGGAAGTAGATGCTGAACTCCAGAGTAAGATCCAGATCAACCCACCATAATGGTTTTTACCTGCCCTGTCATCAGAAGCTCTAAGCCAGATCCTGTGAGGCCTTGAGTAAGGTAAGGCTGTGGGAAGGAAGTGGAGCTGGATTGCACAGCTCCAGAAAGCCAGAGGGATCTGTCAAGCTAAGTAGAAGGCCATGCCTGGTGTGGCTTCTTTGCACAACACAGGTTGTCTACACAGGAAAACTGTGAGATCCTAAGCACGATTCAGTAGCTGTTAGAAATTAAGACACTTAGAAGCCTTTACACTGAAGACTATGTTTACCCCACTCTTTCTGATGGATAAGTCAATTAAAAATTATATACGTGTATGTACATGTATAAAACACAAAGTCTGGGCCCTGGTCGGTTGACTCAGTGGTACAGTGCCTGCCTAGCATATGGATGTCCTGGGTTTAATTCCCGGCCAGGGCACACAGGAGAAGCACCTATCTGCTTCTCCACACCCCCGCCCCTCACTTCTCTTGCTCTCCCTCTCTCTCTCTCACTCTTCTCCTCCCCTCCTGCAGCCAAGGCTCGACTGAGTGAGTTAGCTCTGAGCACTGAGGATGGCTCCATGGCCTCTGATTCAGGTGCTAAAATGGCTCGAGTTGCAGGAGCAAGGGCCCCAGATGGGCAGAGCATCGTCCCCTAGTGGGCTTGCTGGGTGGATCCTGGTCAGGGCACAGGAAGGAATTTGTCTCTGCCCCCCCCCCCTTCTCTCACTGAAATAAAAAAAAGAAAGAAAGAAAAAGAAAAGCCTGTGTTGTCACTCTTTTCCTGAAGTAGCCAGCTTTGTTGGAGGTCTAAGGCCATAACCAGTCAATCTGTTAGGGAGTCCAATACAACTTGGTAAATATTGCACAAAGCTCAGCCAGCAGACAGGTTCTACTCAGAAGAAGAGATGACAGGGTCACACCTGTGTGTCAATGGTGGGAAGTTCTCAGTGGAGTGGTCGGGAGCCTTCAGTGTGGGGTTCATTTCATAACATACGGTGATCCCAGAAATACCTGGAGTTACATACTATGACAGCACATTGCAAGTTCTGCAAGGGGACGAATTCTCTGCAAGAGAATTTTATCCACTGTGTTGTGAGACACTTCTTGGCTGTATGGGACAGAGTGGCAGGGGACACCTGGCTTTTCGTGCCTGTTTCCTCACTCAGGAAGGGACTAAAATTGCTGATCCTGGGTAATTTGGAGAGCTGTTGTGAGAGGCAAAGGCAGTAGGAACCTAGCATTTGTTTGTTTGTTCACATTTACTAATTGATTGTTGTATTAGTCAGGGTTTTCCAGAGAAATAGAACCAATAGTATGTATGTGTGTCTATATATTTATATACCTACATACATACCCTAATTTTTCTTTGTCATTTAGCATTTTTACTTTTCTGTTTTGATATGTAATGTATGCTCATTGCAGAAATTCAAACATTAAGAAGTGAATGTTCCACCAATTTCTACCACTAGAATAACTACTGTAAAGGGTTTGAAGATATAACTGCTATGCTTATGTTTCTATAAATATGAAATGCATAAATCAGCATCCAATTGCAGATTAGCAATTGTAGTATCCAGGATAAGATTGCCCAAGAGTGGCGATGACATGACGGTGAGGTTTCGGGTGTCTACAAAGCAGTCCTAAACAGCAGCACCATCATGCCCAAAGGTTACAGAGCCTGCTGGCTGACTTCTGGCTCAATGCTTTTCCATGTCTCTTGCCCTTACATCCAAGATCTATCACATTAATTGTTATTTAGTCTTTCCAAATAAAACATAACACTCCTACCTAAATCCATTGCTTTCCAACTTGAACTTCTAGGAGTCCATAGTACCTTTCCATCTTTCTTCTTTCTTTCATTTTTAGTTCTTATATGCTTCTCCTTTTTCTTGTGGATTTTGTCTTGAACCCAATTCAGTGGTGCAAGAGGAATTAGTGCCGTGGTGAGTAATGATTGTGCACCGAGTGATCCTTCCCTTCTGTGTGATCAGCCAAACAGCCATTTGCAGGTATGAATAACCAGGTCAAAAAGAAAAGAAAAAACAAAGCAGAAATGTGCGTGTTGCAGTGGTATTTTATCTTTCTTTGTCTTATTAACTATTTTTATATTTTGGTCATTTATATACTGCCTTCACTATTTTAGACTTGTTTTTATACAACTGTACTATTATTTACCTAATATTTTTTTAAAAATTCACTGTTTTTATTTAAAGTTGCCTTAAAATTTTTATTATTAGTATAAATGGCAGGCCAGTATCCCTTGCCATAAGTGAAAGATAACTATAAAATAAAAATATAACTACAGTGTGTCCGTAAAGTCATGGTGCACTTTTGACCGGTCAGAGGAAAGCAACAAAAGACGATAGATATGTGAAATCTGCACCAAATAAAAGGAAAACCCTCCCAGTTTCTGTAGGATGATGTGGCAGCATGTGCACATGCACAGATGATGACATAACACCGTGTATACAGCGGAGCAGCCCAAGGCCATGCCAGTAGAGATGGGGATGGTACAGAGGAAAGTTCAGTGTGTTCTGTGGCTCACTAAATTCAAATCTGTGACCAAAGTACAACATGAATATCGGCGCGTTTATAACGAAGCGCCACCACATAGGAATAACATTACTCGGTGGGTTAAGCAGTTGAAGGAAACCAGCAGTTTGGTGGAGAAACCCCGTTCTGGTAGGCCATCAGTCAGTGACGAGTCTGTAGAGGCTATACGGGATAGCTGCCTAAGGAGCCCTCAAAAATCTGTATGTGAGCCCACATCAAACTGCACTGAATAGGTATGAAACTGGGAGAGTTTTCCTTTTATTTGGTTTAGATTTCATATTTCTGTCGTCTTTTGTTGCTTTCCTTTGACTGGTCAAAAGTGCACCACAACTTTACGGACACACTGTATTAATTATTTAAGTGTATTCACATAACATCTTTTCTCCAGATTAGGACATGTGGTTTTAATTGTCTACCTACAGATTCCAAGACATTGGATTGTTAATGGGATCTCTGGGTTCTGGAGATATCCACGAGAAAAATAAGCTTTAAAGAAAAGCTGTCAAAAATACAGACTGCAGGCTTCCTGAACTCAAGTTTAGTGAGTCAGAGAAATCTACCTGAAGCACTGACCATGCTTCATAGTCCATTGAGTTAGGTATACACATTCAGAATCATAGACTCTGAGAACTGGGAGTTCACACTAACACAACCTCAGTCATAGAACCTGGCACCTGGGGAAAGAACCCTCTAGTCTTCTTATAAACTACCAGGTATTGAAGTCAAGCGTACCTAATGTTTTACTTATTTCTTTTTGTGTGACAAACTACCCCAGAGATTAGTGGCTTAAAACAGCAACTATCTTATCTTTTCATAATTCTTTAGGTGAGGAATGTGCACAGTGCTTGACAGGATAAGGCTACCACTCCACAGGGCACTCACTGTGGTCATTCGTTCAGCTAGAGACAGGGTTGGCCTGGAAGGTACAAAAAGGTTTCATGCCCATTTCTTTAACTTCATTGCTTCTCCACATGGCCTCTCTACACATGGTTAGCTTGGGCTTCCTCACAGTATGGAAGGATATCAAACTCCCTGCATGGCATCTTGCACACCACGAGTGTGAGAGAATATTACAAGACTAGCAAACATACAGACTGCAGATCTCTTAAGACCTTCCTCATTCTTATTGATCAAAATGAGTCATGGAACCATCCAAGGTTTAAGGTCAGAAGAAATCAACTCTACTTCTCAAAGCCTTCTTGGCTGTGAATTTACCACATGTGGGTTCAAACCCTAGCTCCACCACATGCCCCTATTTCTCCTTAGACAAATTGTTTCATCTCAGTTCCCTTGTTAGGAATAATGCACATAATAATTATATTTACCCAATTATATTGTTGTGTGGATTAAATAAAATAAGCATACAAAGTGATTAGCATTGCCAGGAAGGTAGCAAACATTCAACCAATTTTTAGCCATGTTCTTCCCTATCTACCAAAAGCTGACTTTCATCAGTGTTATAAAGTCCAGTGACCTCAGTGCTGGGACTGAATATTCAAGCATAACAGAAACACTGTCTATCAAAATGTTAAGCAAATGGGAAATGTCCTCAGATACCAGTCTTCCAGCCATCCCAGACTACACCTGTGTCTAAGCCAACACAGAGGCTATGAATCGAAAGGTTGATCTTCAGAAGCTGACTTTCAGCCATTCCAAAGGCCTATATAAGGAAACAGAGCCATGGAGCCAGGCCATAACTGTTTTCAGTGTGATCTCCAAAAAGTAATTTCATTGATTGGTATGTTTAATCCAGTTCTGAAATTTGCTTTGTGTCCTGAACAGAATGAACACTCACTGAAGATATTCCCTCTGCTTGCATTCAAAGCCCAGTAATTTTATTAAGCTAAGTTATTTACTCATAGAAGAATAGTTTAAATTTTTGCTTGGTGAGAAAATGAGTCCTATACACTAGGTGAGAAAATGTGTTCTCAACAGCAGGTACTTTTGCCCCATCTACCCAGGGGGCATTTTTGGTTGTCACAACTGAGGAGAGGGAATGGTATTACTGGCATCTAGTAAGGAGAGGTCAGGGATGTTGCTAAACACCCGACAGTGCACAGAACAGCCCCCACAACAGAGAATTCAATGACCCCAAATGTCATTGAATGCTGAGGTCGACACATTAGAACCTGAGCGTACTTCTGTTGACACCCAGAAAAATGTGCTAGAATGTGAGCTGCTTATTGGTCTCTACACCCTCCAGCCTCTACAAGATCCTGGCAGGAACTGGCCGCTTAGCGGTTATTGAATGAAAAAAGCAAAATTAAACAATGAATCAGTCAGTCGGCCAAATAAGCAAGCAAGCAATGTATTGACTTTTGTTGCAGTAAACCAGCACTTCCACTTTCTCAGAGTGCCTGAAGCAAGAGTATAGGATTAAGATTTGAAATTTTTTAAAAAGACCAAATATATTTTGAAAAATATCTTCAAGTAAAAATCTCAGGGGATAAAACCAACTTTTAAAAAAGTAACGAAGGAATCCCTTGAGGCAATGAGTACTGGGTGCACCACGAACACACATGATGTCATAGACAAACTTCACAGAAACCATGGTGCACGAGAGAAGCCAGATGCAACAGCAAGCATATTATTTGCTTCCACTTATAAGCAGGGCTCTCAGCCTGGGCGTCAGTGAACTGGAGGATGTTCAGCAGCATCCCCGAGTTGACATGAGGCCAGTAGTACCTGCTCCCCAGACGTGGCCGGGGGAGCCTCCTCCCTCCTTGGGTACTCTGATAGAGAGTAATCCATGGTGTTACAAGAGGTGATTCCCGGGGTGCTAGCAATATTTATTTTATCTTGGTGCTGGCTAATTTTGTGTTTTCACTTTGTTAAAAAATTTTATTGAACCAAATACTTATGTTTTATGCACTTTTCTGTATGTATAAAGTTTGCTTGGGAAAAATGAACAAGGCTATAAGAACAGAGAAAAATGTCAACTGCTGATAAGGCAAAGGGTTTGGGCTGATGAAAGAATCTGTACAATGCTCCAGGATTTTCCAACAGTATGTTTACTTCTCAACCTTTGTTTCTATTTGCAAAGTTTAAGGAAGGTTTTGCAGAATGAAACTTGAACAAGAAGTTTCCCAGCTCATCTTTAGAGGCAGAAAGCGGGTGAAAAAGTAAAAGTGTATGCCCCACAGAGCCGTGAGTCAGCACGCCCTCCGGGCAGTCCCGAGCTTGGCACAGCCTCCAAGGTGGAGCTTTGTACACGTTTACTGATTACATTGTTGGGATTATCATGAAAGCCTTCCGTTTGTCAAATTTCCCTTCCTTGCTAGGATAACTGTCAGGTTCTTGGGTTGCTATTGTCCCACTTGTTCTCACAGTGAGTCATTGCTGTAACTAAAATAAAATCCTCTGCAATGTCTCTCGTGATGATACACTGGGACCCTTCAAACTGGTCAGGGCTCAGAATGCCCATTGAAATTACCTCAGAGGGCCTCATCAAGTCCTTTCTTTGTTCAGGAATTTTGCTTTATCTAATACTGTTTTAAATAAATATACCAATGGCTAAAGCTTGGAAACATTTTTGTTCTTTGGAGGTTTATCTTTGCAACTGTGGTGATTTTTTTTTTAATAACAAAGTTTATTTAGAAAGTTACAGAGGCAGAAGTGAGCCATAGAAGAAAAGGGCTCAGGAAACAAGTTATAACAACAAAAAGGGGTGGGGGCGTGGAGTTTAGGAGAGAAAGAATATGCACCTTCAAGATGGAAGAGGTGTGAGAGGATTGGGTGGAGGTTTGGGCTCACTCCACACTCTGGGGAGAGGGGGGGGTCTAGTGGTGGGGAGGACAGAGGAAAGAAGCAGGCATGCTCCCTAGAGGGTTTGCCTGGTGGTTTTAGTTTAACTTATCTGATATCTTTCTACTGAAACAGCTCTGCTAAGGGGAAAAAGCAAAGACTGGAGAGACAGTGCTTGAGCAATTTGGAATATGCTCAGGACGTTCTTTTCCTGGAATTCCCTAAGGGAAATTCTCTCATGTTCCCACATTTCATTTTCTCTTGGCAAACTAGGTTCTGTGACTCGGTGCCTGGCCCAGAATCTCAGTTAGCTCACAACACACACAAGCACAACTGTGCAAACCAAGTGTCCTTTGAAGGTTATGCTTTCTAGTGTGACAATAGAAGCCACAGGTGGAGTTATTCTTAAAGGGAAAAAAGTTGACCACACATCCTCTGGGCTTATGAAATCTAATTTTCCCAAGTTCTTAGCTGTGTTTCTGGAAAAGGACCATTCATATGACCACTGTGTCCTTGCTCTGGGCTTACAAAATGTGGCACAAAATCTACTGATTTTTCGTTCTCTTAAGGCACAAAGTTACCTCCCAAGTTTATGAAACTGGTTAGAAGTTGAGAGAAAGAATCATATCACAAGTATCCCATCTCAGAGTGAAAACATGACATTTCCCAACTAAACACAAAACTGTGGCCTGTTGACCCTGGCGAGATGACGGAAACATGCCCCAGGACTGTTTTCTTTTGAGTTGAAAGACGTATTGAACTAGTGCAATGGCAGTTACTATTCTGTTGGCTAGCATGGGTTTGCAATTACTATCAGAAGGCCAAGTCCAGCCATGTTCGCTTATTTATATGTTATCTGTGGCTGCTTTCAGATTCAACGTCATAGGTGAGTGGTTATGACAAAAACCACAGGGCCCTAAAGCCAAAACAATTTACCATCTGCACCCCACAGAAAATAAAATTGCCAACTCTGCGCTCTACAAAGTTTTATGTAGTTCTGAGTTGTATTATATTTTAATTGTTAGAATTACATTGTCCTTCTTTTTAGTTTTATTCTTAAGTAGTAAACCCCTGAGATATAACTGTTTATAAGGGTCCCATTAATACATTTGTGGCAACTTGGAATTGTTGTTGCTCCTCACCATCTCCAGTCTCTCTCTTCCTTCTCTCACACCCCCTTCCCTGGCTCCCTCTCCCTCTCCCTCTCTCTCTTTCCCAGCCATCTTACTCTTTTCTACCCATCTCTCTATTAAAAGAAGAAAGGGTTTTTGATAAGACAAAAAAGCAAAATAAAGACATCATAATACATGCATATGTAAAAAATGGTCCTTTTTGCTCATGGATATATTTGTCCTAAAAGATACTTGAATCTATAGACTTAGGAGGACACAACCCAAAACTCGGGACACGAGAATCTCCAGTTTTTACAGACCCCTTATGATTTGAGACCACCCCAGAGATCAGACCAGGTCCCCAAACGCTTTTGTCCGTGGGCCGATTTTTGGTTCCCTCTCTCCCCTGTGATGTTAGCAGGCTTTGTGTTTGGAGATCAAAACAACACATTCTTCCCATCAACTGTCTTGAATTTCCTCTGCTCTGAGCACCTTTATAGGTCCCTTCCAGGGCCCAGATCACCTTCATAGGATTAAAACAAATGGCTGTCCAGAATGAGTGAAGCTGGAATACCAAGCTTAGACATGCTTTCTGCTGAACTCCATGAGTAATGGGAGGCTCCAGCACATGCTTATCACACAGAAAAAACATGCTCGATTGGAACCATGTGTGCAAGAGCCTAATACCTGGAGGCAATTAAGACTGTGATTGTGCTAGACAACTGCCATTAAAATCTGCAAACCACCCACCCACTTTTATGAGAAAAAGCTCAATGCAAACAAGCTATTTCCTTGAGATCTGTCTTATAATTGATAGCTGTTTGAGTAGTTTGTCAAGAAATAGCCTCTACTCTGGTTCTGACCATACTTTGTACTTTCTTCTCCAGAGTCCCCAGGGGACGAAAGACCCTCTTCTTAACAATTCATCGAGAAACTGAAACAGAATTATTCCTTGCACAATAATTACTTAAACCTATATTTGCCAGGGATTTATTGAAACTGTATTATAATCTCAAGTCTGCAATCCCTGTCACCTGCAAGATTCAAAGGTTCCTTGAAGACCCCTTCTTCAACTCGGTATGTCACCTCCCTTGCCTCACACCATTCCTGATCAGCTTCCCAGTTGATGGTGGATGGATGCATCAGTTCAGTTCGTTCATTTGTCAGAGAAAGAAGAAAAGCCACCCTTTGTTTTATGGATTGGGAGTGGGGCTCAGGGTGAGGGGGAAACGTGCAGAATTGTCTTATGGCCAGGCAGTAAGGATGGGGACCATGCTCCCAGCCTGAGAGCAGTGGAGGTGGGGGCATCACACACAGCTGCTCTGAATTTTGCTTTTGTGGCATGGTTTGGGGACAAACTATTGCACGTTTTGCAGACTCGGCCCCATAAATGGACATTTTTTGGACCGAAGCTCTCTGCTCAGATCTCTCCCACTGCTCTGGGTACATTTGTCTCAATCATGTCACTCTGTGGGTTAAAGACAATGTAAGACCTTGAGGAGAATGAAAGGACATCTTTAAGCAAGATTCTTCATTATCAGCCTCACAACTGCCATGCAAGGTATGCGGTGCTCTTTAGCACTTGCTAGATTCTTCCTTTCCCACCATGAGCACCAAACTCACATCAAGTTATGTTGGAATAGCGGCAGTGATCTTTACAGAAAATTTTATTTTCAAATGAACACATGGGAGAAAACATTCTTTCCTTTTGGAGCCTGGCCCCTCTCCCCAGTCCAGTGGCACCATGACTGAGCCACACTCTTTCGCATCTGTTCTGCAGCTGCTCAGTCAAAGAGAACGGCTGGATATTTCCCTGCATTCAGGCCACACCAAGCCCGAGTTGCTTATACGTTGCTTTTGGCACTCATTTCTCTAAGCTCTCAGCCTGTTTCCAAGTAAGCCCCTGAGATTTCTTTTTTCAAAGAAAAACATTCTCTACATTCCCATCTTCATTTGGGCATAAAGAGGGAAGTGTTGTTCTCTTTGTCTCTGGCCTAGTGTTTTTGTTCAATTTAACAGATGTCTGTTGGGCACCTACCACGTGATCAGACACTGTTCCATGGGTTGTAGGATGCCTGATGCTGAGTACAGCAGAATCCTTGCCTTCAAGGACCTTGTGAACTATCAAATGGACACATCAGTGAATAGCTCATTATAATAAAATATAATAAGTGCCTATAATACATAAGTAGCCAGGTGCTGTAGGAGATAGAATAATTAATCATTCTGTTTGGGGGTGACAGAGAAGGTTGAATTCAAGGTGGGGTTTTAGGGGTTAAAAAAAGCTTGCCAAGCAAAAACAACCATAATATTATATTTATGTATTTTATTATAATTTATATTAAAGTATCTATATCCAGTACCATTAATTGTTAACTGAGCACATATTATGTGGCAGGCATTTTGCTGAAGGATTTACATAAATCATCTCATTTGTTTCTTATTATAGTCATTATGATAACAGGAAACATATTTCTAATACTTGCTATGTAAATAAATGTAGAAATTGGAGAAATGGGCTAGTATCTTTGGGCTTTTCTTCACAACACTGTGGATCACTACTCTGAGAACCATCAACAGGAAAACAGTCAACATTTTTAGTAGTCCTAAATTCTACTGTGTCTAAATCATGCTTCATATATGGAAACAGGAAAAGAATAAAACAAAGAGAGGGAGGGAGGGAGGGAGGGAGGGAAGAAGGAAGGAAGGAAGGAAGGAAGGAAGGAAGGAAGGAAGGAAGGAAGGAAGGAAGGAAGGAAGGAAGGAAGAAAGGAAGGAAAAAAGAGGGAGGGTGAGAAGAAGAGTAAAGTAAAACGAAAATTAAAAAGAAAATAAAAAGGATGTCCTCTTCTCTGCCCTTGGTAAAATACTATAATGAGCTTTCTTGTGATCTTTATCCAAGCCGCTCAGAATCCTACTGGGAAGGGTCTGCTAGCATCAGACTGTATTTATGCTTGGCTAAAACCAACCCTTTTTGGCTCCCATCTGGAATACAGATTTAGAGCCAACATTGTTCTATAGTTGATCTCCAAGATAATCTGTGTTTTGGCGTTGGATTTAGTTGTCCTTGGTAGATTGGTGACTCTCACCATTAAGTCTAAAAAGTTTGGTTTTGTATTTGCATTGACACAAATGGGAAGAATCCACTGGAATGATGAAACAGTGAGGGAAAATTTTCACATGCTGACAAGTATTTATTTTTTGCATATAAACTATTCTTAGGTTTTTCTCTTCTTCATCCAACTCCAGAGTATAAAAATGCAGTAAAATAAGACTGCTTTCATGCACAGAAACAGGATAATTCCGTGGGAGACAATAGTCATGCAATTGATAGTTTGATGTCATACGTCTGTTACTTGATTTGTCCCAACTTGGGAACCACCAAGTAAAATATTTGAATGTCCAGTGACCAACCCAAGCCAACAGAGCACTATTTAGAAAAATCTCATGGCACCCTCAGAAAAGCCCTTTAAAATTTAGTAAAGTTGCCCCAGATGAGACCCACTGGACAAACTCTTCTTCCAAGTGAGGCCGCTTTGACCCCAATGTATGCCAACCCATCTCTTTGGATGAAGCTGCAACCTGTAGGATAGAAAACTCCTGACTTCATTTTCAAAAGCTTGTGAAATGTAGTGAGAAATTTCCACAGTGTCAGTAACCATAAAAATGGGCTTTGCACAATAAGTCTCATGTCCAGGTGATCTAAACAGAGACCAAGTCAATCTCTTGAGTCAATCAAAATGTTTTGCTGGATTAGCTGAGTAAAAAATAACAGTGCATGCACACCTCATTTTATCATGCTTCCCTTTATAGTGCTTCACAGATGTTGTATTTTTTACCAATTTAAGGCCAGACCCTCTGCCAGCACACCCACAGGATCTCTGAGGTGTGCCTGTGTACAGATCTGCCCCTCACCTGCATTCATCAGAGAACTTTCCCATGTCTCTCCACAGAGAGAGCAAAAAGAGCTGGGTGTGGTGGGGGAATAGATTTTCAAAAGACAAAGAAAACATTTTTAAAACTTCTTTCGTGTTCGCTTATCTTCTGTGCAACACTAGTTTTTGACTTTGGTATTTTCTCCACATTTTGGTTTCTTATATTGTTCTTTGTTACCACTTCCTTTCTATTTTACAGGATTATTATGTACCTCACTTTAAATCTCAGATTAATTGAACAATCCCAAGAATTTGGAAGATGCTTGAGTGCCCACGAGGCACAGCTTTGGTGACCCCTTGGCCTCGTTGTGACACACACTTCTCTGGTTCCCTGGAAGTAGAGTGCATTGTAAAGAAAGAAGCCAGGAGCTTCGGGATCGAATCTTCTAAATATTAATTGAGGTTCTTAAATGTGAGCTCTCACTGTAGGCTCCAGACTCCCCAGAATGAAATTACATTGAACATTAAACATTTTCCAGAGTTCACCTTCCACTTTAAAGAAGAGGAAGAAAATTGTTTTGGCAATGCAGATGTCTATTAGTATACACATCAAGAATAATAAAAGCACGCCTCTTCTAAAAAGGATGTAGAAAACAGCTCCCAGAGAAGTAATTTTTCAATTTCCTTGATTTGTTTAGCGGGAAATTGCTCTCCAATTTATTATAATTTGAAAAGACAATGAATTCTTCATTTGGAATTAATATAAAAATGACTAAAATGCATCTTGCTTGTCTCAGAATTTACAACCTGTTTGGATAAAGCATTTTGAGTCATGGATCACCGTTAAAACCCGAGACTTAGTGAGGTCTGGTAATGCTTTCCATATGGTTTTCCCTAAATGATAATTATAGCTCATTCTGAACTACAAATTATATACACTAAAAATGTTAATTTAATTTAGGCTTATTGACTGGATTTTTTTCCCCTAAAAGCAGGTGTAATAGGAATTACATTGTCTGAAGATTGTCAGTAATGCTAGAGATGATGAATTGGTGTAACCAGGTTATTCCTGAATTTGACTTTATTTTTTGGATTGTGCTTGAAAATGTTCAGCCTGGTATGCATTCTCAGTGATTTTTCCTGAACACATAAAACATTAATGAGTAAAATCAAAACAAATGCCTCTTGTGGACTGTCCAACAAGGCTGTTTGAAAATGGTGTATCTAGGAGAGGAAAGGAGAATATAAAACTGCACACTAGTCTCCATGTGGCTTCTTGGAATTTCATGATCAATCAGCATTAACTCAGAAAAATGAATAAGTATTGAAGCTGAAATTAATTGCAACCTCTGACTGAAAAGTATTTACTTATAACCTTTCAGTTAGTTTCTGTAATAAAATATGGCAATGAATTAGCCATGATAGCCTGGAGGAAGATGCTTAATAAGAAAAGCTGCTCGTGTTTATTTTAGTGAGTCTTCCTTTTCATTCTCCTGAACCTCTAAAAATTGCCTTTTGTGGATCCATCACTGCTTACAATAGAGACAAATAGTTTAGAATAACTTTATTAGTCTTAAAATTTGGAAGTGTCAGGAGCACGAGCCTTAGCAATCATCAGAGTCCAGGGGCTCTAAACAGTCAGTATGCTGCGGCCATACTGCCTGGGCTAGAACCTGGCTCCACAAACTTATTATATATGAGACCTTGAGAAAGTCAATCAGTACAAGCCTCAGTTTCTTCATCTCTCAAATGGCCAGACCCTCTGCCAGCACACCCGCAGGATCTCTGAGGTGTGCCTGTGTACACATCTGCCCCTCACCTGCATTCATCAGAGAACTTTCCCACGTCTCTCCACAGAGAGAGCAAAAAGCAAATGGGTATAATAATAATATGTTATAAGTAGACATTAGGATAACAAAAAATGTTTATCATAGAATCTGATACCTCAGAGTAATCTCTAAATTTTTACTTCCTTATTGTAGAAAAATTCAGGGTGCATTTTAAAAATGTAGAACCCTGCATCCCTGAGAGATTTCAATTCCTTAAATGTTAACCAGGGTCCAGATATCTGCATTTTGACAAATTATGTCTAAAGTAGTCCTGGGCTGCACTTCAAGAAACACTGATTTGGTCCAAGCCCCTTGTTTGGAAGATGAGAAAAGGGTCCCCAGATGGTGAAATGCCTTTACTGAAGTCACACAGCTGGCTAGCGATCCACCTAATGGAAGCATCAGGTCTCCTGTCTTCCATCCTAATGTGCTCTCCAACATCGTCACCTTCATTTATTGAACCTTTATATGAGGTCCTTAACGAGAAGTGCACATCAGAAACACCTAAATGGCCTTTTCAAATATCCATGACCAACGTCCCACCCAAACCTGCTGAGCCTGATGCCAAGTGGCAGCTCTCGGACCTGACCCCAGCAGTTTCTGGCTGGTCACCCATATTGGCTTCCTATGCCCATCTCAGGCTGGAGCTCAGATCATGTCACTGAAGTCACATTTGACTCGTTTTTCTTTCCTGACTACACTGGTACATTATGGTATGATAATAGAAACACGAATTAAATGTAAATATATCTTTAGTTTATTTCTCTTCCCCTCCCACTATAGAAAACTCTGGCACTGGCTCCTTCCCAGGCCAACCATTTTGCCACTCCTCAGTCTCCTGGTCCTATGACACACACGCTGGGACACTCCCGTGGTTCTCACCTGGGCTGGCTTTTGCCACCCAGGGGACATTTGGTTGTCATACTGGGAAGCAGGAGGTAGAAGCCACGATGACAGAACAGCCCCTAGCAGAGATATATATGGCCTCAGGTGACGTGAAGAAAGCGTGGCTCATCAATGGAAGAAAGAGTTGGGGGATTCGTCTCAGAGAGCTCAGAGCCACGTACAGATGGAAACCCATGTGGAAAAGGAAAACGTGAGGGAAGAGAAGAGTGGAGCCCACCATGTGGGAACATTGCAGAGAGTCAGAGGAGAAGATGGAGAACGAGCTGCTGGCTACTCACAGTGGGGGAGAGTCAGCCGCCGAGAGGAGAGGTCGCCTTGCTGAGGAAGCAAATCCTTCTTCATGTTTCTCAAGAAATGCAAGTAAGCTTAGAAGACTTACACTCGAAATAGCTTTATCTGTAATATTGCTCTAAGATGGGGCCCACAGGCTGCTAGTGTAATGATGGTAACGGAACAGTCCCTAGAATTAGATTCCTTTCCTAAAGATGATAAAGAGCATCTCAGAAGGTAAAGATAATATTGCTTTTTTAATATTTAAGCCTTTGGTCAACATCATGTCTATAAATCAAGCACAGTGCATCTGCTTTTTAGTGAGAAGGAGCGAGGAGGTAGGAGAAGCAACCCAAAGACCCAGAAGGGCTCTAGCAGAAAGATTCTGGCTTGTCGTGGCCCTTTATTTGGACAGTATCTGATTACGCTGAGTTAAGGTCATTGAGTATCCTGTTGACCCTCGAAAACCAAATAGCCGTAAACTTGGTAGATAAATCCCTTAGGCTGATGTGCATAGGACTTTCTGACCATAGTGACTGTGGGAAACAGTGTCCCCTGTCGTAGATTGCTACAGTAATGCCCCCCGTCAATCACGCCTCTTCATCCATGCACTTGTTATATGATATTGCCACTCCTCCCAACAAGAGGTGGGCTGTCTAACCCCACCCCTACAATCTGTGCTGACCAACAGAATGTGACAGAAGTGATGTCATACAAGTTCTGAGACCTGGGCCATAAGACGCTCTCCCTCCCTTCAAACCCTGAGCCCTCCACGCTGTGAAGGAGCCAGCCGACGACAGGAGGTGAGGTCCTGAGACAGCCTGCCCATCGACAGCAGGCATCACTGCTCATCTTGGAAATACAGTCTTGTGACCTCACTGCAGTCACGCTGTCAGAAAACCGCAGCTTACGTGAGTGAATCACCTAGCAGAAGAGCCACCGAGATTGCTGAGCCACCAATTGGGAGAAATAATACATTGCTGCTATTTGGGGGTGGTTTGTTTCTCAGAAATCAGTACCTGAAAATTTCTCCAAAGTGGCAGGACCCACTGCTTTAGGCAAGGGTGGCTTATGCCAGTGACCAGGGCTGCTGTGTCCCATTGTGTTTCTCCTCTGGAGCCCTCAACAGGTCAATCTGGATCCCACACCAACCCTAAGCAAAATGGTGAGATCAGTAAGGTGGGTCATGGCCCTTCTACCTTCTTGTTAAGCATTCTTCTTTCCTCTTCTAGGAGCTTCTGTCCTCTCACAGACACTCCAAAGATGCTAGAGTCACACAGGGACAGATGGTCCCCACCAGGCAGGGCTTCAAGCTTTGAGAAGACTTCCTCCTCCTTCCTGCCCACAAAACCTTTTCCTCCGCAAGTACCCTGCTCCTCCTCACTGTCACAGGGGAAATGGCCCAGGTCTATCAATTGACTAAATGTGCATGACTGATAGTATTTTCCCAATGTTTATTTAAAATGGTATTGGAAGCCTATGTAACTCAGGCATCACACCGATGAGGTAAGGGGGATACAAGGAAAAAGAATAAGAGCAGTGAGGTGACTTTCCCAAGGTCATGGGGCTAATAAAGATAGAGTTGAAATCCTTCAGACTCTAAAAATAGCACTTTTCCAGTATTTAACATCACCTGATTCGTAGATGTGGTCTCAGATATTTCATCTCAGAAACCGTGTCAGGAAAAGGATAGAGGTAGTTGGAGAACGTTTAGTCCTTCGGTAGGTGTTGCATCGGGTGCTCCTCACCCATGAAGCACTGTGCAGACCATCAGACAAGCTGCAAGAAGAACCACTGAAGGTGTCTGTCTGAGCAAGAGGGTGCATGATGGCACTTTCCTCGTGAAGGATCACTCCATCAGTAGCACGGGAGGATGAATGGGACATAGGGTAAGCAGCCAGGAGGTTCCTTCGGGGGACAGGTGAGACTAGGAAGACCTTTACTAAGGCAGCAGAGAAGTTGAGAAGTTGCTTAGAGGTAAAATTCACAGAATTATAGTTATATCTTCAGAGATGGGCTTTACAACCTCCTATGTCTGATGACATGATAATAGAACTTTGTTATGTATTGACAAAGGGGGCCTCAGCTTTGGAATCAGGCAGAAGTGGATTTGGGTCCTAGTTTCAGCCTTTAATAGCTGCATAAATTTGGACAAAATGCTGTGCCTTCTAAATCTGCTCTCTCACACGTAAAGGGAAGTAATGAGAACACCAGCCTCAGAGGGCTGCTGTGAGTGCTGAACTCAGCCGTGCCGGCCAAGCACTAAGCATGGTACCTGGATTATTGTAAACACTGAGTAAGTGGTAGCTGATTTTTATTATTTTTCTGCTTGTGTTTGAATGTTCTTCCCACCTGCAAGCTTCTACTGTGTGTCCACTGCCCCCTTTTCTTTGTCTCCATTTGTGTGGTGACATTGGGAGGCGGGTGTTTGAATGCTTAGTCAAACATTGTAGTGTCTTTGAGAAAACTGTATAAGTATCACCATGGATGTTCCCAACTTCTGTGCATCTTACCTGCAGTTTGACAGTTTTAAGATTCCTAATCTAGCACGACCCAAGGGTCTGTATGACACATGCTGTGATTTAAGGAACTCAATTATCCAAGGAACTTGGGACATTTCAGGGAATGGAAATTTGCCTCAAGGAATTTGCCTGTTTAACAAAAAAGGTGGCAACTGTGTTTCTCTAAACTGCAAACTCCTGAAATATCAAAGTTTTTGTAGTGTTTGAATTGAGTCATATGTCAGGAAAAACACATTGCAGTCCTTTGCCATAAGACAAATGCCATATGTTAAGTTTATTTTGAAATGGTGGATAAAAACAGGGAGGCCATGTTTTAGCCTGAGAAAATATTGATGCCGAGTGTCAGTGAGGCAGATTATGGTTTAATTCATGCCTGCGGATTAAAGTATGAAAAATGAACCCACATCCACAACCTGACACCTGTGTAAATTGTGCCTAGGGACGGAGGCCTGTCTACCTTCCTTAATGTTCTAGGGATAAAGTAAATAGTGAAGGGCTTGACGTCGTTTCTAAGCCTAACAAAGCTGGCACAGCTGGTGCCCAGATGCCTCAGAGTTTAGGGGACTTAGGAGAAGTAGTGGAAAATTACTGCTTTTACCCAGGATTGTCCTCATGCACAACTGCAAGTGGATGAAGGTGGAGTTTGGGATGTCCCTCTATTCATCCCCTCTCTGCCATTTTTCTAGCCAACTCACCATCCCATATCATCCTGCTCTCAGTGTTCATAGTCTCACTTGGTAAGATCATCAAGGGCAATTTAGAACTATCTCTATCCCTAAAACTGCACTTTCCTTACCCCTCAGGTCTTCCCCTTCTCACACCCCCTACTTACATCTGGTCGAGGCAATTTGATAGCATGTGTGTCACAGCAAACAACTAGAATCATCTTAAATGTCCAGCAGTAGATGAAAGAAGGCATGGTATTTTTATATTGGCTCTGAGATTTCTCATTTGCAAAATGGGATCGATATTGGCCACTTATTGCATGGAGTTCTACGAGGATTAAGTAAGAATAATTCTCAGCAAATTATCAGCAGTCCATAAATCAGAGCTATTATTATTTTATTCCTATTACATGAACTACTGTGCAGCTGTTAAAAAGAATGACCTATGTCATTCTGTGACAACTGATGTTAATGGCAAAACAGTGCAAAACTGTGCTTACTGCTTAGTGTATCATTTATATTTATATTTTTATTTTTATATTCATAATGGAACCGATTACCCACCAGATTTCAACTCCTTTTTTGACAAGCCTTTTGGACACTCAGTGGCACTGAAGAATAAAAATGTGTGGAAACAACGTCTATGTATTTGAAAACCTCACAAAATAATAAGATACAATTTTTTTGGATTTCTATGTCAGAAAACATACAAAACAAACTTCTAAAGAAGTAAAGTGGATATAGTTTGGTGGTTTTTATGTCTCTTTGATCTCAAAAAAATGAGGTGGTTTCGGTACTAGGGAACGCTGTAACTTGAGTCTTATCTCTAATGTTTTCATTTGGGGTAGGAATAAATATTCATGTTACTCATGCCATTAAAAATACTTTAAAGTAGAAAGAGTAACCCATGCCCAGTGCTCACTTTTAACCAAGTCACATATGTTATTCTTGAGCAGACATGACCTGAACCCCACAACCTTACACCAGGAGCCCCCACACAGGTCTTCTGGAACAGATGCCTCATCACTAGCTGAGGGAACCAAGGGTCTAGGATGGGAGGGGATCACTCAAGGTCACATAGCAGAGGCAGGTGGGCCAAAGGGAGGGAGGAGCAGCCAGTGTTAGGTGGGGATAAGTACTTGGAAAGAAACTAGCTAAGATTAAGAGGGCATGAATGATGGAAGAAGGGAGGATGAGGCTAAGGATGCTGAGAAGTTTTTTTAGCAGAGATCCACAAAAACAAACACCCATCATGCAAGTTTCTCAGTCTTTCCCCTTCCCGCTGCTTCCCAGGGGTTTGTGCTGGCCTGCTAAGCAGATAACGGCAAAAGGAGAATTGACAGATAGCCAGAAATCTAGAAATCTTTACATTAGAAAAGACTAAGATCCTCTTGAAAGAAAATAACAGATCCAGAATGTAGACAGGCAGGCATCAGGAAGAAGCCAGGATAGAGTGTTGAAAAGAGTGGTGGTGAGAGGGGCTGGGGGCAATACAGCAAGAGTTGGTTAGTTGTACTCAGACACAGTGCACAAAGAAGGGGAAAGTGGACTTTATAAAGTTTCCGTGGGCTGGTAATGTAATACCCTTTATGCAACATTTCAAGAGACCTCAGTAAAAATCTAAATTGCTCTTTACTGTTCTGTAGATGTCAGACATGGTGTTGTGTGGACTGGACAGTAACCCAAATCCTAAAGTTTGCACTAAAAATCACCACTATGGCTGGAGATGGAGCACGACACAGAGTGCTCCAAAGTGTCACCTTCCTCTTAGGAGCGGGACCTGGAGCCTTCCCACCAAATGCTGCCTCTTGACCATCTTTACTTTTTGCTCTCAGGCAAAGGTCAAAAGGAGTTGGTGCTCATATAAAGCCCACAATTGAAACTACTTCTCTCCCCAAGAAGATGAGAAAGGGATTTTGTAATAGTACCAATGGCCAACCAAGAACACACTTGCTTGGCTTCTGATTCCCATCTCAAAGAATCTCTTAGACATGCGGTAGAATTAGAAAACAAAAATGTCAGAAACAGCATATAAATTAAATCATCACACACATGCACACACACAAATGAACAAATGAGAGAGGGGAGAAGAAGACACATGTTCTTGGTTTGTGCTGGCAGAGTATCAAAGGGGGGACTTAGGGACTTAACTATATTTGGTGCACTGTTGAATGAAAGTTTAAGGGTTTTCTGTCTTGTTATAAGCACCCACCACAAAATCTTGGTTTATCTGTTTTAGACTATGTCAGCCCTGTGAATGGGTTATTTACACTGCATTTTTTCAGACTGATCAGAATATGCATAGACATTTATTTGCCAAAGATAACTTGGGTGGCACCTTCTTATAAGAATGGAAGTGACTCCCCTGAATCTCGCACATATTGAACAAAGAATAGACAACTTTGTTGAAATTGTCTACATGACCTGGAATGCTAAAAGCCTTTGGTTTGCTTGCTGTAGCAAAAAAATATGAGAAATATTTAATCTTTTAAAATACACAATGGTATCATAATTTTGCTGCAGGTTCAAAGAAAGCACACTATAACTCAGTATATTTAAAATGTAATGTCATTGTATATTTTCAAAATGCAAACAGAGTTTGACGAATAGCTAAAGAGCACCAGACCATAGCTTATCCTTATAAAAGTGTCTCCCATGAATGTTAACCATATCTCTCAGAACATTCTTAATACGCTCCATGGCTAAATATATAGACAACAACTCTATAGAAATGCATACGCCTACCTGGTGTGTGGTCTGTCAATCCAAAGTGAAGGTTATAAACTTTGGGTGCCCAGCCTTTTGCTTTTGAACAAAGAAACTAATCTAAAAGTTTATAGTTTTCCAGATCTCTTATATAGTTTGGGTTTTGAAATATCTATTTTTTTATATTTCTCTATTTTTTAGATAACCAAACTAGGTTATTTATAGTATATCTTTATCTGTTTTAATCTATGTTTTATGTTATTTTTGAAAATTAACTAATATAGAATTTGTACAATGTGTGTTTAGTGCATGTCTAAGAAACAAAAACATGCGTGCAGGGATTTATTCTCTCTTGTAGAGTCTGGAAGCAGCAGCAGAACAGCCCTACCCAACCAACTTTCTGTCATGATGGAAATGTTCTGTTATCTGTGTTGGCCAAATCATTAACACTGAGCAGCCACAGGTAGCTAGTGAGCACTTGAAATGTAGCTAGTGTGGCTGAGGAACTGGATTTTTATTTTATTTTAATGAATTTAAATTACAATATCACATGTGTCTCATGGCTCCCACAGTAGATAGCAGAGCAGTAGTGGATTGGTTTGAAGAAAATCCAGGCTTTTTCATTCTACCATGCCTCTGGTTATGGCTTCCATCCTCAAAGTCGCCTCATGGTCCAATATGGCTGCTGGAGTCACACCATGAGTCCACATTCCAGGCAGCAGAGAAAAACATGCACAAAAAGTTAGTCCCATCCCTCTTAACTGTCCACACACCACTTCGAACTTCTAGCTTGCCCAGAGTGGAGTCAAATGGCTATACTGCACCACAAGAAGTCTCAGAAATGTTCTGTTTGGTTTGTTGGTTGAAGAAGGAATTTGAGGGCAGGTGGTTGGCAGTCCCTGACACAAAAAAATGTATAAAGTTGACCGTTCTCATTCATTCCCTCTTCTTCAAGTCACATTCACTTTTAATCCTTAAAGATAACTGAAATTAATAACGTTGTGTCCAATAACCTGGCAATTCATTTGCATGCAAACATATATACTTCTTTTCCCATTTTTCTCTATGTACACTTCTGAAAATTACATTTTGCATTTTTACAACATATCTCAGGTGACTGTCGATGATAATATATATAGATCTACATAGTTCTGCTTCGTCCAATATTCAGTAAATTCCATTCAGACAGAAATTGTACCTATTGTGTTTATCTCTGTACCCTACATATAGAGTAGACATTAAAAAGTTCAGCATTGGCTCTGGCTGGTTGACTCAGTGGTAGAACATTGGCCTAGCATGTGGAAGTCCCAAGTTCAATTCCTGGACAGGGCACTCAGGAGAAACATCCATCTGCTTCTCCACCCTTTTCCCTCTCTTTTCTCTTTATCTCTCTCTTCCCCTCCCACAGCCAAGGCTCCATTAGAGCAAAGTTGGCCTGGGCGCTGAGGATGGCTCCATGACCTCACCTCAGGCACTAGAATAGCTCTTGTTGCAACGAAGCAATGCCTCAGATGGGCAGAGCATCACCCCCAGTGGGCTTGCCAGGTGGATCCCAGTAGGGCACATGTGGGAATCTGTCTCTCTGTCTCCCTGCTTCTCAATTCAGAAAAATACAAAAAAAAAATTCAGGTTTATAATGTCTTCTTTTGGGGTATACCATAATTTTGTATTCTTTCCTCCTATCCCCAAAGTAGTAAACACCTTCTTCCATACCAAAAAATAAAATAGTAACTTTGCTTTGTTCACTGGGAAATTTGGATAATTAACTAAATTAGCTACAGTGCCACCAATCCAATTTCTTAATTGTCTTTTTAATCACCTACAAAAATTATCTCCACTCTGTTATGATTTGATTCAGTTGTTAACACAACTCAATAATATATGTCCATGTGTCTGTTACTCCACCCAGCCAGGTATGCATGGACTCAGAGCACCAGCTAAGAGGAAAGTCAAATTAGTTAATAATTCTCTGAATGAAAAAAATCACTTCTTTGTGTTCCCAGACATTCTGTTAGTGCAGATACATGCACTACAACTGGAGAAAAATGGTTAGGGAGTGGCTTATGACAGAAGGCTCTAACTGTCCCAAGCTATGCCAGTCCCTGGGGATTTGGTGTGGGAAGTATAGTTGAAGAAACAGACAGTTTGACAATTAGGAAGGAAGAAACAGCTTTGGAATCAGATCAACCAGGGTTTGACTCCTGGTTCAGTCCCTTCCTAATAATCATGTGACACCGAGTAACAAAGTCTCCTTGAGACTTGGTTTCCTTATCATTAAAAGGGTGGCAATAGGATCCCTTGTCCCTTAGTGTTGTTGCGTGAATTAAATGAAATACCACACATTGTTGGCACATAGTAGTACTCTTACGATGAAAGCTGTATATGTGGAAGATAGTGATGTTTTTCCAGAATATTGAAATGGATCCTAAGAGCCAGTGGGCCAGTGTCATGAGGGAGACCTGTATAACCATGGAGCTGTATATAGTATTGGATAACCCAAACTGTTATATGGCCTGAAATGGAGCACACTTCTATTTATCTATAAAGGAATTATTACTGAAACACAGTTCAAACATATGTGGGTGGCTCCCTTCTGACAGATTTGGTCACTTTTGGCCTCGGAAGGATGTAGAGACCAGTATAACAGGACAGCACTAGACCAGAGACTCAACATCCCAGACTCCAGTTTAGTAATATTTCTAAACCAGAGTTTTATACTGACCATCTCCATCAGAGATACTTAGAGCAGCTAGTTAAAGATGCAAATGGAGCCATAGTAAGCATGCAGAATCAAAATCTATGGGAGGATGCATTCCATGGTCCTGTGGTTTAACAAGCCTACCAGGTAATTTTTTTTTTGATTGTATATTATTTTTATTTTTTTTTAATAAATTTTTATTAATGATAATGGGATGACATTAATAAATCAGGGTACATATATTCTAAGAAAACATGTCTAGGTTATTTTGTCATTAAATTATGTTGCATACCCCTCGCCCAAAGTCAGATTGTCCTCTGCCTCCCTCTATCTAGTTCTCTGTGCCCCTCCCCCTCCCCCTAACTCTCTCCCTCCCTCCCTCCCATGTCCTTCCTCCCCCCACCCCTGGTAACCACCACACTCTTGTCCATGTCTCTTAGTCTCGTTTTTATGTTCCACCAATGTATGGAATCATGTAGTTCTTGGTTTTTTCTGATTTACTTATTTCACTCCGTATAATGTTATCAAGATCCCACCATTTTGCTGTAAATGATCTGATGTCATCATTTCTTATGGCTGAGTAGTATTCCATAGTGTATATGTGCCACATCTTCTTTATCCAGTCTTCTATTGAAGGGCTTTTTGGTTGTTTCCATGTCTTGGCCACTGTGAACAGTGCTGCAATGAACATGGGGCTACATGTGTCTTTACGTATCAATGTTTCTGAGGTTTTGGGGTATATACCCAGTAGAGGGATTGCTGGGTCATAAGGTAGTTCTATTTGCAGTTTTTTGAGGAACCACCATACTTTCCTCCATAATGGTTGTACTACTTTACAATCCCACCAACAGTGGATGAGAGTTCCCTTTTCTCCGCAGCCTCTCCAACATTTGCTATTACCCGTCTTGTTGATAATAGCTAATCTAACAGGGGTGAGGTGGTATCTCATTGTAGTTTTGATTTGCATTTCTCTAATAACTAATGAAGCTGAGCATCTTTTCATATATCTGTTGGCCATTTGTATTTCTTCCTGGGAGAAGTGTCTGTTCATGTCCTCTTCCCATTTTTTTATTGGATTGTTTGTTTGTTTGTTGTTGAGTTTTATGAGTTCTTTGTAAATTTTGGATATTAGGCCCTTATCCGAGCTGTTGTTTGAAAATATCATTTCCCATTTAGTTGGCTGTCTGTTTATTTTGATATCAGTTTCTCTTGCTGAGCAAAAACTTTTTATTCTGATGTAGTCCCATTCATTTATCTTTGCCTTCACTTCTCTTGCCATTGGAGTCAAGTTCATAAAATGTTCTTTAAAACCCAGGTCCATGAGTTTAGTACCTATGTCTTCTTCTATGTACTTTATTGTTTCAGGTCTTATATTTAGGTCTTTGATCCATTTTGAATTAATTTTAGTACACGGGGACAGGCTGTAGTCGAGTTTCATTCTTTTGCATGTGGCTTTCCAGTTTTCCCAACACCATTTGTTGAAGAGGCTTTCTTTTCTCCATTGTGTGTTGTTGGCCCCTTTATCAAAGATTATTTGACCATATATATGTGGTTTTATTTCTGGGCTTTCTATTCTGTTCCATTGGTCTGAGTGTCTATTTTTCTGCCAATACCATGCTGTTTTGATTATCGTGGCCCTATAAAGTCAGGTATTGTAATGCCCCCAGCTTCATTCTTTTTCCTTAGGATTGTTTTGGCTATTCGGGGTTTTTTATAGTTCCATATAAATCTGATGATTTTTTGTTCCATTTCTTTAAAAAATCTCATAGGAATTTTGATGGGAATTGCATTAAATTTATATATTGCTTTGGGTAATATGGCCATTTTAATTATATTTATTCTTCCTATCCAAGAACAAGGAATATTTTTCCATCTCATTGTGTCTTTTTCTATTTCTCTTAATAATGCCTTGTAGTTTTCGTTATATAGGTCTTTACATTCTTTGTTATGTTTATTCCTAGGTATTTTATTTTTTTTGTTGCAATCGTGAAAGGGATTATTTTTTTGAGTTCGTTTTCTAATATTTCATTGTTGGCATATAGAAAGGCTATGGACTTTTGTATGTTAATTTTGTATCCTGCGACCTTACTGTATTGGTTTATTGTTTCTAATAATCTTTTTGTGGAGTCCTTCGGGTTTTCGATGTATAGGATCATATCATCAGCAAAAAGTGATACCTTTACTTCTTCTTTTCCGATATGGATGCCTTTTATTTCTTTGTCTTGTCTGATTGCTCTGGCCAGAACTTCTAGCACTACGTTAAATAAGAGTGAAGAGAGTGGACAACCCTGTCTTGTTCCTGATTTAAGGTAGAAAGTCCTCAGTTTTATGCCGTTTAATATGATGTAGGCTGATGGTTTATCATATATGGCCTTTATCATGTTGAGATATTTTCCTTCTATACCCATTTTGTTGAGAGTCTTAAACATAAAATTGTGTTGTATTTTATCAAAAGCCTTTTCTGCATCTATTGATAAGATCATGTGGTTTTTGTTCTTTGTTTTGTTGATATGGTGTATTACGTTAACCGTTTTGTGTATGTTGAACCATCCTTGAGATTCTGGGATGAATCCCACTTGATCATGATGTATTATTTTTTTAATATGTTGTTGTATTCGGTTTGCCAGTATTTTGTTTAGTATTTAAGCATCTGTATTCATTAGAGATATTGGTCTGTAGTTTTCTTTCTTTTTGCCATCCTTGCCAGGTTTTGGTATGAGGGTTATGTTGGCCTCATAAAATGTGTTTGGAAGTATTGCTTCTTCTTCAATTTTTTGGAAGACTTTGAGTAGAATAGGAACCAAGTCTTCTTTGAATGTTTGATAGAATTCACTAGTATAACCGTCTGGGCCTGGACTTTTATTTTTGGGGAGGTTTTTAATAGTTTTTTCTATTTCCTCCCTGCTGATTGGTCTGTTTAGGCTTTCCGCTTCTTCATGACTCAGTCTAGGAAGGTTGTATTGTTCTAGGAATTTATCCATTTCTTCTAGATTGTTGTATTTGGTGGCATATAATTTTTCATAGTATTCTACAATAATTCTTTGTATATCTACGGTGTCTGTGGTGATCTCTCCTCTTTCATTTTGGATTTTATTTATTTGAGTCCTGTGTCTTTTTTCCTTGGTGAGTCTTGCCAAGGGTTTGTCAATTTTGTTGATCTTTTCAAAGAACCAGCTCCTTGTTTTATTGATTTTTTCTACAGTTTTTCTGTTCTCTATTTCATTTATTTCTGCTCTGATTTTTATTATCTCCTTTCTTCAGCTGGTTTTGGGTTGTCTTTGTTCTTCTTTTTCTAGTTCCTTAAGGTGTGAAGTTAAGTGGTTTATTTCGGCTCTCTCTTGTTTGTTCATATAGGTCTGAAGTGATATGAACTTTCCTCTTATTACTGCTTTTGCTGCATCCCAGAGATTCTGATATGTCGTATTTTCATTTTCATTAGTCTGTATATATCTTTTGATCTCTGCGCTTATTTCTTCTTTGACCCATTCATTTTTTAGAAGTATGTTGTTTAGTTTCCACATTTTTGTG
The DNA here is from genome assembly GCF_036850995.1 of Saccopteryx leptura. Classification (NCBI taxonomy): domain Eukaryota; kingdom Metazoa; phylum Chordata; class Mammalia; order Chiroptera; family Emballonuridae; genus Saccopteryx; species Saccopteryx leptura. The sequence goes on from NC_089512.1 coordinate 71,242,653, forward strand.
GGTTTTCCCCCCTCTTTTTTGCAGTTGAATTCTAGTTTCAAGGCTTTATGATCAGAAAATATGCTTGGTACAATTTCAATTTTTCTAAATTTGCTGATATTGTCTTTGTGGCCCAACATATGGTCAATTCTTGAGAATGTTCCATGTACACTAGAGAAAAATGTATACTCTGTCGCTTTGGGATGAAGTGTCCTATAGATGTCTATCATATCCAGGTGTTCTAGTATTTCGTTTAAAGCCACTATATCTTTATTGATTCTCTGTTTGGATGACTGATCTAGAGCCGTCAGCGGTGTATTGAGGTCTCCAAGTATGATTGTATTTTTGTTAGTTTTTGTTTTAAGGTCAATAAGTAGCTGTCTTATATATTTTGGTACTCCTTGGTTTGGTGCATATATATTAAGGATTGTTATGTCTTCTTGATTCAACTTCCCCTTAATCATTATGAAATGACCATTTTTGTCTCTGAGTACTTTTTCTGTCTTGTAGTCAGCATTATTAGATATGAGTATTGCTACACCTGCTTTTTTTTGGGTGTTGTTTGCTTGGAGTATTGTTTTCCAGCCTTTCACTTTGAATTTGTTTTTATCCTTGTTGCTTAGATGTGTTTCTTGTAGGCAGCATATAGTTGGATTTTCTTTTTTAATCCATTCTGCTACTCTGTGTCTTTTTATTGGTAAGTTTAATCCATTTACATTTAGTGTAATTATTGACACTTGTGGGTTCCCTACTGCCATTTTATAAATTGCTTTCTGTTAATTTTGTATCTTGTTTGATTCTTCTTTTTTGTTTTTCTATCATTTGTTTTTGTTTGTTTGTGTTCCATACTTCTTTCCTCAGTTGCTACCTTTTTTAAGTCAAGTGTTTTTGTGGTGGTTTTTTCAAGGGTGGTTACCATTAAGTAATGAAAAGGGTACCTACCATATTCATTGTAGTACCCTATCTTATGAGTATTTCTGCACTTCATCGTCCTTTGCTACTGTTAATCTCCATCCTCTCCCCCCTTTTTTTCCTTTGTTGTTACAGTTTAAGTTTGGTTTTATTGTGTTCTTGGTGGAGCTGTTACTTGTGGTGTTGTTTTCTTTTGTTCTTTGAATCTGGTTGGAAAACCCCCTTTAGTATTTCCTGGAGTGGAGGCTTTCTGCTGATAAATTCTGTCATCTTTTCTGTATTTGTGAATGTTTTTATATCTCCTTCATACTTGAAGGATAGCTTTGATGGGTATAGTATTCTTGGCTGAAAGTTCCTCTCTTTCAGGGCTTTAAATATTGGGGTCCACTCTCTTCTAGCTTGTAGAGTTTCTGCTGAGAAATCTGATGATAATCTAATAGGCCTTCCTTTATATGTTGTATTCTTCTTTTCCCTGGCTGCCTTGAGAATTTTTTCTTTCTCATTGGTTTGTGCCATCTTCATTATGATGTGCCTTGGAGTGGGTTTGTTGGGGTTAAGAAAACTTGGTGTTCTGTTTGCTTCTTGAATTTGAGGCTTTAGTTCTTTCCACAGGCTTGGGAAGTTCTCCTCTATTATTTGTTTGAGTATATTCTCCATTCCATTTTCTTTCTCTTCTCCCTCTGATATACCTATCATTCTTATGTTATTCTTTCTGATGGAGTCAGACAATTCCTGTAGGGCTTTCTTGTTTTTTATTATTTTTGAGTCTCTTTCTCCTCTCTCTGTTGTGCCTCAAGTTGTTTGTCTTCTATTTCACTAATCCTATCTTCTATCTGGGCTGTTCTGTTAGCTAAGCTTGTTACCTCGTTTTTCAGCTCGTGAATTGAGTTTTTCATTTCTGTTTGATTTGTTTTTATAGTTTCAATTTCCTTGGTAATATATTCTTTGTGTTCATTGAGTTGTTTTCTGATCTCCCTAAATTGCCTTTCTGTGTTTTCTTGTATATCTCTGAGTATTTTTAAGATTTCTATTTTAAATTCTCTGTCATTTAGCTCCAAGGCTTCCAATATGTTAAGTCTTTTCTCCATAGATTTTTCCACATCTATTTGTGTTACCTCTCTTTCTTTTGTATCCATAATATTCGATTTCCTCTTTCTTATTGGCATCTGAGGGTGGTCTTGTTGATAGCACACAGGCGCGCTCCCTCCGCGGCTTGAATGAACGTTAGCTTCCTCCACACCCTCGTCTCTCAGATTCAAGTGATAACAGTCCTTTCACTTTCAGTTTGTGTGGAACTCCGGAATGCTCCGAGGATAAATTTTTCTGTTTCTAGTTGATAAATTTGTTGTGATTTTGGGGAGATCTGTTGGACGCGCTGCTCATGGCGCCATTTCCATGACGTCACCCCCTACCAGGTAATTTTTGTGCACAGAAAAAATTAACTATTGCCCAAAAAGGATTTAAATTGAATAAGAATAACTAAATTGAATAATTAAATACTTTATAGAACCTAGCTTGTTGACATAGTTGATTGACACTACAACACAAAGATGAGAATACAAAGATATCCCTCACCTCAAGGACATGTAAACAACACATTGTGATGAGCACAGGAGAGAGCTAAGTAGAAGGTCCAAAGAAATAATAGAGAGGAAGGAGTGATTAACTCTGTCAGGAATTGCTAAAAGAGGATTTTAAAAAAAGGAAAGGAAGGAAGGAAGGAAGGAAGGAAGGAAGGAAGGAAGGAAGGAAGGAAGGAAGGAAGGAAGGAGAGAGAGAGAAAGAAAGATAAGAAAGAAAGAAAGAAAGAAAGAAAGAAAGAAAGAAAGAAAGAAAGAAAGAGAAAGAAAGAGAGAGAGAGAGAGAGAGAAAGAAAGAAAGAAAGAAAGAAAGAAAGAAAGAAAGAAAGAGAAAGAAAGAAAGAAAGGAAAAGACGAAGGGAGAGAGGGAGGGAGAGAGGGAGGGAGGAAAGAAAAAGGTGATATCTGAACTGAATTTGGAAGGGTGAATAGGAATTTACTAAGTTGCCAAGATGACACATAAATTCTAGGACAATAATATCTCTTGGACTTTCCAACACATATGACTCACTTGGAAATCCTGTTAAAATGTAAGTCCTGTTTCAAAGAATCTGGGGTGATGCTCCCAGGTAACATTAAATGTTCATGGGTCATGCAAAGCTCTAATGGCATTAGTTATAATGCATCAAGCAAGGTTTTTGTTCTATCGATAGTGAGACATGAATTACACAATATGTTATTGTCTATTGACTCCTCTTTTATGGGAACAAACTAACCTCTTTCTTTCTGCTCGGAAATATCATTACCATCATTAAATAAATACATTTCTTAAACATCTCACCCTGGACCCTGCTGTATGGAGTTACCCATGTAAAAAGCAAGTCAATCCAAACCCCACATCAGCAAGTCTAAGTATTTGCTAAACTGTTCAATAAATTGTAGTGGTTATTATTTTTTGTTTTTCTATATCTCTTACCCTTCTTTCTTTCACTTTAGCCTCAGACTTAGATTTTTTTTCTTTCATTCTATCCCCAAGATAGGGAACAAAAGAACATACTTTCTAACATACAAAGTCTCAATGTTCCTCAGCATTCTCCTCTGTGATAAATCTTAGTTAAGTTGCCAGAGCTGACTCTGTCTTTGTTTTCTTCATTTTCCAAGCAATTTTCCCTGTAATTATAGCTCTAAGCTTAACCTCTCTCTTGGACTTCAGACTACCCTCCCAACTGAAAGCAAAGTATGGAACACTGATTATGAGCCCAAACTTTGGAGGTACACAATCCTAGATTAAAATCCTGGCTCTAGCACTAACTGTATGACTTTATACAATTTATTTAACCTCTCTGAGCCTCTGTATTTTACATGTAAAACAAAGATACTAAGAGTATGTAAGGTCAGTAGTCATGGTCCCACAGCCATGCACATGCAGGTTCCCATTAGATTTGAACAGATGGTAAAGAAACAGTGAAACCAAAAAATGGTGGGCCATTCCTTTATTAAAGTCGGCCAACGAGCAAACACAGAGGGAAAACACTTCCCTCTTCATTTAGAGTTCACAAAACCCTGACACATTCTCCGGTTCCAGAACCAGGCAAATATTCTCCGGTTTTTCCTAGAATCAAAGGCCTCATCAGTCTCAGCGGAGCTCGCAAAGCCCCTCACTCTGGTTCCCCATCTGCACTCCTTCTCTCTCCCTGCCAACGTGGCTTCTCTCTCAGCACTCCACATTGTCTCCTCTCTCACTCTGCAAACATGGCTTCTCTCTGCCTCCTTCCCTTCTTCTTTGCTCTCTTCAAAACTTTCTGTTGTGAAAACCTCTCCTCCAGCAAACATTAGAAAAATAATGGCCCTTCCCAAGCAGGAAGGTAATTTGCAATTTCACAGACCACATATACCTGGCGCTGCCCAGCCCCCATGCAAACTGTAAGTGAGCAAACATAAAAATCATATTTTACAAACTTATTTGACCAACAGAGTACCTATCTTACAATCTTTCTGAATTGATTAAGTAAACACTCCTATGTAAAGGGCATAGTACCTGGTTCATGACAATTATTCAAAAGAAACGCAGCTACAAAATCATCATACTCACTTGCCTATTACAATAAACCTCACTGCACCTCCATTTCAGTGCAATCCTTTTGCTGACCCAGTTGCCCAACTCACATGCCTGAGCACCATACACCCTCCCACCTTTTCCACTGCTTCTCTTATCCATACAGTACTGTCCTGAAGTCAACTCCTACTTGGACATTTCTTCCAAACAACTCAATCTTCTTTGCACATAGAAACAAATATACCCACACAAACCACATGTTTGCTGTCTCACCAGATTTCGTCAGAAGCCTTGAGGACAATCACAACAGGGAAGGGGAAAGCAAACCTGGGAAGAGAATGTACTTGAAAGCCCTTGCCAAGCGAAGGTGTGGTTATGACAACCCTACACACAGGGGAATAATTGAGAGTCTTCTCTTTGGGGGTTGGCTTTCTTAACTATTGATCATATTTTCTCTGCCTCATCTATTCGAAGTAACTACTGTTCTGTGTCCCGTTGTGCCTTTGCATATTGCTCTCATGACAGCATTTCAATCTTCTAAAAGGACTGGCATGTGTGTTTGGATGAACTGATGATGCTTAAATTGTGTCCTGAAGACTTAAGTGGTTAACCAATTTATTCTGACATCAGTTAACACCTTCAACACATACCTCTGCAAGTGTCCAGATTCATCATATGGAAGGTTTGATGTAACACACATGTCAGAGGCAGGGTTTGTCTGTTTTTCTGTCATCTGTCTTGGAGTAGACTAATGGGGTTAAGTAATGGAGATGAAGAGGAGAGAGAAGATCGACCTCCAACCACTCTTTTTTGTTTTTGTTTTTTTGCCCATAATGAGCTAGGGAAACTGAATTCAGCTCCTGCTCTGGGGATTTGTAGAGGAGCTGAGGCCACCCTTTGACCTGCTATTAAGCCTTAAACACAACAAATATGATACCTCTCTGCAAGAGAGTTGCTCCCTCCTGGTGGAAGAAAGAGACACTAAGTGAGGAAGCGAACAAACAATTGGAGAGAGATGGCAAGAAGTGCTATGAAGTAGATGAATTAGGTAGCAAGGTAGAGAATAATGAGAAAGAATGGAGAGGCGACATTTAAGAAGGAATTTGATGATATGTCAGGCACACAAAGAACAAAGGAGCAGGTGTGTCTGCCGGTGGAACCGCACGTGGCCTGAGGGAGAGGGCAGAAACACAATGATATTCAGCGTGGGAAATCCGGGGCAAGGAGCCCCAGATGATGTCAGAGAGGGGGCAGAGCAGGACTCCATGCTGAGGGCTTTGTATTCTATACCCAGTGTAATGGAAAGACACAAAAAGGTTTAAAGAGCAGGATCCTCATCCCCCTTTTTAAAAATTAAATGAAATTTTATTTGGAAAACCAATATTTAAAATGTTTAAAGCAGAACTTCTCTGACTGAAGTGACCATGGGGACCCAGAGCCCTCCTGAGAAGACTTTGAAAACTACTCCCAAGGCACCTCACTGGAACCTTAGCCCTGCATCACAGTTAACTCACCATTCTAGACCAAGGGGAGCCATTGCCCATTGCTACTGAATGCTGGGATTGATATTAAAGACATTAATATTAAAGGGTAGGAATTATTTTTCTAGGAATGTGTGTATCAGAGCCTATAGCCTAGCTGCTCTAGTGAAAATGAATTTGAAAGGATGCCAGTCAGGACTGTTATGATGTCTGTTAGCATTAATGTACATCCTAGTCTAGGATTAGAAAACACGGATGACAGGAATTAGGTAAAATGGGTGTGACTAAAACTTCAAAGTGTTGGCTATGGGTCCAGATTGGTTAAGAAAGAAGAAAATAATTCAGGCGAGTATTGGAGCAATAGAAATAAGGAAATAGAGCCCACCAAGAGGTCAAAGTGAAGATTACCTGGACAAAAGCATAGAAAGAGGAGGAGCAGAGGAGGAGGAGGAAGAATAACTATAAGGTCATTGAATGTCTGAACGAAAGGACTGCTGAAATCACATAGGAGATGGTAAGAGAAATGGAGAAAATTGCAAGCTGGTAATGAATGTGAGTTTATCAATAGATGATGGTGACATGGGTGAGGAAAGAGTGAGATGACTAGGTTAGGGGGTCTTTTTATATATCACTCAGCTCAAAATAAAGCTCTAGACCAATACTATTGTGTAAATCTTCATAGATTCATCTTCTAACTCCCATCAAAATAACTACTGTCCTAAATATGATGCTTATCAATGCCATGTATCCTTAAACAAAGCTTTTTTTCCATGTTTTTAAACTTTATATAAATGATATGCTACATATTTTTCTACAATTTGCTTTTATTAATTCAACATTAAATTGTGAGATTTATCCAAGTTAGTTATATAAATAAAAAATATATGTCTATCTATACACATAAACATATACATATTTTAAATTCATTTACATATATATATCTGCTGCATAGTTTTTGACTGTATGAGTATACAATTTATTTATCCATCTTCTTCTTGGTGAACATAAAGTTGTTCCCAATTTTGTCATTCCAAACATTGTTCCATTGAACATTTTGTCCATGTCTTCTTGTGTATACAGGTGACAGCTTCTCTGGGCTCACTGGCAATGACAGTATTGGGTCATTGGGCAAGGGCTTTTTCAGCTGGACTAGACACTGCCAGGTTGCTCTCAAATAAATATTTACACTCCATTCAGGAGTCTAAGTTTCCATGACCCCATATTACCATCCCTACTTGATATTGTCCAACTTTTTAATTGGGTGTGAAATGGTATTTGCTAGGGTTTGGCATTGATTTCCCTAATTAGTAGTGCCATTGAGCATCTGTTCACTTTTTGTGAGGGACAGTAACATTTTCCAGTCTGTGGATTGCCTCAGTGTGTCACATTCTCATATTCTTTAAATTATTTTTTTTATTTTTGATTGATATATAGGATTTTATTATATATTCTAGACACTAACCCTGAATGTTATGTGCATTTAAAAATTGGTTTTTCACTTTGCTTTTTCTGTCATTTGTTGAATCTAAGTTCTTAATTCTAATTTAGACAAGTTTATCAACCATTTCTGTGGTGTATCTAAGAAATCTTCTAAGGAAAAGTCCAAGAATGAATGTAAGTGAGGGGAAATCAGAGTCTTACTTTTTGTCCTGAGTTATAGAAAGTAAGGAAGAGTGGTGATCTCTACTTGAAAAAGAGACTTCTATTATTAAAGCATGAGAAGTTTCTAGGGAAAATTCTAAAATGTATAGTAGTATTTCATGTCAAACAAATAGGATCCTAAGGAGTTAAATGGAAGAGTGTTGGTGGTGAGCAGGTAGGAAAGGAAACTCGAAGAGAAAGGAAAGGATGAGCCAGATAGAGGTGAAAAAGAAAAAGATATGATTGGAAAGGGCTTGCCTCTGACCCAGTGATTGTGGTTCACCAGAATAGGGGAGGCAAAATTAAAGAGAGACCATGTGAACCTTTCCAGCTCCAGGACTGTTAAACTTTATTGCTCACATGCATCACATGGGGTCTTGTTAAAATTCACATTCTAGTTAAGTGATGTTGCTGGTATACAGGGCAACAAGAGAGCACACCATTGGCCCTGGCCAGTTGGCTCAGTGGTAAAGCGTCAACCCGGCATGCAATTGTCCTGAGTTTGATTCCTAGTCATGGCACACAGGAGAAGTAAACATCTGCTTCTCCACCCCTCTCTCTCCTTTCTCCCTCTCTCTCTCTTCCCCTCTGGCAGCCATGGCTCAATTGGTTCAAGCACATGGGTCCCAGGCTCTGTGGATGTCTCTGTGGAGCCTCTGCCTCAGGTGCTGAAAATAGCTCAGTTGCAAGCATTGGCCTCAGATGGGCCGATCATCAGCCCCAGTTGGAGGTTGCTGGGTGGATCCCAGTTGAGCTGCATGTGGGAATCTGTCTATCTCCCACTCCTCTCACTTGGAAAAGAAGAAGAAAAAAATATAGCACATTGTTCTTTGTGATCAAAACTGTAACACTGGTGGGCATGCAGTCCCGCCCAGCCTGTGGAGCCAAGGCTTGCAGCTGTCCCACGAGTGAGTTCCTCCTGCAGGAATGGGGCAAAATCCCGAAATCAGGCAGAGACCCGCAGCTGAGCAAAGGTGCTCACCCCTGCCCTCCAGGCCGAGCGGGCGCGGGTGAAGGGGGTGGGGTGAAGGACAAGGCCACCAGGGCTTATACACCCAAGCATGTGATCACAGCCACTCCCGTGAAAGAGAGGTGGAATCCACAGCAACAGCCCCAGTGGGCAGGCACCAGAAATGCCCATACCCGAACACCCTAGGCAGCAACAGCAGAGGGGGTGGCAGGCCTGCAAACAGACCACACCTAGGGACCACAGAGGCCATACCCAGTGAATTCCAGTGGCCAAAACCTTCTTTTACACAGACAAAGTGAGAAGGCAGAGAAATGCAACACAAAGGAATCAAGAGAAATCCCCAGAAAAGGACCTGAATGAGTAAGATATAACCAAATTACCAGATGCAGAGTTTAAAATAATGATTGTTAGGATACACAAAGATATTAGAACAATAATAGATGGTCATTATGAACATCTAAATAAAGAGATAGCAAATATAAAAAAGGACATTGAGCCTGACCTGTGGTGGCAAAGTGGATAAAGCGTTGACCTGGAATGCTGAGGTCACCGGTTCAAAATCCTGGGCTTGCCTGGTCAAGGCACATATGGGAGTTCATGCTTCTTGCTCCTCCCCCTTTCTCTCTCTCTCTCTCTCTTTCTCACTCTCACTCTCTCTCCTCTCTAAAATGACTAAATAAAGATTTTCCCAAAAAAAAGGACATTGAAATAATAAAAAAGAATCAGTCAGAAATGACAAATACAATATCAGAAATGAAGACCACATGGCGGAAATTAAAAGCAGGATGGATGAAGCTGAGAATCAAATCAGCAAGTTAGAGGACAAGATAAATGAAGGCATGGAAGCAGAGCAGAAAAAAAGAAAAGAGACTCAAAAAGTCTGAGGAAACTCTAAGAGAGCTCTGTGACAACATGAAGAGAAATAACATCCGCATCATAGGGGTTCTTGAAGAAGAAGAGAAAGAACAAGAGATAGAGACGTTGTTCAAACATATCATAGCTGAAAACTTCCCTCAATTAAGGCAGGAAAACATCTCACATATTCAGGAAGCACAGAGAACTCCATTAAAGAGAAACCCAAAGAAATCAACACCAAGACACATCACAATTAAAATACCAAAGCTAAGTGATAAAGAGAAAATATTAAAAGCTGCTAGAGAAAAAAAGACTATCAGCTACAAAGGAGCCCCCATAAGGATGACTTCCGACTTCTCAACAGAAACACTTGAGGCCAGAAGGAAATGGCAAGAAATATTCAAAGTAATGCAGAACAAGAGCCTACAACCAAGACTACTTTATCTAGCAAGGCTATCATTTAAAATTGAAGGAGACATAAAAATCTTTCCAGACAAAAAAAAAACTCAAGGAATTCACTACAACCAAACCAATGCTGCAGGAAATGCTAAGGGGCCTGTTGTAAACAGATCAAAGGAAAAAGAGAACATAGCAAAAGAGGAATACAGTTTTAAAGAATAAAATGGCAATAAACAAATACATATCAATAATAACCTTAAATGTAAATGGATTAAATGATCTGATCAAAAGACATAGGGTAGCTGCATGGATAAGAAAACAGGACCCATACATATGCTGTCTGCAAGAAACACACCTTAAAACTAAAGATTCTCATAGACTGAAGATAAAAGGATGGAAAAAAATATTTCATGCAAATAAAATGAAAAAAAAAAGCTGGGGTAGCAATAGTTATATCAGACAAAATGGACTTTAAAACAAAGGCTACAGTAAGAGATAAAGAAGGTCACTACATAATGATAAAGGGAGCAATCCAACAGAAAGATATAACCATTATAAATATCTACACACCTAATATAGGAGCACCTAAATATATAAAGAAGACTTTGATGGATTTAAAGGGCAAGATCAGCCTGACCAGGACGTGCACAGTGGATAGAGCGTTGGACTGGGATATGGAAGAACCAGGTTCGAGACCCCGAGGTCACCAACTTGAGCACGGGCTCATCTGGTTTGAGCAAAAGCTCACCAGCTTGGACCCAAGGTCGCTGGCTTGAGCAAGGGGTTACTTGGTCTACTGAAGGCTCACAGTCAAGGCACATATGAGAAAGCAATCAATGAACAACTAAGGTGTCACAATAAAAACTGATGATTGATGCTTCTCATATCTCTCTGTTCCCATCTGTCTGTCCCTATCTATCCCTCTCTCTGACTCTCTCTCTGTCTCTGTAAAAAAACAAAACAAAACAAAACAAAAAAAGGGTGAGATCAACAGTAACACTATAGTAGTAGGGGATTTCAATACCCTACTAACATCACTAGAAAGATCCTCAAGCAAGAAAATTAACAAAGAAACAGCAGACTTAAAGGACACACTAGATCAACTCGATTTAATAGATATCTTCTGAACCTTTCACCTTAAAGCAGCAGAATATACATTCTTTTCAAGTGCTCATGGTACATTCTCTAGGATGGACCGTATGTTAGGGCACAAAAGCGGTCTCAAGAAATTTAAGAAGATTGAAATCATATCGAGCTCTTTCTCTGATCACAATGGCATGAAATTACAAATCAACCACAACAGAAAAACTGAAAAATACTCAAACACCTGGAAACTAAATAGCATGTTATTAAATAACAAATGTGTTAACAATGAGTTCAAAGAAGAAATTTAAAAATTCCTAGAAACAAACGATAATGAGCATACATCAACTCAAAATTTATGGGACACAGCAAAAGCAGTCCTGAGAGAAAAGTTCATAACAGTACTGGCATACCTTCGGAAACTAGAAAGAGCTCAAATAAACAATTTGACCCTGCATCTAAAAGAACTAGAGAAAGAACAGCAAGTAAAACCCAGAGCTAGTAGAAGGAAGGAAATAATAAAGATCAGAGCAGAAATAAATGACATAGAAGCTAAAGAAACAATACAGAGGATCAATGAAACCATGAGCTGGTTCTTTGAAAAGTAAACAAGATCAATGAACCTTTAACCAGACTCACCAAGAAAAAAAGAGAGAGGACTCAAATAAATAAAATTAGAAATGAGAGTGGAGAAATAACAACTGACAAAACAGAAATACAAAATATTGTAAGAAAATACTATGAAGAACTGTACATCAAAAAACTAGACAACCTAGATGAAATGGACAAATTCCTTGAAACATATAATCTTCCAAAAATTAATCTGGAAGATTCAGAAAACCTAAACAGACCAATTAATACAAATGAGATTGAAATAGTTATTAAAAACCTCCCGAAAAAGAAAAGTCCTTGGCCTGATTGCTTCACAAGTGAATTCTACCAAATATTCAAAGAAGAACTAACTCCTATCCTTCTCAAGCTATTTCAAAAAAGTCAAGAGGAAGGAAGACTTCCAAGCTCCTTGTATGGGACAAGTATAATTCTGATTCCAAAACCAGGCAAAGACAACACAAAGAAAGAAAATTATAGGCCAATATCCCTGATGAATTTAGATGCTAAAATCCTCAACAAAATATTAGCAAACCGGATCCAACAATATATGAAAAAAATCATACACCATGATCAAGTGGGATTTATTCTTGGGAGGCAAGACTGGTACAATATTCACAAATCAATCAATGTGATTCATCACATAAACAAAAGGAAGGAGAAAAACCACATGATAATTTCAATAGATGCAGAAAAAGGATTTGATAAAATCCAGCACCCATTCATGATCAAAACTCTCAGCAAAGTGGGAATACAGGGAACATACCTCAACATGATGAAGGCCATCTATGACAAACCCACAGCCAACATCATGCTCAATGGGAAAAAATTAAAAGCAATATCCTTAAGATCAGGAACAAGGCAGGGGTGCCCCCTTTCATCACTCTTACTCAACATAGTTCTGGAGGTCCTAGCTACAGCAATCAGACAAGAAAAAGAAATAAAAGGCATCCAAATTGGAAAAGAAGAAGTAAAACTATCATTATTTGCAGATGATATGATATTGTATATAGAAAACCCTAAAGTCTCAGTAAAAAAACTACTGCACCTGATAAATGAATTCCACAAAGTGGCAGGATATAAAATTAATATTTAGGAATCAGAGGTATTTTTATATACTAACAATGAACTGTCAGAAAGAGAAATTAATAAAGCAATCCCCTCCACCATTGCAATCAAAAAAATAAAGTACCTAGGAATAAATTTAACCAGGGAGATTAAAGACTTGTACTCAAAAAATTATAAAACATTGATAAAAGAAATCAGGGAAGATATAAACAAGTGGAAGCATATACCGTGCTCGTGGTTAGGAAGAATAAACATCATTAAAATGTCAATATTACCCAAACCTTTTATAAGTTCAATGCAATACCAATTAAAATATCAATGACTTACTTCAAAGATATAGAACACATATTCCAAAAATTTATATGGAACCAAAAGAGAACACGAATAGCCTCAGCAATCTTGAAAAAGAAGAATAAAGTGGGAGGTATCACACTTCTGGATATCAAGTTATACTACAAGGCCATTGTACTCAAAACAGCCTGGTATTGGCATAAGAGCAGGCATGTATTTCAATGGAACAGAACTGAGAACCCAGAAATAAACCTACACTTTTATGGACAATTGATATTTGACAAAGGAGGTAAGAGCATACATTGGAATAAAGACAGCCTCTTCAACAAATGGTGTTGGGAAAATTGGACAGCTACCTCCAAAAAGATGAAACTAGACCACCAATTTACACCATTCACAAAAATAAACTCAAAATGTATAAAATACTTAAATGTAAGCCATAAAACTGTAAGCATCTTAGAAGAAAACAGGCAGTAAGCTCTCTGACATCTCTCGCAGCAATATATTTGCCGATTTATCTCCATGAGCAAGTGAAATAAAAGACAGAATAAACAAATGGACTATATCAAACTAAAAGCTTTTGCACAGCTAAAGACAATAAGAACACAATAAAAAGAAAAACTACACAATGGGAGAATATATTTGACAATATGTCTGATAATGAGTTAATAACCAAAATTTATAAAAACTTGTAAAACTCAATACCAGGAAGACAAACAATCCAATCAAAAAGTGGGTGAAAGAAATGAATAGACACTTCTCCAAAGAGGACATACAGATGGCCAATAGGCATATGAAAAGTGCTCAACATCACTAATCATTAGAGAAATGCAAATTAAAACCACAATGAGATATCATCTCACACTAGTCAGAATGGCGGTCATCAACAAAACAACACAGAATAAGTGCTGGTGAGGATGTGGAGAAAAGGGAACCCTCCTGCACTGCTGGTGGGAATGCAGATTGGTGCAGCCATTGTGGAAAACAGTATGGAGATTCCTCAAAAAATCAAAAATCAAACTGCCTTTTGACCCAGCTATACCACTTTTAGGAATATACCCCAAGAACACCATAGCACTGTTTGAAAAGAAGAAATGCACCCGCATGTTTATGGCAGCATTGTTCACAATAGCAAAGATCTGGAAACAGCCTAAGTGTTCGTCAGTGGACGAGTAGATTAAAAAACTTTGGTACATATATACTATGGAATACTACTCAGCCATAAGAAATGATGACATCAGATCATTTACAACAACATGAATGGACCTTGATAACATTATACTGAGCGAAATAAGTAAAATCAGAAAAAACTAAGAACTATATGATTCCATACATAGATGGGACATAAAAATGAGACTCAGAGACATGGACAAGAGTATGGAGGTTACGGGTTGGGGGGAAGGAGAGGGAGGGTGTTGGGGGAGGGAAGGGGCACAAAGAAAACCAGTTAGAAGATGATGGAAGACAATTGGACTTTGGGTGATGGGAAAGCAGCATAATCAAATGTCAAAATAACCTAGAGATGTTTTCTCTGAACATATGTACCCTGATTTATCAATGTCATCCCATTAAAATTAATTTAAAAAAACCCTGTAACAATGTTTCACAAGATAAACTTAACGGTCTAAAAAAGAGCATTCACAAATCAAGAGATCTAGAAAAATTTTTTTCATCCCAGAACACTCCTACTATTCTTTCAAGAGATTGATCCTCCACTTTCCCACCCCACAATTTCTAAGATCATGAGACTAAAGCATTTGAGTATCTGCTCTGATATGAGAGAACTGGATTAACATCCCAGCCCAAACAGGTGTCTGGGCCACGTGATGAAAACTAGGTTGAAGAAGCTGAGAAACTTCAGGTGAAGAGTACACAAGTCTCTTAAAAGAGACTTCCAACAGGAAGTATAGAAGAGCTTATCTGACTTGCCAAGGAAGCTGGACAGGACACTGAGTTTGTTACAGAGCCAGAAATGCTACAGGTTTGTTGCAGAGAACAGATACTCAGACAATTACAGCACTGCAGGTATCAGATTAAATGATGATTTGAACAGGTATCAGCTTGTTCAAACACCTGGACTAGCTGAACTGTTATTGTTATCCTCAGGAGATGTTATCATGAATGGCTCAAAAAATAATAATAATGAGAACAACGATAATTTTTCAGAGTTGATTTTGCCCCAAAATGTAAGTGAGACAGGTTGGTAAGCCAGGGTAATCAGACTAAGGAAAGTGAGACATATACAATAGTTAAGTGGCCAAGCAGTTCACCGCAATCTAATCAATCACAAAGGCCTGTCTTCCCTAACCGAGGACACTTAAGAGTAAATGGTTTACACTTCTCCTCCCCAACCAGAGGGTAAATTGTTTAAGTTTCCCTACCCAGGGAGATAGGCAACAGAAAGCTAATTAGTGTCATCTGTGCCAACCACACCTAAGGACGGATGAAATCAGGAGAATAAATCTCATTTTGGCTCCTCGGCATAAAGTTGATGGATATTCTGTTGAGTTCCTCCCCTAAGATTTTCCCTAAAACTTCCACCTTTGGAAAACAGATAAGAGCCCTCAAGACAAAAACCCTGCGCAAGCTCTCCGGAGCCCATCCAGGTCTTCCTTGCTCCGCAGGCGGCCATCTTTATTTTTCTCTCCTAAATTCTAAGGGCCTCCACAAGATTTGCAACCAGGGGAGCAGTGGCAGTGCAGGTCATCCCGGGCTCACCCCAGAATATGTCTCCAAGGCCCCCTTTTCTCTGACTGTCCAGTGAGCAGACAGCAGCCCCACCTGGGCTCACTTCTTTCCTGTAACATTTCTAGGAGCCAGAGCAGAGTCCCCCAGGCTTTCTCCTGTTGCTACTTCTACCCTAAGTCCTTCCTTTGTCACACTGTCCCCAGCTTTAATAAACATACTCTCAAATTCAGCTGGACTCATGCTGTGAGATCTTCCTTGCACAAAATCAAAAACCCACAGACTGACGGACTCCTGGCTGGTCTGAGGCCGACCTGCTGGTGACATACCGTATTCCCCATGTATAAGATGCTCCCGTGTATAAGACACATCTTAATTTGGGGGCCTGAAATTTGAAAAAAAAAATGTATTGCATAAAGTTATTGAACTCAAGTTTTATTCATCATAAAATTCATACAACTCCTCATCACTGTCAGAACTCCCATCCATTAGCTTGTCCTCATCTGTGATGAGGAGTGCAAAAACAAGCATGAAAAAGCAAGAAATACAAGTAAAAAATCTACCACTGTATAAGATGCACTCAGTTTTTAGACCCCAAATTTTTTGGAAGATGGTGTGTCTTATCCATGGAGAAATATGGTAATTACTATGAGCCACTAGTTTGTTTCTCAACAATCAGTTATAAAGTGGGTTGTATCCACAGGGCAGATTAATGTGTAAATTTTGGTTTAGCAGTGAGCAGTGACTTCAAGGTTTCAAAGAGATGAAGGGCATTCAAGTCTTCATTGAGTTTGTCTTTTATTAGTGGAATAATCTGGGGCAAAGACACTTATCTGAATCTCAATGTTTTCTTCCATAAAATGAGAAAAATAATATTAATACTATCTTAAGACACCGCCCATGGTTTCCCTTTCATCTGGCTATTTTCAGCTTGCTCAGAGGAAAATTTCTGAAGAGGAAGTCCGAGCATGAGTCCATGTGCGCGGCAGTTGCGCGGGCCTTTCTGCCTGACGATCTGTGAAGCCAAGGAGGAAAGAAACTATCTCCGGGGGAGCGGAGGAAGCTTTCTGGCTCAAACTGAAATTGTAGTTCTTTTGGTTTATGGATATCCTTCCCAAGGCCATTTTAGTTTACATTGATAAACACAATAATTAACCCAAGGACTCCTACTTAGAAAGCTGATGAAGTTTAATAGGCATAGTTTTAAGGCAATTTTGTTTTCCTCCATGAAATTCATTTATTGTTACTCTGAATGGTCTCAGTCAACTCACTGCTCTTCTTTCTATATTCACTGAAGTGGCACCTTTCCATTTGTAAGATTTTTATTGCTTTAGGCATGAATTCTTTTCTCCTGGATATATTCTATGTTGCTTGTTTCCCCATTTATTTATTTATTTTTAATAGTCTTTGGTAATATCAACCATGTTAGTAGAAAAGTTTGCAAGTCATCTTAAATTCAGTACTAGTTTTTTTTTAAACCAAATCTTGGCATCAAGGGCATCTGGGTTCCTTTCTCTTTGTTGTTTCCTCTTATGCAAAAAGTAACTGAGACAAGCCCTTGGAAAACACTGAACCTCATAGCATGGAGATGTTGACCATCTTGCAAGATGCTTCAAGGGCTTTAGAACTCTGAGATGAGGACAAGAATCTGAGTGACCTCAAAAAGACTCTTTTCAGGAAGACACCTGGGTTCATTTGGGAGACAAAAGCTGACTGAGTTTTGGACAATGACAGCAGTCCCTCTCTCTTGCTACCAATAAGATTTCAGAACTGGTCCATACCCAAGAGGGAGAATATAAAAGAGGGGTGTGAATTCTCTGAACAGTGACCAGCAGTGCTGAAATAATGAGCTGCTCTCACAGTGCAAGGAGATGACCAGCTGGAAATATTTCCACTGTTACCCAGTGGAAAACTCTGGAAGGAGTTCCAGGGTTAGAAGTCACATATGTAGCCTTAAAGGTTATGTATGACAAAGTTGTTTTTCTATCAGCACTTGACAGGTGAGTCACAGACATCACATCTGACTCCTCGGGCGAGCTGACAAAATGTCAAGGCTCGCTACCCAGCTTAGTTTAGCTGTCAGTCACTGTGGCCCTTGTACAAACAGCGAGGAGTCTCCAGGCCCTTCCTTTTCATTCAGCCTTTTTGAAAGTTAAACAAAGTCACTGACCATCACAAAGAAAATATTCAAAGCATTGTATGGAAAAAAAAAGGGAGGGTACAAAATGAAAATGCTTACTTTGCTGTGTTTGGATTATAAACAAATATTCACACCTGTGCTGGGCCTCCGGCTGATGAAGAACCTAGCCAGCTATTTGAAACAAACACATTTTCATACCTTTCATAACTCCAAGTCATTCAGTATATATTGCCAAGACTGAAGATTAAAACACAAAAAAGAAAAAGAACAAAGTATTCCGTGGGTGATTAACCACAGCAAGAACATTACTAAATTAGTTGAATTTCATAACCAATCTTGATATATTCCATTTTCTATATTCAACAATCTTACTGTAGGTAGAATATTTTTATAGTAGCATTTAAAGAATTGATGGTGTTGATAGGTTGCTCCAACACATAAAATGCAAAAGTAGTCAGTGCATTTCACACAATATTCATGCCAAGCGTTAAAATTGAAATCAAAATCGAAGTCAGGAAAACTAATATGATCAATTTAGTGAAAAATGTGGTCAGATAAGCCTCACTAAAGGTAATTTCTTATTTTTAACTATGGCTAGTCCAGAAGCACAGTAACTTCATAGTTCCCAAATATTGATTGGGTTTCCAACACTCTGAAGTCTGCTGACTACATAGAGACAGCTCCTATCAACAAACAAATGAGCCCTTTGCTGCTGCATTTTCAGCAGTTAAGTGGATCTTCCTAAAAGATCTTCAAAGACTATTTTTAGAGCCATTGAGGGCACTGTTTCTCACCCAGTAACCTCACAGATCTGTGTAGTATTATTTGCAGGAGTTTAACTTCCTGGAATTCAGGGTTGGCTCAAGGACTGAGTTAGTTTGCTCAGAGATCCTAACTGGTAGCCAGCTATTACAGCAAGCACAGCCAGCAAGGTTCCTGGTATGACGGTAGAGCTCCCTGGGTGGTCCTTGTGTTCACACAGCTGATTTACCTACAAACACCTGAGCAGGTCTGAGCAATTGTAATACTTGGGAAACATTGAAAAAAATATCTATGGAGAGCCATTTTCTTAGATGAAGACTAGAAGATTTATATTAAACTTTTAGACTGAAAATTAGGCCCCTGTGTTTTCCTTCTCCCTGTTGATACTAGTCATGGTACCAGTCACAGAGCCATTTTGTGGTTATTAATGGAGTGAGGACTGTATGCTGGAGGGAGGCCAGACTCAAACAAACAAATCAAGGATCCTGACCTATAGCCAGTTTTATTCTATCAGGGAAATGACCACACCCATCAAGATCATTTTAACATGAGAAAGAGCTATGGAAATTCTAGAGGGTAATGCCTTCTCTTTGAGGCTAGCAAAGAATAAAGTTGATTCAAAGAGATGTTAATCTAGGGCAGGTTTCTCAACCTTGGCACTGTAAGTGCTGGGCCATATGATTCTTTGCTGTGGAGCTGTCCTGTGCCCTGTAAGATGTCAAGCAGACAGACTTCTTGGCCTCTACTCATAGACTGCTGTAGGATTCACACCAGTTGTGACAATCAAAAATGTCTCCTGACATTGCCAAATGTCCCTTGGAGGCCAAAATAAAAGAATTAATTAATTAAAAAATTTAAAAAAAGACAACCCCTAGCTGAGAAGCACTGGTATAGTCTAAGGAACTGTTTTCTAAAGTTGCGTCTGAATCACTTAAGTGTCTGTTAAAAATAAAATTTCCCTGGCCCTTTTAGATCAATAATACCTAGAGAGACTGAAAAGATGGCAGCGGAGTAGGCAGATGCACAGACACCCAGCTCTCACCACCAAACTGGAATACAAATCAATTTAGGAAAAATCAGCATGAAAAACCAACTCTGAACTACAAGAACAGCTCTCAAAAACCAAGGAGCAAAGAAGAAGCCACAACAAACCTGGTAGAGAGCGCCTGAATCTCCCCCTGCTTACAGGAACGGAGGTGGGGGGGAGGCTGAGAACCCAGAGGGGATCTCACCCAGGGAAAAGAGCAGAAACTACAGCTCACAGCCACTTGCCTGGTGACCAGAGAGCGAGGTGTGTTGAAAAGACCAGCTTATCTCCCAAGCGGAAAGGAAAGAGAGAGGGACAGACTGTGAGGGGCTAAGGAATGAAGGAGATGACCTAAAAAAGCTGACTCATCCATGCTGGAGGAGGCCATAGCTGGGGGAGGGACTGAACCTTTCACATAACAGAGCTGAATTGCTTCCGGATCAGAGATCTCCGGACATCTATCCAGCTCCAATCAGCGCAACAAGACACAGCTGAAAACAAGAAGTGGGGAGGAGGGGCAGTAACTCAGGTCTCCATGGAGATCTGAGATACACCTCCCCCTACTGAAGCTGAGAAAACACCCTGCCCCCAGAGAGATTAACTGGCTAAAGAGGCCTTCAGAGTCTCAGGTTCTACCCACCGCATTCCTGGATACAGTTTCAAAGAAGCCCCCTGCTGAGATCAGTAAAAAGACTATCACCTATTAAGAAAACAAACAAATCAAGACTTCAAAGCTGCCCAAATGCTAAAGTGGATTACAGATAACAGCTGATACCAACCCAAGAAGACCTAGAAACAACACAACTGAAAACTGGAGGCAGACAACACCAAGCCTAGACTCAACCAACTCTACAAATAAAAACCCAAAAACAGACAATGAGAAGACAAAGAAGTGCAATCCAAATGAAACCACAAGAGACACCTTCAGGAGATGAACTGAGTGATATGGAAATAATCAAACTTCCAGATGTGGAGTTCAAAATAATGATTGTAAGGATGCTTAGGGATCTGAGAACAACAATGGATGGTCATTATGAACACCTAAATAAAGAAATAGCAAGTATAAAAAAGAATCAGTCGGAGATGACAAATACAATATCAGAAATAAAGACCACAATGGAAGGAATTAAAAACAGGATAGATAGAGCTGAGGATCGAATCAGCGAGTTGGAGGACAACTGGAATGAAGGCATGAAAGCAGAGAAGAAAAGAGAAAAGAGACTCAAAAAGTCAGAGGAAACCCTTAGAGAGCTCTGTGACAACATGAAGAAAAACAACATCCACATCATAGGGGTTCCTGAAGAAGAGGAAAAAGAACAAGGGATAGAGACATTGTTCAATCATATCATAGCTGAAAACTTCCCTAAATTAATGCAAGAGAAACTCTCACAAGTCCAAGAAGCACAGAGGACTCTACTAAAGAGAAACCCAAAGAAACCTACACCAAGACACATCATAATTAAAGTACCAAAGCTAAGCGATAAAGAGAGAATATGAAAAGCTGCAAGAGAAAAAAAAGTTATCACTTACAAAGGAGCCCCCATAAGGATGATATCAGACTTCTCAACAGAAACACTTGAGGCCAGAAGGGAATGGCAAGAAATATTCAAAGTAATGCAGAACAAGAACCCTCAACCAAGACTACTTTATCCAGCAAGGCTATCGTTTAAAATCAAAGGAGAAATAAAAAGCTTCCTAGATCAATAATACCTAGAAACAGGGCCCAGGAGTCTGCCTTTTAACAAAATCACCAAATAATTCTTATGCTCACATAGCCATGAAGACAATTATAGGCACAAATTCTACATGTTTGGTAAAGTTGCCTTTCTGATCAAAAGACAGAAGATGACTAATGCCTAAGGGCAGCTCTTGTGAACTTGAAGCAATATATATATTGTAATTCAGGGCTGACCTACCTTTATTGAATTTGCTCCATTTCAAGTTATGCCAGAGTGGTTCCAAATCAGTGACTCGCCATGCTAACTACAGGTTAGAATCACCTGAGCAGCTTTAAAATTATAGATGCTAGAATCTCTCCCCACACACACACACACACACACTTATGTTTAATTTGACTGGACTGAGATATGCCCTGAGCATCAAAATTTTTTAAATCTAATTGGGTAATATTTTTTCTAAGGTTGAGGATCAGACTTGAATACAAACACATGGGTGACACAAGATTAATAAAATAAGCCCCTTCTCTAAGGAGGTTGCCTAAGTTTATCATATATCCCTGGCCACAAACTTGCAGACAATAGAAGCACACCCCTGATAGAGGAGATGGCTGATGAATGCAGAATATGTAAGACTCAAATCTAATGGATGGTTTTTATACAGTTTGAGACAACAAGCTAATGAGCTACAGAAAACAGATCACAAAAACTCCCAAAAGGCAGCCGGTCTTCTTCAGACTTGTTCCTCTTAAAAAGATTAATGTTAAATGTGCGTTTTGGGAATCCAAAATAGTTACTTCCAGTGACACAAATGGAAGGTGCCAAACCACCTTGAGTCAGGTCCAAACATTGGCCACTTGGGGGTTGGCCTGGGCCTGCTGCATGGACTTTGGCCATCCCCTGATTTCCTACTGGGCAAGCCCTTTGGATGGTCACCAAAAAGTCAGCTCACTTTCCCCTTCCAAAATATATTTTACTCAGGCTAGTCACACCTGCAACAGTATACTCTGAGTTTCCATTTCCCAAATTACCTTTTTATCTCCCCACCACCACCTGTGGAAGCCAGGCTCATTGTGATCTCTTGAGAGAGACATCTTTGAACAGACTGACCATCATTATTCCTGACACAGTAGGACTTAGTGGACATAGAAACAGTATCTGAATCCCAACGCTACTTAGGGAAGTTACCTGACCTCTCCGAGCTTCATTTTCCTTCTCTTTGAAACAGGGTGGAGAGAGTTATCTTGGGGATTAAAATGTGACCTCTTACCCCCAAAGAGGTAAAACTTTCTTTCAGTAAGATTTCAGCTTAAATATACCCCCATCAGAAGGTCCTTTCTTGACTATTTAATCGCTCTCTCACTCATCACTGTATTTTAATTCTCTGCATAGCACTAACTTTGTTTATTTATGAACTTGTTGACTATATCCTCTTACTAGAATGAAAGCTTTAAAAAAGCGAGGACTCTGGGTATCTTATTCCTTGCTCTATATTTAGCAGGTAGAATAATGCCTGACACGATTAAGTTCTCAATAAATATGAATTGACTCATATGTACAAAGAACCTACTACAGTGACAGACACTCAATAAATGGTAGTCATAATTATTTTTATAACTAACTAGATTGACACAACACAAGATTTCGATCAGAAAGTCTCACTATGTTCACAAATGAGGTATGGAGACTTCATGGGGAAGGAGCCATGACTGGTAGGACTAGTAATTAATTGGAGGCCAAGAAGGCACCAGGCAAAAAAAGGAAAAAAAAAACAAACAAAAAAGACTTTTTTTATTATTTCTAATATTTCTAGTATCAAATTTAATGCTACCTATTCTGTTTTCTCTAACGCTAATAAAACAGTTTACTTATAATTTTTAAATGAATTCTATCACAGACACAGAGGAGGCATAGAAGTTCTCTTTCTTCATCTTGCTTTTGTCCCTGCTTTACTGGAACTGATTCATGTTACTTGCTTCCGGCAGCCTAAACTAAGCTCAATGACTTTGCTTCCATCTCCCCTTGTGGCAAAGAACAGAGCCATAAATATGAGCCTAGACCAAAAGAAATAATTTTTTTCCTGAAGTTGATCTTCCACATCATAACATACACAGGGGCCACACGTTTTCACAAAAAACATAAGTTTGGGGCAGAAGCAGTTTGGTATTATTTTTGTCTGGAGATTGTTTTTGTTTTGTTTTGTTTTGTTTTGTTTATAACTGTTATAATTAAAGAGGATAAAGCAGACAGTAGCATTATTATAGCTGTTACTGAATGTGTGGTCTACACATCACTGTCTTCAAGTCTTTTTCCTGTGTATCTAAAGAGGCTGGGTGAGTGAACTGCATTCTCAGGTTGACCATTTGTTTCTAAAACTCACAATTTTTTATAGCCAGTGCCATAAACCTTTAAGAAATGCAAATCTGGTTCTCTTTGCTTGTTCTGTGGTTCAAACCACTCTTGCCATGGACAGATCTTTTTCAGCAAAGAGACACGGACCAGGACAAAAGAAACACCACCAGTCATGGTCCTATCGCAGCTATTATTTATAGAGCACATACTGTGTGCAAGGCTCTGGGCCACAGGCATCCATATGTGATCTCATACTCAAACCTTCTTCTCCTGTTCTCTAATAGAAATATTAGACTTAGCATTATTCAAGGTTCTCTGCCTGAAAGTGTATTTTGTGTAAAGAACTACCTTGTACACTGTATATTAAGTATATGTGACTTATAACATCTTCCAAGTTGTGGCATGGACTAGAGAGATACATAGACCCAAGAAAAATTGACGAAAAGACAAAAACTCTATGAGCTCACTTATATGTGGGATCTAGAACAATGCAAACAAACAAACAAAATCCCGCACCAAATTCATAGATGCAGAGAATGGATTGGTGGTTGCCAGAAGCAGCTAGTGGGGGTAGGCGAAATGGGTAAAGGGGGTCAAAAAGTATAAACTCCAACTTAAAAAGTAAGTCCTGGGGATGTAATTGTACATTATGATGACTATATTTAGAATGCAGTATTGTATATTTGAACGTTGCTAAGAGAGATTTTTAAAATTCTCATTGCAAGAAAAAGTTGTATAATTATGTATTTTGATGAATGTTAACCAAACTTATTGTGGTGCTGATTTTGCAATAGAAATATTAAATCATTATGTTAAATATCTGAAACTAATATATGTTATATGTCAATTATACCTCAATCAAAAAGGGGAAAAAGGGCCTAGCGTGCGGAGGACCCGGGTTCGATTCCCGGCCAGGGCACACAGGAGAAGCGTCCATTTGCTTCTCCACCCCTCCACCGCGCTTTCCCTCTCTGTCTCTCTCTTCCCCTCCCGCAGCCAAGGCTCCATTGGAGCAAAGATGGCCCGGGCGCTGGGGATGGCTCTATGGCCTCTGCCCCAGGCGCTAGAGTGGCTCTGGTCGCAACATGGCGACACCCAGGATGGGCAGAGCATCGCCCCCTGGTGGGCAGAGCGTCGCCCCTGGTGGGCGTGCCGGGTGGATCCCGGTCGGGCGCATGCGGGAGTCTGTCTGACTGTCTCTCCCTGTTTCTAGCTTCAGAAAAATGAAAAAAAAAAAAAAAAGAAAAAAAAAAAAAAAAAAAAAAAAAAAAAAAAAGGGGAAAAAGGTAATAAGAAGTAAAGTCCAATAGGCAATTCCTAGGACAGAACTTCAAATTGTAAGGGCAAACTTCTTGGCATATGCCATGACATTTTGGACCCTAAGAATACTTTGGATTGTATTTTAATACTATCTCCTGAATTCTCTATCCCCACAGTGGGGAAATGAGAAGAATGGTTTCAACATGAAAGCCCTAAACTGAAGACTCTGGAGAACAAGATACAGATACATGTCTTTCTGTCTTTATAGCCCCAAGATTTCGCATAAAACTGGGCATTTGATATGACAACAAAAATAACTGTTTATTGCACAGTGGTTAGATTATGTAAACCAACTTTCGTTTATCACAAAATTCTCTAAACTTTTGCCTACGGGTATTGATTGTGCCTTAGCCCTCATCCTCGCTTTTGTCGGGAAGAAGAACCACAGAGTAACAGGAGTGTGAGTTTAAATCCTGCCTCTGCATCACAGTAACTGTGCATTCTTGGTTCAGTTATCGGGACTCTCTGAGTCAGTCTGCTCATTTATAAAAGGGTGAAAATAACTCCACTGGATTATGAGAGTTACATTAAATGTACATCTGAAAACTTCTGTCCTGATTATGTTTCTAGCAAGACTTCGTCACCATAGCAGTGGGGGAGGGTCCCATTCCTCAGCTCTGCATTGCAGGAAGGGAAGAGCAAACGGTCAAACCTTCAACCCTGCTTTGAAAATATTTATTTTAAAGTTTTAAAAATCAGGGCTGGGTTTTAAGGAATGCCTAGGATGTCTGGATGCTTGGGTCTGATGAACTCACTGAAAGACACCTGGCTCTAAATTCTTATGAGGGGAGGCAACTTTAAAAACAAAGAGGCATACCACCTGCTGATTTCTTTGTTGGAAAACCAAGAATTATGTAACTCAAAATCATAAACAATCCTCATGCAAAATGAGAAGGCATAGAAGGGACAAGTTTAATCAAGTTCATGAGCATTTTGAGACTTGTAACCACAGAAGAAGCAGAGGTGAAGAAATCTTCAGTTGCAAGGCTGCTGTGTGCCAAGCAAGCCTCAGGATAAACAGGAGGTGATAGGATTGGTGTATGCAGCTCTGGCAGAGAGAGCAGAAGGGCAGTGTGCTGGGAAACCTGGACTGAAAACCCTTTGACCATTCGACAACTTCATTTATGGAAAATGATCTCAGGTCATTGATTTAGTGGCCAAGTAGCAGAAAGAGTTGCAGAGAACAATAATGTATTGGGGGTGATGATGTCATGATGTGAACTGTTGGCTGCTCTTCGCTGAGAGGGAAGGCAGGTGTATAAACATCAGTTATACCACACTTGATGCGGGCTGTGTTTTCTTTTGAAAGTTCTCATTTACCATCAGAACATCTTTCCTTCAGATTGGGAGTCAGCAAGCCTTTTTTGTAAAGGGCCAGATAGTAAATGTTTTTGGCTTTGCAGGCCATTAGGTCCCTGCTGAAACTATTCAATTCTGCTGTTTGTATATGAACCCAACAATAGACAGTTCATCAATAAATAAACATGACTTCCTTCCAATAAAAACAGGTTTGTAAAATCAGGTTATGGGCCATACTTGGTCGATGGGACACAGTTTGCTGACCCCTGCTTTACACCAGTATACTCTATGTTAGTCATCACAGACCCCAAAGAACTCATATTACTAGCTGACATATTCTGCATGTTCAAGAAGAATTTAGTTGGGTTTTTCAATAGAATGGATTTGTATTGTGTATTTTAAATCAGTGACTTGCTCCAGGAAATAGTTCTACCCTAAAAATATCATAGTAAGATTATATCTTCTCTTCTTATACTTTTCCCTTGGGTGATTTTCAGGACTTTGCTGCAACTACCCTGTTCAACTTGTATCTCCAGTTTTTGTGTGTTTTTTTTTGTATCTCCAGTTTTAATTCCATCTTTTAATAAATTCTCTAAGCTCCAGTAAACCTCCATCCAACCAAACAGTAGAAGCTCCTATTTGTTTGTTTGTTTTCAAACATTGGATAAGCAAAGACAAATGTGCTTAAAACTGTGTCTTAGCAATGTACACCTCAGAGTGCATTATTACTCATGTGTTCAGTGAATATTAGGTGAGCAAGTGAAAGAAGGAAATAGGGAGGGAGGGAGGATGGAGTAAGGGAGGGAGGGAAGGAAGAACATTATCACTGAGTCAGTGAGTTAACATGTCCACCAGATCAATATGTCTGGTTCTTTTGGAAGCATATTTGTAGACAAGGGCTTTCTGAATAAATGTATTCAAAATGTGTTTAAAAGACTTCAATAAGGAGAGAGTAGTTCTTCATTCATTTAGTCAGCAGATATTTATTAAGGAAAGTCTTAATACCATGACTTGGGGATATGGCAATGAACATACTGGACAGAATTTCTGCCCTCATTGAGCCTGTGTTCTATTGCCAGGGGCAGAATATAAACAAACAAGTCAATACACAATAAGATGCCAAGTGATAGGCTTCCTGGCTCGGCTATAACCATCAGCAGTTGGCACTGCTTCACCCTCAGCAATCTGCTAAAGAACCCATCAAAACCTGTGAGCCATTCCTCTCTTCCTCTGCTTTCCTCCTGTGGAGTGGACCTGCACAGTGGTCACCGGGTGGAGTGGGCACAGTAGGAGCAATGAGAACTGGGATCTGTTCCCAGGCACTGCAAAGAGCCCTGTTGAATCAGGCTGGGGGTAGGGGGGCTTCTCTCCAACAGCGCTTTGCATTTTCCCAGGCTGGCAGGGAACTGTCAAATGTTGGTGGTAGCTTCAGTTACTAGAGCCAGGGGGCTGTCCTTGACACCTTGAAGTCCGTGCCATCTGGGGACTATATCAATAACAACAGCATAAACATGGCTGGTGCCTGTGGCAGCGACAGTCTAGGAGCATCTGCTTTTTCTCTCTCAAAACTCCATGCTACCAGCCTCAGCTCCCAACTGGATAAACAGAGAAGCAGCCAACACCAAGAGCAATAACCAAGGACGTTTTCTGCGGCGGCAGCCAAGACAGCCACTGCTTGTCCAGATTGAGCCTGCCTCAGCACCAAAGTCTCCAAGGAAAACTGACCAGTGTCAGGAGACTAAGCAGGAGGAGACCTAAGGAATAGACCTCATCTCACCCCTACTCCACCCCCACAGGGCAGGGAGTGACCATGGGCTGTGCCACTTCCTGCTAATAATCAACATCTCACCCCTGTACAAAACTCTGTGCTTTCCAGAACACTCTCATTTAAAAAAGAAAGTCATCTTTTTTTCTTTTCCTGAAATTAGAAGTGGGGAGGCAGTCAGACAGACTCCCGTATGCGCCTTACCGGGATCCACCCAGCACGCCCACCAGGGGGCAATGCTCTGCCCATCTAGGGCATTGCTCCGCTGCAGATAGAGCCACTCTAGCGCCTGAGGTGGAGGTCATGGAGCCATCCCCAGCGCCGGAGCCAACTTTGCTCTAATGGAGCCTTGGCTGCAGGAGGGGAAGAGAGAGACAGAGAGGAATGAGCGGGGGGAGGGGTGGAGAAGCAGATGGGCACCTCTCCTGTGTGCCCTGGCCAGGAATCGACCTGGGACTTCCACACACTGGGCTGACACTCTACCGCTGAGCCAACCAGCCACGGCCAAGAAAGTTACCATTTGTTGAGGGTTTATGTAATGCCGGTGGCTGAGGCCAGACAGGTTCACATTGGATTTGGGCAGATTATAGAGAAACTACAGAGCTGGAAAGGGTTGGACCATTTTGTTTAACAAAGTCTCACAACATAGACAAGCACACAGGCAGGGAAAACCGCCTCTCAGGCAAACAAACAGCAAAGTGGCCTCTCACAGTGGCAGGCAGGCAATTCAGCATCTGCAATCCCCCATCTCTCTCAAGGGCAAGCGCCCACAGCCTTACACAGGCCGTGCACGGGGGCCTCTGCCAGGTGCTCACGCACCAACCAGGCAGAGTGCCTGCAGCTGGTGCCCCGGCGAGGAGCCTCACTCAGCTGTCCCACAGTTTACTATGTGCCAAGTGATTGCTGAGCAGTTGCTATCTACTATCTTCTTTCCTCCACTTGACCACTCTTTAAGAGATAGTTATCATAAAGCCCACTTTTTGGATGAGGAAACTGAGCCTCAGGGCAGTAGAGTAAACTCATTGAATGTCACAGACATAGAAAGGGATGGAACTGTTGTTACACAAGGTCATCTGACTTCTTCACGTAATATTGCCATTTATCTCCATCTTCCATCATTTAGCCCTCACCACTACCCTGTAAGATAAACAGATTGAGAATTACTTTCCTGGTTTTATGGTAAAGAAATGTGCTGTCCAATACATAGACATTAGCCACATGTGGTTACTTAAATTAGAATTTATTAAAATTAAATAAAAGTTTAAAATCAGTCCCTTTGTCACACTGACCAACGTTCAAGTGCCCCATAGCCGCCTGTGATAGTTCAAATAGTAAACATCTCTGTCTCTACAGAAGGTTCTGAGGAACAGCACCTAGAACTTGGAGATGCAGCTCAACTGCTTTGAGCTCTCTGCCAGGCATTGTGTTAGAAGGTGAGGTGATGAAAATGCGTTCGTCATTTCCTCAAGCAGGTTACACACCTTGGGGGCTATGATCTCCTCCACCACGTGGGCACACAGGCCTCTTCATAAACAGAGAAGAATGAGGTGACCACAGAGGTCCACAATACTGGGTTTTCCTAGACACACTCTTGTACCAGGCTGTGGTCAACGGATGTTTTCTGAGAAAGTCTGTGTGAGAGACAGAAGCAAAGGAAAGAGAGGGTTTTGGAAGGAAACCCACATCAGGGTGGGCACAGAAGTGTCACCCCACAGCTGTTGGGAGGAGTGTTCTTGCAAACCCAGGAAGCCCAAGCAGATGGAAAGCTGCCTCTTCTTTTGTGGACCCTGTCTCTGGTGGGGCAAATACTCTTAAAAAATAAATCAAAAGCACACAACACTCCCACCCCTCCAAAAAATTTACAAAACAAATTGCTGCTGTACAGTCATAGGTCAAAGGGTAGCAGTTGAGAGCACAGAAGCCTTAGTTCAAATTCCAGCTATGCTTCTTCCTAGCTGTGCAACTTTAAGTAAGTTATTCAACTTCTCTGAGCTTTAAGAAATCCATAGCTTCAAGGTCTCCGTTCATAAAATGGAAACAATAGTCCCTGTCTCTTGCAGTTCCTTGTGAGAGTTAAACATGAAACTCGTCACTGTTGTGCAATACCCACATGTACCAGAAACCTGAGAAGCAGTCAATAAATGGCAGCTTTTGGTTGCTAGAAACTATTTTACCTAGATGTATCAACAACTTTGATTTTTCTAGACCTGTAAATCTTAAACTGGTTTTACTTGTACTTTAATTTGATATTAATGGAAACACAGTGAATTGCATTTATTTGATTATTTTATTCATATGCACACAGACCTCAGATATACTGCAGGTTCTGGTCCAGACCATCACAATAAAGTGAGTCATAATCCTTTTGCTGGTGGAGGGTTTTGCCTTCAATTCATAAAAAAAACACAACATCTGTGAACTGCAATAAAAGTATGCCTGTAGTTTATTTTTGTAGTTGGATGATAAAATTTTGACCAAAGAGATGATGAAAAACAACATAACAAATCACAGTAAATTGACTCAGCTTAGGGAGAGTCAGCCGTGAAAGTAGTCATTCGTTCAGCAAACATGCACTGTACTCTCTTCCAAGTGCCGAGCAAAGGAGAGTAAGCCCAACCTAGAAAGCCTGATGTCCAGGAGGAGAGAAATGGCAGGAACACACACTCAGGGTACTCAAGCACCAGAGATATGAGCCCTGCAAGGGCCTCAAAGGACAGCCAGGTCACTTTTAGTTATTTAGGCACAGAAGAGTTTTCCTGAAACAGGAGAATTTCACCAGGCTCTGATGGAGGACTAAAAGCTTGACCAAGAGAAGGGGAGAGCACTCAAGAAGGGGAAGCAAGGGGAATGTGGGCTAGGTCAGCCCCTACAGGCTGGGGAAGGCAGGGCAGCTGCTGGCCAGGGAGGAGCAGGGCTGAGCCCAGGGTAGGGAGAGAGAGGTAGATCTGAGTACCACTGAAGGGTTTAGACTTGACTCAACAGGGCAGTGGAGGATGGACATCTGTTGGTGTAAAGCAAGGAGAGAAACCAGGGACAAGGAGATTCAGTAAAGAAGCTGTTGCAATTTCACAGCTGAGATGTGAGATATAGTGAGGACGGGAGTACAGTGCAGTGCTGGGAAACCATTAGAAAATATATAGTATCAGCAGACCTGGAGATCTGCTATCCAACAGACACTGCGCTGTGCAGCTGTGAGCCTGGGTCAGGCGGCAGGGGTTAGGGGAACAGTGGCACCACTGACTGAACGGGGAAGTCAGGAGAAGGACTGTGACTTCACACTTGCCTGTGCAGTTACTGACACGACTGTCTGCGCAGCCAACCAAGCCTGACGTCATCACAGATAGGCTCTCCTTTCCACTCTTCCTTAAGCTATTGTATTAGTTAGCTATTTCTGCACAACAAATTATCCCAACACTTAAGCAGTGTAATAAAACAACCATTTGTTATCTCACGCCATTTCTGAGGGTCAGGCATACAGTCTTGACTTTGTAGAGTGGTTGTGGCTCAGGGTCTCTCGTAAGGCAACAGTCAAGCTGTCAGTTGAGGTCAGTCATCTCCAGGCTCACAGGCACAGTTGAGTCCACTCCCCAGCTCACTCACATTGTTGGAGAGCCTCACCTTCCCAGTGGCTGTTGCCTGGAGGTTCCAGTCCCCTACCCCGGAGGGCAGCTCACAGGTGGCACCTGGTTTTCCCCACAGCAAGTGATCCCAGAGACAGAGCTCAAGATGGAAGGCACAGTCTATTGTAACCTAATCGCAGGATGACTTCTAACCACTTGTACCACATGCATGCACGCTGACCACCCCTGGCACAGCGTGAGAGGAAACTATACAAGAGCATGACTATCAGAGGCAGGGACCATCTGGGGCTGTCTCCAGGGCTGCACAATAGCTCTGAAGCCTGCCAACCAGCCTCCACATGTCATGAAGTGTGCCCCATTCTCCATGTCCTGCCACTACTCCAAGACAGAGTATTCACCCATAATCTGCTGTTGTTTCAGTCTAACAGGTCGTGCTATTTCCAGCTTCTCTGCCCACAAGCCCATCCTATATCACTGTGAGAGTGATCTCTCGAAACTGGAGATCTGCCTATCTTTTCACACACATCCCTCCTGCACCATCTGCCCGAGGTCAAGCTCCTCAGCATGGGTATGAGTCTCTTCTAATGCTCCAGCTGCATCCTCTGACACTCTCTGCCATGGACTTGACACTCATAAGTTAGGACTCTGTCTGCAATACCATCGTGCTATGCCCCATCCTGCCATTGCTATACTCCTCCCTCCGCCACACTCTCCTTCATCTCTCGCCACAGGACAGTGTCATAACTGAGGGCACAGCCATGAGCCCCCACCATGGGCTCATACAGAATTCCACCACTCAGTGTATGGCTCAGCCAACTATTTACGTCCTACATACCAGGCATTAGTCAAATCATTTATTTGCACAAATAAACTTATATATCAACACAATGACTTAAAGATAGATGATGATTATTATCACCATTCTGCAAGGCTCATAAAGTAAGAGCTATGAAAGTGTTTGTAATTATAACAATTCTTTTTTCAGGAGGAAATTGGATACTATCTCCTCCACTACACCTCACCCTTCTAAAGACAGTGCTTCCCACTGCACGGGGGGGGGGGGGGGGGGGGGAATCGCTCTAACCTGGTAGTTACCATTGTTTGGAAATGACTTCTTTGTGTGTCTGCCATTTTAGAAATCAGGGTGATGTCTCAGTCATCTGGGCCAGTTCCCTGCCCTAGCATCTCAGCCAATCCATGCTGGTGAAGCTGGACAGTTTGTGGTACCTAATGAATATCCCTGTGAAGCTGCAGACAATTGCCAAATAAAGAAGGAAGAGAGAGAAGGGAAGCTGAAGATAGGGCCTTAAACAGAAAGAGAAAGAAGCGGCAGTGAAAATCTCTGCTTTGTTTTTTAGAGGAAGCAGCACTTTCCTTAATAAAACTGAAACAATGACTCTAAACCACTAATCTGGCATACTTATTTGAAATAGCTAGGCATAATCTCATCTAGTTGGTGGAACCAAATTGAGAACCCATTCTAAGTGTGACTCCTCCATGTTCTTGTCTCTAGGGAAGAATGACCATGTATGTTCTGGACCAGCAACCAGAATAATCACACATGCAGGCTCGTTCCCAGAAGGCTCCTGTTTCCACCCCCTTCAGGAACCATGAGTCCGTCTCATTGCTGCAGGTAGGCAGGCTGGTCCATGGGACCAGGATAAACGTCACATTGAACTGCAAAATCAACTAATGGAGGAAGTTTAAGAAAGTAATAGCTTTTACTATGATTTTTATTTTTTGGAGAGTTGCCTTTGTGAAAAAAATACCAAAACAGAGAGCCTTCAGACTATTGTGAGCTTTACAAAATTTCTTTTGAGTCCTTTGCAAATGGTGGTTGTGATCCAAAAGGCCCATTCAAACCATTATCAGAAATAATATGGGAATTACAGTAATTTATCTTCAGTGTTCTCATTTCTGACCAGGCTAGCATCTCAGACACACCTCATGTTTTGTTGTGTGTTAAATCCATGCAAAAAAATCAATCCCCCAAATTGGTCTTGCCAGGTATTTCTGAAAAATAGTTTCCATATGATAGCAGCTCTTGTCAATATCCTGCTAAAGAATATAAAACAGTTTTAAAAAGTTTATACATCTCTGACTTTGTCTAGGGACTCCTTCAGTTTCCCTGCCTCCAGTGATGTCTTTTTCAAATTTGCTTTCTCCAAATGACTTACGTGTTCTATGTAACTCTACTAGTGATGCAGCTTGGCGTGTTACTGTGGAAACTTTAAACCATTCCACATGTGTATGCGTTTGCCTCTCCAGGTAGATTTTGGAACTTACTTGAGAACTGTGGCTGAGTCTCCCGGGCTTCTTTCTCACTCTCTAATCCTTAGAAACACCTCAGTAGTGTTTACCGAGCAAGTACTCGATCATTCTTGACTGATTGATTTCCTAATTAAAAAATAGAAAACACTAAGAAGAAAATTTTTTAAAAACACAA
Organism: Saccopteryx leptura; assembly: GCF_036850995.1. Lineage (NCBI taxonomy): Eukaryota > Metazoa > Chordata > Mammalia > Chiroptera > Emballonuridae > Saccopteryx > Saccopteryx leptura. The sequence goes on from NC_089512.1 coordinate 71,276,570, forward strand.
AATATAAAATAAAAAGGACATAAAATAAAACTACAATTTATTAACTAGTATGCATCACGCATAGAATGAAACACTTTACACATGTTCTCTCTTTGGTCCTCACAACAGCCTTCTGGGTGCTAGCCCCATTTTCCAGCTGTGGAAACTGAGGCTTAGCAAGAGTAGGTGACTTTCCTAAAGTCATGGCTAATGAGTGAGAGGCAGAGCTGGGAGTCAGGTCTGGACTGTTTGACTTCAGATCCCACAACTACTTGTAATCACTCTTCTTTTCCATCCTTGTAACTAGCATCTTTGCAGATTGGAAAAGAAAGTGTGTTCTTTGGGCTAATGAACCTGATAAATCTGACAAGAGACATTGGGTAGAATGCTTTCTGTGATGTCTACTGGATTCCTTCTCTAGTATTCATTTCCAGAAGTATTCTTGTTTTCTAGTATTCATTCTTCTAGTATTCTTGTTTCCATCCCCTTTAGAGCAGCACATGTGCCCCCTTGTTGCACACAGGCTGGCTGCTCTATGCAGCCATTTGTTAAGTAGGTCACCATCTAATACCTACTTCCTGCTCCGAGTGTGATCCTTGAACCAGGAGAGTCAGCCTCACCTAGGGTGTTAGAAATGCAGAATCTCAGGTTTCCTCAGAGTTACTGAGTCAGAATCTACATTTTAACAATATCCCTGGGTGGCTGGTGTGCACGTGAAAATTTGAGAAGCACTGCCTTACTTTTTGGTTGTCACATAAAATGGAACTTCTCCTTCCTGATGCTTCTGGTAAAGAAGTCGAGATGGTCAGCAGACCCTGACTCAGGTGAGTAGAGCAATGTCTCCACAGAGATCCTGGTGGTAGGGCGGCTTTCTCTCGTGGACACAACCGCTGCTACCAGGTGTTCCAGTCTAGTGTCTCAGCATCACTATTTCAAGTTAGCTGAAAGTTCTCTAAATATAGAGTTATGGTTTAAGATTAAAATGTAGAACCTGTTTAATGATAGTTTTTAAATTCATTGTACTCTCTAGAGCTTGCCCCTAATGCCCATCTTTATGATATTTAAAATTAAGCTGTTAAATTCATGTGACTTTTTAATCTAGCCAGTGATCGGCAAACTCATTAGTCAACAGAGCCAAATATCAACAGTACAATTGAAATTTCTTTTGAGAGCCAAATTTTTTAAACTTAAACTCTATAGGTAGCTACATTCCTTACTGAGGTAGCGCCCACATGTGGTATTTTGTGGAAGAGCCACATTCAAGGAGCCAAAGAGCCGCATGCAGCTCAGAAGCCACAGTTTACCAACCAATGATAGCCTAATGTCAAAACATAACTTTGGTTTTTTGTTGTTGTTTGGTTGGTTGGTTTTCTTTTGTGTGTGTGTGTGTGTGTGTGTGTGTGTGTATGTGTGTGTCAAAGAGAGAGAGACAGAGAGAGGGACGGATAGACAGGAAGGGAGAGAGATGAGAAGCATCAATTCTTTGTTGCAGCACCTTAGTCGTTCATTGATTGCTTTCTCATATGTGCCTTGACTAGGGGCTACAGCAGACTGAGTGACACCTTGCTCAAGCCAGCAACCTTGGGATTCAAGCCAGCAACCTTTGGGTTCAAGACAGTGATCATGGGGTCATGTCTATGATCCCACACTCAAGCCAGTGACCCCATGCTCAAGCTGGTGAGCCTGCACTCAACCTGGCAACCTCAGGGTTTTGAACCTGGGTCCTCTGCATCCCAGTCCAACACTCTATCCACAGTGCCACCACCTGGTCAGGCTCAAAACATAACTTTGTTAAAGGAGAGGTGAGTTGAGGATTATAGCTCCCTTTAAGATCTACATTAAGAAATGTTCACACAGATAGAAAATAGACTGACAGGGGAATTGAAGGGTTGGATAAAAAAGGTGACGGGATTAGCAAAAACAAAACAAACAAACAAAACCTCATAGACATAGAAAACGGAATGGTGATTACCAGAGAGAAAGGAGGTGAAGGAAGAGAAGAGGGTAAAGGGGGGAATAAATGGTGATGGAAGGAGACTTGATTTGGGGTGGGGAACATACAGTACAGGGTACAGATGATATAATTGCACTCTTGAAACCTATATAATTTTATTAACCAGTGTCTCCTCAATAAATTCAGTAAAATTTTTTAAAATAAAAATAAAAATATATATACTAAAAAGAGAAGAAAAAAATGTTCATACCACCAGCCTCCAGCACGTGCCAAATTGAACTGTTGCTCTGGGGAGTCGACTAGGATGGCCTCCTTATTTCTCTCTAACCTGTTAGAGCTATCCGGCTTGAGCAAGCTTTGCACTTGCACTGGTTTGAATGCACTGTTTATTTGTAAATAAGACTAGTGATTATTCTGCAGGGACTGAACATGTTTTGTTCCACAATTTAGACCCTGCTTCTCTTCAAAGAATACCTTTAAATTTAGTCTATTTCTCCATGTTTCAATGAAAGTATTTATAAAGGGGTATGGCAAACACAAAAGTGAGACATAAATAATTACTTCCAAAAAGAGTATTCTCTGACTGGAAAGGTAAGATTGTACACAGGAAAAAATGGGAAAGAGTATAAATTAACCTATGCCATTTATCCAAAAGGTAGTGTGCTCAGGGAAATGCGTGTAGGGCCGTGGTCTGGGAAGGCCTCGCGGCACAGGGGAGACATGAAGACTGGGCAGGCAAAGAGCGAAGGAGAGGTTTCTCCAGAAGGAAAATATTCTGCACGAGGAAATAAGCACTAATGAGAGCGGGTCCTTGTTCACCACAGCCCGGCCTGGACTGGAGAAGTACCGACTGACACGTCCAGGCCTACTGTGTGCTTCTTCAGCTAAAATCCTAGGGCAAGCGCATTTAGTAAGCACATTCTCTGGAGGGTAAATAACAATTATATATAATTGTATACAGTATACCTACACATAACTATATAATTAATAAGTACATATTTATTAATATTATAAATCATAATTAATGATTACTTAATACATGAGTAATATAACTAATAACATTAATAATGTATTGATTCATGTTAATATATACTATATGATATAATTCTATATCATATTTATATTTATATCATATAGGTATGAATATAATAATTTATAATTAGCATTTTTAAGGCCTCTCTATATACCATGTATGAATGCTTTGTATTAAATACTCACGGCAACTTAATGGAAGGATTCTGATCTCCATTTTATTGATAAGGCAGCAGCAGAGAGGTAGAAAACTTGAGAAAAGTCATATATGTAAGGAGCAATGCTTGTACATCGACAAAAATTGAATGCAAAACCCACATACTTAACACCACCCGATACTCCCCTGACATTCCACACATCCCAGATTCATGAATACTGTATACACAGGCACAACATGACATTAGGATATTAGGACAGAAGAAAATATCTTTAAACAATATCCATTCTGTGTGGGAAGAGAAGGTCTTATGTACAAAACTGAAACTATTGCAACAAAATCATGTGACTATAACCTCTTTCTCAAGTCCTGCATGTACACACACCACAGACACACACACACACACACACACACACACACACACACACAAGCATGAGGATGAGGTTACTTGGGTAAGACTTTGCAGAATTGATCATTTTGAAGGCTCTACTATTCTAGGCCCAAGTACTATGCCAACAAGATTATATACAGCTGTGTGGCTGCGTAGGGCCCAAACATCCTTTCCCCAGATGGCCAAAAACACAAGGCCTTGACTGAGAAAGACCTGAGTCATTTGGGCAATAGCATCCATTTCATTTTTTTATAGGATTTCCTGAGTGTGTGTTTGAATACCTCTCACTTTTTTTTGGAGCTAATAGGAGGCAGACTACCAAAACTGATGAAAAGGATAAAGAGGCACACCCTGAAACCTGGGTCTGAGAACTGGTCCTGCCACGGGGCTCCTGAGACTGGCTGCTCACGTGACTCAGCTGTGCTCTCTTCTTGTGGCCCCAGCAGCGGCCTGGGCACAGCAGGGGACTCGTCAGAACTGCAGGGCCTCAGCCACACCCGGACCGGCTGAAGAGCAATCTCCAGGGGCAGGGACCAGCAGTCTGGGTTTTAACAAGCTTTCCTGGTTTAAGAAGCATCGCTGAACCTCGGCTCCTCGTAAAAAGGGGAAAATGCAATGATGGCATCCTTTCAGCAGTTTTGTTGTGAAGATTGAGATCATGAACACAGAGTGCTTAATAATTATTACCTTTCATGACTTTATTTTATTTGTTTCTTCTTGACTAAGTAAAAGTAAGAAACTGGAACCCCATGCAGCTAATTCTGTCTGCCTTAGGTCTCAGCTGGAAATCAGTTCTTAGTTGGTGATGAAGGCTTGTCTGAGATCACCTAATGTTACTAAGAAAACCTGAACTGCATAAACTGGTTTCTGCTGTGGCCTTTCTTGGGCTCCTATTTAAAAATAGAGGAGGTCTGTGGCTGAGTGCTTTAGGCCACAGAGCAGTGCAGAGGCTCCACAGAGCAGCTCTGATGAACATGTGTTTCAAATTGCAAAACACCCTTGAGTGGAGCAGTTAAACTGGACAGTTTAGAAAACCACCCCCAGGTTCTCACATCTGGGAACACAAACACTTGTGAAGTGAACTGCTTCTTCCCAGGATAACATGGCCCTGCTGAAACTTCCTGTGAAGGGCCCACATGCAGCACAGGCTGAGCCAAGTCCTGGTAAAACCCGGCTTAAACCCCGTCACTGGTTCCAGACCATCTGAATCCATGCTAACTTCCATGCAGCTTTTGGTTAGCACTTATTTAAATGGGCTTGAGCAGCTATCTGGCTTATAGACTTCTTCTCATTTGCTCTTTCTCTCTTGTAAAAAGGTCAGCAAATGTTTCTGTAAAGGGCCATACAGTAAATATTTCAGGCTTTGCTGGCCAGAGGATTTCTGTCACAAGTACAGAGCTGTGTTGTTATAACTCAAAAGCAGCCACAGAGACAATGTGTAACCAAATGAGTATGGCTATCTGTGTCCCAATGAAACTTCGTTTACAAAAACAGATCAGATGGCAGACCAGATTTGCTGATCTCTGACTTAGATTCTCAAAATGTCTCATGAAAAGTACCCAGATGACCAGGCAGAAGAATAATTCAGCATCCACAGGTAAAGTTCTGGCTCAGAAGTAGTCCCTGGCCTGAGCTCAGCCTTGCCTTGGCTAATCGAAGATGAACAACACTAACTGTTTCTACAGACTAGCGGGGCCAAGACCCGTTCTGAAGCTGTTCTACTCCCACTGGTGGGAAACCACCATCTCTTCATTTACAAACTTTTAATCTAGGTGTTGTTCCACAGTCTGGAACCAAGGAAAGCAAGTTTCAAGTCTGAACCAAGGAAGTCTTCCTGTAGGTGATGAGAAAGGGATGGAAATGCTGATCAGCGATGAGGTTGGAGGCCAGTGCGTGGACTTCAACCAGACAGTTGGAGTGAAGGCCGGCGTCTTACCTTTGGAATCATTCAGGGTACATAACTCCTGGTGTTTAGAAAGGACTAACTGGTCCCTCTGCAAAGAAGTAACCCAGGGGCTGTGCATGTACTAAATGACACTGTGTCCTAGAAATTCTAAAGTAGTGATATGAAGCTCTACATGAGAGCCCAGCAGAAGACACCAGGTGACAGACAGTGTGACCTAAGTTGTCTTTCATTGGCAGAGTGTCTGCCATTCCAGGTGTGGTTTGAGACTCCGCCTTGTCAGATTGATTCATTCCAAATTTAGAATTAGCTTGGTTCCAAAGTAGCCATTTACGCAGATGTCACGGCTCGATTGTCCAACAGCCATTCCAGTTGGCACTTCTCCTTAAACAAGAGCCCCTAATTCTGTTGAGGTATCCACATGCAGCAAAGATAAATCTTACTTGGTTTAATTCAATCCTGATCAGCCGTATCAGCCAGTGATTGGTTTATGGATGAGCATGTAATCCATCACCACCTAATGAATAATAAAGGAAAATCTGTAGTTGTTACCCACCCAGATCACATTGCTAAAGGTTTGCTGTCATTTGGTCCTATTAGAAGTTGTGGTTTGTTATTCAAGGATCTATTTCCTCCAGTAGACTGAAAGCCATAATAGGGCATATTAGGTGTATCAACCCCCTCCAATAAATCATAATCAAAGTTTATTGAATCAGATGACGTCAGAGTAATGGCGGGGTAGGAAGCGATACCGATAAATCTCCCCCAAAACTCAACGAGATCTTCAACCAGAAACAGAAAAACCTATACTTGGAGCCTCCAGATGCTTCGCAATACACCCAAAGGTATGGTCGAGTGAAAAATTGGCTAAATATATAACCAAACCCCGAAGGAAATAGGGAGTAAGAAATGCTCCACCTTCCTCACTAACCTAAACAGGGCAGCTTTCTCTGGTAACTGTGAATATAGAAACTGAGGCGGGCAAAGGGGGGTGAATAGATCCAGGCCGCGGCACAAACGGCCGAACCAGGCTGTGGCACGGAGATCCAAGCCGAGGAAAAACTGATCCTGTGGCAACCCGGGCAATACAAGCTAACACTCGCGCCAAACCCAAACAAAGAAAGACAAGCGGGGCAGCCATTTTACCCCATTTCCTGGTCAGCGTGCGCGCAGTTAGTGGGCAGGAGATTTCTTCCTAGGCCCCGAGAGTGGGTGCCTGTGTTGCCCCGCGGAGAGGCAGGGTTGGAGGCCTTTCTGTGGGCCGAGGGCAGAGTCTCTGGGCAGCCCCAGCGCCCTGGGAAAGCCACGCACGGGAAGGAGTGAGAACTAATTCCAACGGTGGAGATTTTCCTTGCCAGAGGGGGTTTCACTCAGAGAGAAACGCAGTGGCCTCATATCCTGGTTTGCGCGCGCAGATAGTGAATGAGAGATTCCTCCGAGTGCCTCGGCAGTGCGCGCCCGTATTATCGCACAGAGGGGCAGAGTCAGGGGCCTTTGTGTGGGCCAAAGCGGAATCTCGGGCCGCCCCAGCGCCTTGCAAAAGCCGCGCACGGGGACGGAACGAGACTCAATTCCAACGCTGCAACTTTTCCCTGCGGTTGGGGGTTTTACTCTGAGCGTGAGACTGCTGGCCGGATATCCTGGTCTGCGCGCGCGCAGAGAGTGAGTGAGAGTTTCCTCCAAGCGCCCCAGAAGTGGGCGCCTGCCTGTGTTACCGGACAGAGTGGCAGAGCCAGAGGTCTTTGAGTGGGCGGAAACCCCGCCTGATTATGCTAGCAGCTCTGACTGACTGAGCCTTACCCAGAGCCCTGTGCTGAGTGGAAATAGAGTGGGGAGTTGCCAGCTCTTTGAGCCTCTTACTATCCAGGCAGAGGCAGCAGCAACCCCATCGCTGGATTATCAGGCTACTAATTGAGGAAGGAAAGACTAGGAGAAAGGCTCCAGGAACACGGACTCTCTCACTGTCGGAGCCTATAAATGCTAATGAGCCTCGACTGCCAACGAGACTAAAGCACAATACATGACATTGCCATAGAGACTTATCAACTGCAAACCTCTACCTGAGCGTGCCAAAGGGGCAGAACCTGGGGTACAGAGTCACCGACCAGGAAGAGGGAGAGAAAAGAAAAAGCAAGAAGATAACCTCTCAAAATCAAGAATAATCTGCAGACTTTATAACCTATCCCATTTTATTATATTTGTTGGTTTGTTTCTCTTACCTTCATTCTTGATACTTTTTTTCCTCCTCCAATTTGGCCGATTAACTCTCTGCCGGTCTTACTCTCTCCTCTCCTTGAACTACACTACCCATAAGTGTTACATCTCCCATTATCTTTTCTCTTCTCTTCCTTTCTCTCTATGAGGGTTGCACTCCAAAACCCTTAACTCTCTCTCTCTCTCTCTCTCTCTCCTCTCTTTTTTCTTCTTTTAGTGGTTCCCTCTTTTTTTCTCTCTCTCTCTTTCTTTTCTCCCTCTATATTAGTTTCTTCCTTTCTCCTTTACATCTCCTCTCATTCAAACCTCAATAACAAACAAATTATCTTATCTGGGACTCAAACTTATGTTTGTGGCATTTTGGGGGGTTTTTACTTCACCTTTTTAACTCACTAGCAGTGCTCCCATCCCTGGCTCTCCATATTATCTAGTTCTTGTTCCACTAAATACAATAGTAATTTTTTAATTTGTCCCCCCATTTTTCCGTTTTCCTCTTATTCCTCTCATCATAACTCTTAGACAACCAACACCTAAAAGCAAATCATTTTATTCTTGACCCAAATTTTTTCCTTATTTGCTTTTTGTGGGTCCATACACTCTTTTTTTTTTCGTTATTTGTTTTTTGTTGTTTTTTTTTTTTTTTTTGCCCCTTTATTACTTTTCCCCAATTCAGGCCCTCCATCACAGGCATTGTTTGTTATAATTCACAGTTCACCACAAGATTTTCTCAAGAAAGAGGGGAGAGGAGAGGAGAGGAAAAAAGGAGGGGGGGGAATAATTTCCTTTTTTTTTAATTTTTATTTTATTTTATTTTTCTTTATTTCATTATTAATTTTTTTTTAAAAAAAAACAACTCTTCGATTTTTTATTTTTTTATTATTTTTTAATTTTTTTTAACTTTTTATTCTTTATTAAATCTCATTAATACTATCAACAAAACCACCCTCAGATGCCATTAAGGAAGAGAAAATCGAATATCATGGATAAAAAAGAAAGAGAGGTAACACAGCTAGATGAGGAAAAATCTATGGAGAAAAAATTTAATATATTGGAAACCTTGGAGCTAAATGACAGAGAATTCAAGATAGAAATCCTAAAAATACTCAGAGATATACAAGAAAACACAGAAAGGCAATTTAGGGAGCTCAGAAAACAACTCAATGAACACAAAGAATATATGTCCAAGGAAATTGAAACTATAAAAACAAATCAAACAGAGATGAAAAACTCAATTCACGAGCTTAAAAATGAAGTAACAAGCTTAGCTAATAGAACAGGTCAGATAGAAGAGAGGATTAGTGAAATAGAAGACAAGCAACTTGAGGCACAACAGAGAGAAGAAGAAAGAGACTCAAAAATTAAAAGAAAATGAGATAGCCCTACAAGAATTATCTGACTCCATCAAAAAGAATAACATAAGAATAATAGGTATATCAGAGGGAGAAGAGAGAGAAAATGGAATGGAGAACATACTCAAACAAATAATAGATGAGAACTTCCCAAGCCTGTAGAAAGAACTAAAGCCTCAAGTTCAAGAAGCAAACAGAACTCCGAGTTTTCTTAACCCCAACAAACCTACTCCAAGGCATATCATAATGAAATTGACACAAACCAACAGCAAAGAAAAAATTCTCAAGGCAGCCAGGGAAAGAAGAATACAACATATAAAGGAAGGCCCATTAGATTATCATCAGATTTCTCAGCAGAAACTCTACAAGCTAGAAGAGAGTGGACCCCAATATTTAAAGTCCTGAAACAGAGGAACTTTCAGCCACGAATACTATACCCATCAAAGCTATCCTTCATATATGAAGGACAAATAAAAACATTCACAGATACAGAAAAGATGAGGAAATTTATCATCAGAAAACCCCCACTCCAGGAATTACTAAAGGGGGTTCTCCAATCAGATACAAAGAATAAAAAAAAAACAGAGCCACAAGTAAAAGCTCCAAGAAGAACACAATAAAACCAAATTTAAACTGTGACAACAACAAAAAGAAAGAGGGGGAGAAGATGGAGATTAACAGGAGCAAAGGACGATGGAGTGCAAAAGTACTCACAAAATAGTTCGCTACAATGAACAGGGTAGGGACCCTTTTCATTACTCAAAGGTAACCACCATTGAAAAAACCACCACAGAAGCACATGAGATAAAAAAGATAGCAACAGAGGAAAGATGTATGGAATACAACCAAATAAAAACAAAAGACAGAAAAACAAAAGAGAAGGATCAAACAAGACACAAAACTAACAGAAAGCAAGATATAAAATGGCAATAGGGAACTCACAAGTATCAATAATTACACTAAATGTAAACGGATTAAACTCACCAATAAAAAGGCACAGAGTAGCAGAGTGGATTAAAAAAGAAAATCCAACTGTATGCTGCCTACAGGAAACTCATCTAAATAACAAGGATAAATACAAATTCAAAGTGAAAGGCTGGAAAACAATACTCCAAGCAAATAACATCCAAAAAAAAGCAGGCGTAGCAATACTCATATCGGATAATGCTGACTACAAGACAGGAAAAGTACTCAGAGACAAAAATGGCCATTTCATAATGGCTAAGGGGACACTGAATCAAGAAGACATAACAATTCTTAATATATATGCACCAAACCAAGGAGCACCAAAATATATTAGAAAGCTACTTATTGATCTTAAAACAAAAACTGACAAAAACACAATTATACTTGGAGACCTCAATACACCGCTGACGGCTCTAGATCGGTCATCCAAACAGAAAATCAACAAAGAAATAGTGGCCTTAAACAAAACACTAGAGCACCTGGATATGATAGACATCTACAGGACATTTCATCCCAAAGTGACTGAGTATACATTTTTCTCCAGTGTACATGGGTCATTCTCAAGAATTGACCATATGTTGGGCCACAAAAACAACATCAGCAAATTCAGAAAAATTGAAGTTGTACCAAGCATATTTTCTGATCATAAAGCCTTGAATGTAGAATTCAACTGCAAAAAAGAGGAAAAAAATCCCACAAAAATGTGGAAACTAAACAACATACTTTTAAAAAATGAATGGGTCAAAGAAGAAATAAGTGCAGAGATCAAAAGATATATACAGACTAATGAAAATGACAATACGACATATCAGAATCTATGGGATGCAGCAAAAGCAGTGATAAGAGGGAAGTTCATATCACTTCAGGCATATATGAACAAACAAGAGAGAGCCCAAGTGAACCACTTAACTTCACACATTAAGGAACTAGAAAAAGAAGAACAAAGACAACCCAAAACCAGCTGAAGAAAGGAGATAATAAAAATCAGAGCAGAAATAAATGAATTAGAGAACAGAAAAACTATAGAAAAAATTAATAGAACAAGGAGCTGGTTCTTTGAAAAGATCAACAAAATTGACAAACCCTTGGCAAGACTTACCAAGGAAAAAAGAGAAAGAACTCATATAAACAAAATCCAAAATGAAAGAGGAGAAATCACCACGGACACCGTAGCTATACAAAGAATTATTGTAGAATACTATGAAAAACTTTATGCCACTAAATTCAACAACCTAGAAGAAATGGATAAATTCCTAGAATAATACAACCTTCCTAGACTGAGTCAAGAAGAAGCAGAAAGCCTAAACAGACCTATCAGTAGAGAAGAAATAGAAAAAACCATTAAAAACCTCCCCAAAAATAAAATTCCAGGCCCTGACGGCTATACCAGTGAATTTTATCAAACATTCAAAGAAGATTTGGTTCCTATTCTACTCAAAGTCTTCCAAAAAATTGAAGAAGAAGCAATACTTCCAAACACATTTTATGAGGCCAACATAACCCTCATACCAAAACCTGGCAAGGATGGCACAAAATAGAAAACTACAGACCAATATCTCTAATGAATACAGATGCTAAAATACTAAACAAAATACTAGCAAATCGAATAGAACAACATATTAAAAAGATAATACATCATGATCAAGTGGGATTCATCCCAGAATCTCAAGGATGGTTCAACATACGTAAAACGGTTAACGTAATACACCATATCAACAAAACAAAGAACAAAAACCACATGATCTTATCAATAGACGCAGAAAAGGCTTTTTATAAAATACAACACAATTTTATGTTTAAGACTCTCAACAAAATGGGTATAGAAGGAAAATATCTCAACATGATAAAGGCCATATATGATAAACCATCAGCTAACATCATATTAAATGGCACTAAACTGAAGGCTTTCCCCCTTAAATCAGGAACAAGACAGGGTTGTCCACTCTCTCCACTCTTATTTAATGTGGTACTAGAGGTTCTAGCCAGAGCAATCAGACAAGACAAAGAAATAAAAGGCATCCATATCGGAAAAGAAGTAAAGGTATCACTGTTTGCAGATGATATGATCCTATACATCAAAAACCCCAAAGAATCCACAAAAAGACTACTAGAAACAATAAGTCAATACAGTAAGGTCGCAGGATACAAAATTAACATACAGAAGGCAATAGCCTTTCTATATGCCAACAATGAAACAACTGAGAAGGAACTCAAAAGAATAATCCCCTTCACGATTGCAACAAAAAAAATAAAATACTTAGGAATAAACATAACAAAGAATGTAAAGTACTTATATAATGAAAACTATAAACCATTGTTAAGGGAAATCGAAAAAGATATAATGAGATGGAAGAATATACCTTGTTCTTGGTTAGGAAGAATAAATATAATCAAGATGGCTATATTACCCAAAGCAATATACAAATTTAATGTAATTCCCATCAAACTTCCAATGATGTTTTTTAAAGAAATAGAGCAAAAAATCATCAGATTTATATGGAAATATAAAAAACCCTGAATAGCCAAAGCAATCCTAAAGAAAAAGAATGAAGCTGGGGTCATTACAATACCTGACTTCAAACTCTATTATAGGGCCACGACAATCAAAACAGCATGGTATTGGCAGAAAAATAGACACTCAGACCAATGGAACAGAATAGAAAGTCCAGAAATAAAACCACATATATATAGTCAAATAATTTTTGATAAAGGGGCCAAGAACACACAATGGAGAAAAGAAAGCCTCTTCAATAAATGGTGCTGGGAAAACTGGAAAGCCACATGCAAAAGAATGAAACTGGACTACAGTCTCTCCCCCTGTACAAAAATTAACTGAAAATGGATCAAAGATCTAAACATAAGACCTGAAACAATTAAGTACATAGAAGAAGGCATAGGTACTCAACTCATGGACCTGGGTTTTAAAGAGCATTTTATGAATTTGACTCCACAGGCAAGAGAAGTGAAGGCAAAAATTAATGAATGGGACTACATCAGACTAAGAAGTTTTTGCTCAGCAAGAGAAACTGATAACAAAATAAACAGAAAGCCAACTAAATGGGAAATGATATTTTCAAACAACAGCTCAGATAAGGGCCTAATATCCAAAATATACAAAGAACTCATAAAACTCAACAACAAACAAACAAACAATCCAATAAAAAAATGGGAAGAGGATATGAATAGACATTTCTCCCAGGAAGAAATACAAATGGCCAACAGATATATGAAAAGCTGCTCATCTTCTTTAGCTATTAGAGAAATGCAAATCAAAACGACAATGAAATACCACCTCACACCTGTTCGATTAGCTGTTATTAGCAAGACAGGTAATAGCAAATGTTGGAGAGGCTGTGGAGAAAAAGGAACCCTCAATACACTGTTGGTGGGAATGTAAAGTAGTACAACCATTATGGAAGAAAGTATGGTGGTTCCTCAAAAAACTGCAAATAGAACTACCTTATGACCCAGCAATCCCTCTACTGGGTATATATCCTCAAAACTCAGAAACATTGATACGTAAAGACACATGCAGCCCCATGTTTATTGCAGCATTGTTCACAGTGGCCAGGACATGGAAACAACCAAAAAGCCCATCAATAGATGACTGGATAAAGAAGATGTGGCACATATACACTATGGAATACTACTCAGCCATAAGAAATGATGACATCGGAACATTTACAGCAAAATGGTGGGATCTTGATAACATGATACAAAGCGAAATAAGTAAATCAGAAAAAAACAGGAACTGTATTATTCCATACGTAGGTGGGACATAATAGTGAAACTAAGAGACATTGATAAGAGTGTGGTGGTTACGTGGGGGAGGGGGGAATGGGAGAGGGAAAGAGGGTGGGGAGGGGCACAAAGAAAACAAGATAGAAGGTGACAGAGGACAATCTGACTTTGGGTGGTGGGTATGCAACATAATTGAATGACAAGATAACCTGGACTTGTTATCTTTGAATATATGTATCCTGATTTATTGATGTCACCCCATTAAAAATATAAAATTATTAAAAAAAAAAAAAAAAGTTTATTGAATCAAATTGCCTGTCCCATTGTATCAACCCCCTCCAATAAATCATAATCAAGGTTTATTGAATCTAATTGCCTGTCCCATTGCACTTTATAGAACTTGAACTTATTTTAGAGTGTTTTGTCTTCTTTGATCTTTTCAGTACCCCCATAAAGTCTGTGGAGGTCAGGAGAGAGCAAAGGCTTCTCAGAGACAGCTACAGCGGAGCCATTAGAGTTGGACCCAGGCTGCTTCTCTCTTGATCCAGAAGAATGTTTTTTTGCTATATCAGGCAGATTTGCCCCATAATAAGTGCTTCCCTCACTAAAAGTTTGTATGTTCACTCATTTTCAGTGAAGTTCCAGTTTGATGAAACTTAAAAAAAATCCACATAGTTATTGCCAGAAGTGTTGTAGTGGTGAAAACAGTCCATCAAGTTCCTTTTCCTGAGAGGAGCAAAGCGGCCCTGTGCAGATAGCAGGTTACGGCCAGGAAGGCCTCTCTGTTAGTCTGAGAAACGCTCGCAGTCCGTGTCTCCCAGTCTGCAAAGTTCATAGCATTCTTCAGGCTGGAAGACAAATCTGTGTAGGAACTTTATTAAATTAACAGAACTACCTGCCATAATAGATAAACCTGAACATCTCAGTGGCTCAGCTCAATAACTTTTTTCTTAAGATTAATTTTGAGAAGAACTGTATCCAGAGGTAGATTAAGGTCGGTTGAGGCCCCTTAAAAATAAAAGAAAGACATGGAAAATAAAAATACATGTTAACTATATTTTTAAATAAATTAAAAGTATTATGTATTTTTAATGTTAAAATTGCACATATGAAACCAAACTTGGTGTCATTAGAAAAAAGTGTAAAGTTGGGGTTTTGCGGGGCCCTTCAGAAGTCAGGACCCAGGGTGTGCGCCCATTGCGCCCGCCATTTAATCCGCCTCTGACTGTATCAGAAATCCCAGCTCTTTCTTTCTTGTGAGTCCATCATCCCTGGTGGCCCCTGTCAGGTCTTCTGAGTCTAGCAGACAGAGGAAACATTTAAGGAGCTTTCCACGGACCTCACTTTGCCCATGTGACATTGGGCAGGACTCGGTCAAATGGCCGCACTTGTCTGCATGTGCAGACGTGAAATGTGGTTTACCCATGTGCCCAGAAAGATTGCTGAATGAATTCAGTAGACCAGTGGTCATCTCTCACTTAGGAACCAAGGGAATCTCAAGAAAAAATTGGTGATACCCTTTACCTTCTGAGGTTCAACCTTGTACAGTATTTCTGATGAACTAAGATCAGTGGAAGTTAGAGTACCTAGAGGAGAACTTACCGTAAAGGATGGGATAGACTCACCTGTCGATTCACCTCTAAGCCAGGATCAAGTTTTCCATGGAGGAAGATTAGTTCCAAACATGATATATGGCTGAAGTTAGAAATCCTCTTTATTCAAATGGGTGAGTGCCCATATAGTAAAAGAACTATGTACTAAAAAATTATATATATTGTTGGGAGCCCATACCACAATATAATACTGTATAACACCATAAAGTAACTCATTCACTTATTTATTCATTCATTCATTCAAGAAAGCTTCTGTGTGCCCAGCACACTCTAGGCACTGGGACACAACTATCTCTGCACT